>NC_056630.2:145445552-145759719 GCF_002870075.4 Lactuca sativa | reverse complement strand
AAAATGGAAATTTGAATTTGTGTAGACCTTAAAACTAAGAATTACTATAAGTTTTTACAAAAGATTAAATTGTTTAAGAAACTTAGATCACTTAGATTATTGTTTTATAATATATGTCTTATTACTATGCAATACATTAACATACAAAAAAAATTAGGAGTGAGCTTAGTTTTAGAACCGAAAAATCTAGAACCGAGTCAATGGATATGGAGGAACCGATAACCTAACTGAATTATATAGTGGCTTCTCAATCGGTTCCAATTTGGTTCGATTCCAACTGATATTTTGCTCACTCCTAGCTGTTAGGGTCTGGAATAAGACCTGAAACATAATAGAAAACGAGAAACCAAACTTATGGATATGAAGGAATTGAGAGTTGAACCGAATTAAATATTTGATTCCAATTGTTTTTGGTTTTGATTTGTGTCGAGTCCAACATGTATTTTGCTCACCACTACATAAAATTTTAAAATTTAAATATGTTAATCTAACCTTACCGGTGGACGTATTTTTCAGACATATACTTCTTCAAACTGTTAGTTTCTACCTTAATCTAACAATAAGTTGATGCTTTTAAGAGCAAAATAAAATCTTTTAGAAAAATCAGGTTGATAATACTTAAAAAGAAGAAACATCAACTCTTCATGAGGGTATAGACTGGTTTTTGTTAGTCAAGCAAATGAATCCAATTTTTTTTTTCAATATACCAGAAAGCCAAAAAGATAAGTGATAATAACTTTATAAAAATAATATTCTTTTGTGATTTGATTGAAGCGGAAAAAAAGATTGTTCTGAAATCTTCAAAACATCCCAAAACAAGCAATAATGACCTTATAAAAACATTTGCTTTATTCACTTTCTATCGTTAACTTGGTCCAACAACAATAGCTAGTAGGAGCTAGATTATTTTGATTTACTTAGCAACAAAGAATTATGATCTACATGAAAAACCATAAAAATGTCAATAAATTGATTTTGATAGCAATTGAAACATAAAAGTTTACTTAAATGTGTTTATTGTTTTGGCTTCCAAAATAAACATAACATACAATAAGCTAAAGATTAAACGGCCAAATTATATAAAAATCATTATATTTTATAAGTTTTACCATTTAACTATTTAGATTTTTAATTTTTACAACTAAGTCATCCTATTTTGAAATAAAATTTCAAAGTGATCATCTCTTTATGATTCAAAATGTTATTATAGTAAATTGATATTTTATTCACTAAAGTCATTTAGTACTAAACTCATACAATTTTAATATTTATTTTATAATTTTACAACAATTACATCTTTTTGTATTTTTTTTTTCTGTTAAATTCGGTATTTTGTTTCATTTTTCTTATGTTATTTGTATTTATTTTGCAAAAAAATAGAAAAAGAAACAAAACTATAATGCGAACATTTTTTTTGTCATTATCTAAAACTGTTAGTTATGGTGAGAGTGTGTTAATGTAAAAATATTCACATTTGATTTTGAGTAAATTACTGAAATCGTCCCTATGGTTTGGTCAAAATTGCATATTTGATCCCTGATTTTTTTTTTGCACTCGGATCGTTCCTGTGGTTTGATTTTGCTGTGTTTTTCGTCCCTATGATTTGGTCAAAATTGCACGTTTGGTCTCTAACTTTATGTATGTAAGGGACGGAAAATGAAACAAAATCAAACCACAGGGACGATCCGAGTGCAAAAAAAAATATTAGGGACCAAATATGCAATTTTGATCAAACCATAAGGACGATTTCAATAATTTACTCTTTCACTTTTGTTTTCAAATGTCTGTGCTGCTCACACTAGAAACCCAATGCCACAAACTATATAAGTAGTATCATTTAATAATTTTTTTCAAGGATTGTTGGCAGTAAAAACCTTGATTAAATTACACGATAAGACTAAAAATATTTAGATGTTAATGTGAGTATCTTATTTTTAAATCTGTCTGTTTATTTAAAAGTGAAATAATATGATGTTTGTCACTTTTTTTTGATTGGTTATAAGGTTATGAATTTAGAGGATTTTCATCTTGCAATTCATCTTAAAGGTGAAGGAAAAAAAATAGCTAAATGAATGATGTTGCATTATTTGTTTTGTAGTTAGTCTCACCCTGAAAAAAAATATTTGGCATTAAGTTTGATTTTTCACTATCAAAATCACACCTTTTTGTTTGGTTTTTAAAATTTAACGGTTAAATCCGAAAAATAAAATCTGTTAAATTAAGGGATTTTTTTTTAAAACAGAAAAAATAATTATGGTTAAATTGGAAATAAAAATCAGCGGGTGGTTAAATAAGAAAAATAGGAAATTATTGTATTTTTCATACTAAAAGTTTATGATTACCTGAAAACCTCTCATAACGTGTTACAATGACTTTTTAAGAAAAAATGAAAACATGATGTCCAAACGATCAGATTAAATGATCAACTACAATAATACAAACACAAAAAACTAAAAGATAATTCAAAACGAATTCTTAATTGATAATCGAAAAAACTATCAGAACAACATAAGAAATAAAAATAATAAAAAAAAAAAAAAAAAAAAAACAACTTATAAGAAGAAGAATGTAATCTTCTTTCTTTAACCATAGGAGATCCAAATTGATTATGATAAGGTTTTTAATCGATTATCTAAATCAAATTTCAAAAATTAAAGTTGACCAAAAAAAAACCCAAAGCATTAAGACACCAAACGATATCAATGGTCGAAAACCACCACATATCATGGCAATGTTATTATTTTTCTTAATCGGTTCAATTTACAAATTTACATATCCTGTGTGAATTTCGTAATATTACAAATAGTTAGATCACTCCATCTATTTGTTATGTCATAACACTTCTATTCATGCTCCATTCATGTTAGTGCTGACATCATCAACACTTCTAGCACCTACATCAAAACATCGAAGTCTTAATGTTTAAATAAGAAAAAAGAAAATTAATGTCTAATTAACAATAAATAAATTATTATTTATAAGGAATTCAGTCTTTTAAGTAACTTTGATCTGAATAAAAAATCAATTTAGTTTGTTGTTTTATTATTATAATAATAATAATAGATAGACAGAAATTGACTATCGATTACTTTTTACAGAATATACAAAATGACAGTCTAATAGTCGACAAAATTCGTTTCGTGATATTGGACCGAAAAAAGAATCAAAACAATAAACATTTCATAAATAAACAAAGAAATACTGAAATTGACGTTTCCCAAAATAGACCAGTTGTAGGCTACAAATTTACAAGTGGAAGTGAAAACCCAATAATAATAATAATAATAATAATAATAATAATAATAAATAAATAAAAGGAGAATGAGTAGTTTGGAGTTTGGACGCGGTTGCTCTACACGGGGGATTGATTACGAGGAGAGAGAAGATGGCGATTATTCTGAGCCGCATACGGCATACGATACAACCGAGCATGATGTGATATGCGCCAAAGCCCATTCAATATTCTATTATTTTTTTGGTTTTTTCAGTTATATATATATATATATATATATATATATATATATATATATATATATATATATATATATATATATATATATATATATATATATATATATATGTATTATAAAGTAAACCCATGAAATGATGCAAAATGGACATGAAACTTTTAAACTGGTATTACCATTTTATAAATACAAATATCAATTATATATATATATATATATATATATATATATATATATATATATATATATATATATATATATATATATATACACACTTTATGTCATTGTTTTTGACGCGGAAGGGAAACAAATACAATGAATTACTCGTTAAAACTGTATTATTGAATTTAAGACCCGAGAAAAGAATTTAAAAAACTTTTTATATAAATGAAGTTACACTTGCCGGATAGCCAAATTTTCGAAAATTAAAATCGACATAAAATATTTTTTTAATGTTAACTCCTAAATATAAGAAAGACATAAATTAAGAAAACGGATATTTGGTCAATAAACAAAATATCTTTTCCAAGTTGTTTATGAAAATACGAACTAAGTTTTTAATTTGCTCTTATATCAGCTTTGGTTGTTAAAACATAAAACCTTGATGTATTATTCGTTAACAACATATTTTTAGATATCAATTAAAAAGAGAAAAATTAATTTAAACTTTAAAGTACATAAATTTGAATTAATGTTATATAATTATTATTATTTTATTATTTTTGGAAAAGATATACAAAGATTATTTTATATGAAATGTGGATTTTGATTTATTATTTAGTATCGAAACCTATTTTATATACGTTAAGAAGATGGACAATTATTATTTTATATGAAAATCTACAATTGTAAAGATATTACAAAGCTTTAATTATTAATTAATTTTTTGAACAGTATGTTAAATAAAATATTATATTTTAAAACACAAGATATCAAAATAACACAGGGCAATAAAATATAAAACTAAAACCAAACTTTGCTTGTAGCGTATATTATTTTTCTGACTTTACTCCGATTGACTTTTGTCTTACATTACGCATATATGGAATTATGTAATGTCGACGGAGTTTTCAAACGATAATTCTTTTAGTCGCCGAAGAATATTCTTCAATGCCAAAAATTATAACATTGTGATCAAGTATACAATGTATCGAAACTCTTTTTAACGAGCTATTTACTAAAACAACTATATTCCGAGGCCAAATAGACCAAGACAACAATGAAAACTCCGATTACATCATGCGATTTTTTTTGACATTGGTAATATTCACTTGGAGGATGGACAAATTACCCCTCATGATGGATCGCACTATTGTACCACTAGCGATTTGAGGTCAAATGTTTTGACCCTTAAGTATGAAAATTTCATCATCAAAAGAGGTTCATAGGAGACACAGTGACCTGGATGTTAAGGATTAAGCTTTAATAATGATAAGTCAATATGAAGACATACCAATGTAAAAAATTAAGGTAAAGTATGTGTTGAAATACGTTTATATTTTGGTACTTGGCAATAAATGTGATATGTAGCCATTAGGGTTATGCTTGAAGTTATACAAGTTTTGTGGGTCATATGAATATGAGATTAAGGTATATGTGGTATTTTCAGGGCCGGTCCAAACGTATGTGAGGCCCGAGGCGAAAAGAAAAAAAAGGGCCCCTCAAAGACAAATAAAATAAAGAGTAAAAAAATATCATTTATTATTCGGTATACACGTGTTCAATTAGCAATAAAAAGCAAGCCAGATTGTTTATCTTTTGAGCTAATTGAACCAACTTTACGTCCTAAAAATCATTTAGGTAATAATTTTTTTTAATAATATACACTACATAGCCCATAAATTTTGGGCCCCCTGGAGACGTGGGCCCTGGGCGGTCGCCCGGGTTGCCCACCGTCTGAACCGGCCCTGAGTATTTTGATCTCATTTAGGGCTAATATACCTTAACTGCCAGAACCCTTAGGGTGCGTTTGGTTGGCAGGAAATGAATGAAATTCGAGGGATAAGGATTTCAATTCCCTCGAATTCATGCGTTTGGTTGGACTTAAAGGAGGGAAAATGATTCCTAAATGAAATAAATTTTCCACCATATGGAAGAAAGTGAATTCCTTCCAAAGTTTGATGGAAAACATTCATTCTCATCAACGAAAGTGACAAATTACAAAAATACCTTTTGTTCTAATCAGAAAACCCACCATCACTACCACCATTATCACTGACCACCACCACCACCGCTGCTACCACCGCCACCACCACTGTCACCATCACCACTACCGTTGCCGCCCCACCTACCACCACCAACACCGTTGCCGCCACAACCACTACCACCGTCGTCGTTGCTACCAACACCGCCATTACCACCGACCACCACTGCCACCGCCATGACCACCACCCACCACCGTCGCCACCACCGCTGCCACCCACCGCCACTGCCTGCGACGCCACCACCAACTACCATCATCGTCGTTACCACTGTTGTCGCCGCCACCAACCATCACCACCACCACCATTGCCGCCACCACCACCACGACCATTACCGACCACCACTACCAATGCCATAACCCACCACCATCACCACTAATAACACCACCACCACCACTACCAACGCTACCACCATCGCCGCTACCACCATCACCGTCACCAGCCGCAACTGCTATCACCGGCACCATCATCATCGTTGTTGTCGCCACCAGCTGACACTTCCACCATCACCACCACTTCCGCCACCACAATTAATGCTATCACCACCACCACCGTCACAGCCACCATCATCGTCACCCACCACTGTCGCCGCCACCATAGCCCCTGCCCCACCACCACTGTCACCACCGCCAAAATTCTATTGTTTTTATAATTTTCATAATGTATTTTTACATATAGGTTATAAAACAAGGTAAAATTAAGCAAAACAGGCAAAAAGGGTAATTATGTCATTTTACATGAATTCCAATTTCATTTCCTGCGAACCAAACAGATTCTGGAATTAATTCCAATTCTATTTCCTACCAACCAAACAATATATGGAATTGGATTCAAATTCCTGACAGATTCATTTTCTAATTTCAATTCAAATTCCTTCAGCAACATTCTACAAACCAAACAATACCTTAGCTTTTAGTTTCTTCAGATATTTTAGATTCGCTTGTAGTGGAAACAAAATACATCCTTATGATTCCTTGATTGAGGTATTTCACAATTGAATTAGTCTTGCCTTTAGGAGGCTTTAGCCTCTTCCTCTTGACGCCTCCTTCAAGAGTAGTTATGTTGGAGGATTTGGAGTTGGTCATGTCATACTTTTTCGTCTTCAACATGCCATGTAATGCCAAGATAGACATCTCCATGTTGTTTATATTGTAGTTCAAGGCATGTTGATCATATGAGCTAGTTGGCAAGTTGAGGATAAATTATGTGGTCAGCTCCCCACTAATAAGAAATTATAACCTACACAACTGGTTAATATATGCCTTTATTTTCAAGACGTGGACACTAATGTTACCACCTTGTTGCAAGTTGCATCCTACTTGAGCTTTTACAGTCTCAAATCGCTCTTGTGTAGCCTGCTCTTTGAACATGTCAGTAAGCTAGTTGATCATGCCATATGCAACAAGTTTTTCATAGTTCTTTTGGAGCTTTAGAATCATGGTCACTAACATGAGAAATGTTGCCTTATTTGAATCATTGAGATGTTTTTCATAATCGTTTCATGGGGTGAACAAAAATGAACCCGCAAATAAAAATAACCAATAGATTGGTTTGAGTTTTTCAAAAACCGAAAATTTTGGTTTGGGTTCGGTTTTCTGGAAAAGATAAAACCGAACCAAACTGATTGTATTGAACTTTTAAAAATAATATATTTTTATACATATATGTTAGGTGTATTTTGTGCACATTTTTGCACATCTTTTAGTCCCTTTTGTGCATCCATTCAACATAGTTGTTTTTCATTTTCTTTTTTTGCATTTCATCAAAGTCATGTTAGTCACTAGAACAACCTTATTTGCACGCTTTTATGGTCTTTTCAGGTAAACCGGAGGTTGAAACGACCTGTGTCAGTTCAACTTATTTTGACACTGGCAGTGTTGGTCCAGCTGAGCGTTTTTGAGCATTGTACTTTGGTAGAAGACCTGATGACGGCTTGCATACTCCCACCCAACACGACCCGTGTTGATTTACTCTATTTCGATAAGGGGCGTGTTCGGCCCAAAAACTAACTTTTGACAGTTTTTCATATCTTTCATATTACGAGATTGGGGACATTATGCACAAAGACTTCATTTCTAGAACATGGGAGAAGAGCAATTTCAAAGGTTTTTGCAAGGTTTCGATTGTAATCATTTGGAAACATTTGTCTTTGGATTTAAGTCTCATATGTAGATTATTTCATTTTTTTAGACTTGTTGATTGTTCTAGCCATGTATGGCTAGAACCCTAGTTTCTCCAACTTCATGTTTTGACTTTTTAGTTGTGATTTCAATCATATGACTTTATGTTTGCTTTCAATTTCTATCTAATGAATTTGATTTTGTCTTAATGGAATGTTTGATTTTAATTGTAATTCTTATTGGCCATTTGAAATTTTGAATTAGGGTTAGGTCATTCTAGTTATCTAATTGCAAAATCTATAATTGTTTTATAAATTAGACCAAGTAACAAGCGCTAAACTGATTTCCATTGAATGAATTTATTATAAATCTTATTCACACACCTTTACGCTCCCGAGCTTGTGAGAAGTATCCAGTATTGTTGGGAACATTCACATAAAGCTTATTGCAACCTTTTGATTTTTATCTAAGAGCTTGTTTAGAATTAAATTATAAGGTTATTATATTTTCAAAGAGCTTATTTTGAGTTTGACAACTTGATGAATAGGAAGTGTTAGAGCTTGTTAACACTTTCAAGTACCAACTTAGGTAGAATTGAGTGCATTTCATGTCATTTTTGAATCAGATAGCTAGATTGTCATACATAGAGTTAAAGTCTTTCATAAATTCTGAATTTATTTCAATTAGTTAACATATTTCTTGTTTTTTCATTCTTTTACTTGAATTATCGTTGAAAAAACCCCTTTTTTACTTTTGGTGACCAAAGTACCTTGCATAAAGAGGTATAAACTGATTGTCTCGTGTCTTTGTGGTTCGACCCTGCTTATCTTATACTACATTTTAGTGCAATATAGCAGTGTTCTTTTGGAGTATATTGTACCCCTACCATTTGTTGGGTTTAACACACCTAACAATATATTATATATAAATCAACACAAAATGATTACAAAGTACCAATTTTGGTTGAACCGGTAAGCATTGGAAATTAGGAATGACATGTCGTTTAGAATATTTGAAAACTGATATCATCTGGTTAGGTTCCGTTATATGTCAAAACTGATGGGTTATAGCATAAACATACAATCCTATGTGTGCATGCAATCCTAGATCTATGTATAATCATCGAAAATCGCATAATAAGGGTTAATATGCATACCATGATTGTTATATAGTGCTAACAATCCAAAACCTTGTAGATCTTGAAGGTTGAGATCAAGTATCACAAGTGTAATACCTCTAATGGCTCACAAACACACTTAGCAAGAAGATGAGTTTTGAGAATGAAGAGGATGATCCAAATTTCGGCTGGAACTCTCTAGGGTTTCAAGGTGGCCGAAAATCATAAGTGAATGGGTCTTTACATAGTGAGGTGACTTAGAGCCAAAACTAGGGTTATGATAAGGACACCCTAATCGCTTTGCTTAAGGAACAAGCAAGCCTTAAACCTTCCATAAGGAAGCTTATGGCCGAAAATTCTAGAGCCTCTCTAGAGATTTCCGTCCAAGCCTCATAAGAGAGTTCTAGGTCTTCTTCCTCAACTATTAATAAAAATACCAATTACCCCTACACTTTTAATTAATACAATTAATCCCAAAATCAATTCCAAATCAATTTATGATTAACTATTAATTAATAGTATGATTTCCAATTAATATATATTTCCATAATACATTAATAAATCAATTATTCCGCTTTATTAATAAAGTTAATAAATTCTTCCTATTTCTCAATTAATCATCCTATCTAGTTGCTAGTGTGAAGGCAACCCAAAGGGACTATGCTACTATCAATTCAAGTACATACCAAATATAGTTATGGGCTTAGACACCTAATCCTACAGTTTCCCACTTGGATAAGTCTAATAACTATAGTTGCAAGTATGACTTTAAAATTTGACTAGAAAATTATAGCTCTCAAAGCCTCTGTCGAATTCTAACCTAGTCAGATATGTGTCTTAAGATAAGTGATCATATAACCATCCGTTCTGCAATATATCATGTGGAAAAATGACATGGGATTGGGTCATTCTCAATGTCTAACTATTTGTTTCTCAATTTCTGATTTGTAATGTCAAAGAACTTAATTGAACACATCAACTCAGTCCTGACCGGACCCAACACATAAGTCAACACCAAATCATCGAGGGTCCCAAGATATCGCTTTCCCCGTTAGGGCAAAAGAAATAAATAAACTTCGACTTATATGCTTGCACTATTTACTCATAAAATCATGCACAACAATATGTTTTATAACATCAAGTTACTGATGCGTTTACGAATTATCAATGCACAACTAACTCGTAAACAACAACTCATATATCTCCGTTTAAAAATTATATGTTATTATCGTTTCAGAATTACTCGTGATAAATTCCATGAAGTAATTCTCTGAGCGCAAGTTCAATCCAATACTCAAATTCTCCATTTCAAAAGTAATCGTGAATTTTGTAGCAAACCATTGCTATGTCTAAACACTTAGTCAATCTACAACCCAATTCATGACAGTCTTAATTCATTGCTTACTTGCAAAGTATGATCAACTGTGGATATTTGAATAATCTAATTATTCGGGAAGTAAAACATGCAAAAGTGAGACACAATGATAAACAATTGAAAATAGATAGTAAACAATACTCATAATAAATCTCCATTATTTAATCACCAAATGTCAATTACATTTATTTGTTACAAGTTTCTAAATATCTATCTAATCACTAAAACTAATATATTCCTTCAGACCAATGCTCCTCACATGTTGAACGTGCTTAACCCTACTTAGACTCTTCGTGAGGGGATCAACATGATTCTCTTCAGATGATACCCTTTTCACAACGAGGTATCCTTATTCTACTCGATGTCTAATAAAGTGGTATTTTCTGTTGATATGTAGAGATCTGCCATGATCTCTTGGTTCATTGGTTAAGGTGTCACACCCTGAAACTGAAGGCGAAAACATTATGGGGCGGAGGACGTCATGAAGTATCGTAACCAATGTACATAGTAAGCATAGTAAACACAAAACATTACATTACATAGATTCATTACATTTGTTTGAAAGTAAATTAATACAAGTTTTGTAGTTACATAAGTTAATCAAAATAAGACGAGACTTCCATACGCTCCGTCTTCTGCAAAAGAACACGGGATACCTGTCTAAGGTGAACTTGAGAATACAAGCAGTTTAAAAATCAGCATAAAGCTGGTGAGTTCATAAGCTGTTTGTTTAAATAAAAAGATCATGTTTTCCTTTGGTTTTCTGAAAAGTTGTTATCCAAGAAAATCCCATATTTTCTTATAAAGACAGTTTAGTTAAAACTTCTGAATTCCGTTCGGTACAATAGTAGATAGTTTAATACGTAAAACTATAGATTGAAAACTATTGGGAATACCATCTAGTACAACAGTAGATATTTTTAATACATAAAAATATAGATTGAAAACCATGGGAATACCATCCCATACTACAGTAGGTAGTTTTAATATACAAAATTATAGATTGAAAACCATGGGAATACCATCCCGTACTACAGTAGATATAAGATCTATAGATTGAAAACCATGGGAATACCATCTCGTACTACAGTAGATATAAAATCTATACATCAAAGATAGATATAAAATCCGTGAATAAACTATATTTTAATACGTATTGTGAGTCGGATAACCATGCTGATCTGACACGAGACCTCCTTGACGATCTTCAGGCGTCGGACGATATCCAAAATTTGTCACCCCAGGCGTGCCCGCCTAACTGTAGCTAGCAGTTAAGGTGTGGGATTGTCAGTTCTGAATAGATCTATTCACAAATTCCACGCTCTCCCTCCAGGAGACTCTGGTTATACTTCCGGGGAGGATTTACTGATAACCCAAAAGGTATATTGAAGACTAATCTCATAAGCTAGTATTAAATTATTCACGGTGTACTCGGTCACTATCGAATATCATAATCGTTTTGAAACATAATAAAGTATAAACAATTGAATACAAAGAAACTATCTGGCATAATATTCTACTTTAAACAGAGATAAACTGAATCATACATAGTTTATCTATTAACATTGCATGAAATCCGAATTCATAAAACGAGAACTGAAGATCCCAAATTATTCCCATAATAATTTGATTGGTTTGATTTGTATCCTTTACCGTAATTGAATTCCATGTAATTATATTCAATAAAACATCCCTTATGCTCCACATAATACATAAGGGGTAAAGATATCTAAAAGTTAGCCAGATATTTATAGAATTACATCAGTTTTAAGTTTTGAAAACATTTATAATTTGCTTGTATTCCCCCTGAAAACATTGAAAAACATTGAAAAAGGCGTAGGGGTATGAACTCACCAGTCGAGAAATGTGTCGGTTTGGATGCTAGGCGTCAGTTCGGGGCTTGCTTACACGTGAGGTTCCTATGTAATATGAAGAGATACACATTTGTATCTAATTACACATTGATCTATTAATTAAATAAGAATAAACACTTCTAGACGCGCAAACACTTCAATTCAAGTGTTTAGAGTAACCCGGGTAACATCTAAGGGTGTGTAAAGCTTGGATATGGAGTTTGCTCTTCAAGAGTAAACTCCTTAAGGAGATTACGGCCCATAGAACATATCCCCATGAGTTTACGGCCGTAAACTCATGGGTGGTGGGTTCTTGGTTGCTAAATGGCCTTAAAACATTTGAGGAAATTGGCTAGGATCAAATCTAGGGTATAGGGAAGGATTAAACCACCAAAGGGACTATCAAATGGATTTTACGGCCGTGAACTAGGAGTTTACGGCCGTAAGCTCCTATATACGCTTTCCTTTCATGATTTGGTGGCCCTAGATTAATCATATGTGATTCTAAGTCATTTACAAGCCTTGGATGGAATTTAGGGCATCATTTGACCATGTTTTAGGAGTTTACGGCCCAGGAACCTATCCATGGGGGTTTACGGCCGTAAGCTCCTATGGGGGTGGTTTTTATCAAGTTTAAGGCCCCTAACTCGTTTGTGGTTGCTTCTAGACTTTATTCCAATGCTTATGAGGTGTTTAAGTGGCATCATAACACCTTAAAATGAGTTTACTGCCCATGAAATGGTGTTTACGGTCCAAGCATGTTCTTGGGCCGTAAAACCATATTTACCCCCTAAATGTTGAGTTCAAGGTGTTCCAAGTCCATTCCAATAAGTCCTTAAGTCGATTCCAAGCTCCAAAAGTGTTTTGAGAGGGTTTTGGGGCTCAAAAACCCCTTATATGTGTGTTTACGGCCTATGGTTGTTCTAGGGCCGTAAACACATGTTTACGGTCCTATTTCATAGATTGAACACGGATTTGAAAGCTGAAAAGGTTATACTATGAGTTAGGATAGTTACCTTGTTGATTTGGAGCTTAAATTGAGGTGATTTTGGATCTAGATCTTGGATTGAGAGGATAGAGATTATAGAGAGGTTGAAAAGCTTCAAAATGAAGTGATTTCAACTTTATATATGGGTCGAGATTGAGACACGACAGAATTCTACCCGATACTCACGTTACACGAGGCTTTTGGTCGCACCCGATTAAGTTGTTGTAACCCGACGGGGTCGAAACTATAAATTTTCTAAATAATAATTTGGAATGCTTTCATGTGTTTCTAACACGTTTGGATATTTACGAGGTCATTCAAAAAGTCTTAAATTAAATAACCTAATCCAAAATGTTAACGGAAAAATTGAAAGACAAACGGGTTTTACCGACGGGAATGGGTTACAACGATGGAACAATTTACGGGTTGTCACATAAGGCAACCGCTCCTTCATTATCGTAGAAAATCTCCGTCGGCTCTTTAATGGTTGGCACAATCCAAGGTCTCCAATGAAGTTCTTCAACCATATAGGCTCTTTTTATGATTCTCTCACTGCAATGTACTCTGATTCACTGGTCGAATCAACCACTATTTCCTGTTTGGAACTTTTCTAAGTCACCGCTCCTCCATTAAGGGTAAATATCCAGCCAGATTGAGAACAGAAGTTGTCTCTGTCTGTCTGAAAGTTGGCGTCACTATACCCAGTAACTCTTAAGTCATCACTACCACCAAGCACAAGGACGCAATTCTTAGTTCTTCGTAGATACTTAAAAATGTTCTTGACCTCTATCCAATGAGCTTTACCTGGATTTCCTCGACATCGACTAACCATGCTCAAAGCAAAAGCCATGTCAGGGCGAGTACATGTCATAACATACATGATCGATCCAACGGCGGAAGCATATGGAACTCGACTCATTTTCACTATCTCTGCATCAGTACTTGGACTTTAATTCTTACTCAGCTTGGTATTACTCTGGATAGGCAACTCTCCTTTCTTGGAATTTTCCATGATAAAACGTTTCAGCACCTTATCCAAATATGTACTTTGACTAAGTCCAATTAGTCTTCTACTTCTATTTCTCAAAATCCTTATTCCCAGAATATAAGCAGCCTCCCCCAGATCCTTCATAGCAAAACACTTTCCAAACCAGGATTTAACCTCCTGTAAGGTTGGAATATCGTTTCCTATGAGTAGTATATCATCAACATACAATATTAGGAAGGTAACTATACTCCCACTTGCTTTAACATATACACAATATTCATCTTCACTTCTTGAGAAGCCAAACTCTTTAACTTTCTCATCAAAGAAAAGATTCCATCTGCGAGAAGCTTGTTTCAATACATAGATTGATTTCTCAAGCTTACACGCTCTACTGGGTGTACTTAGCATCCACAAAACCCTCTGGCTGACTCATGTAAACATCCTTATCCAACTTTCCATTAAGGAAAGAGATTTTGACATCCGTCTGCCAAATTTCATAATCATGAAACGCAGCTATGGCTAGCATAACCCTAATAGATTTAATCTTAGACACTTGTGAGAAGGTCTCATTATAGTCAACCCATGGGGTTTGAGTAAATCCCTTCGCAACCAGGCGTGCCTTGAAAGTGTGTACCTTTCCATCCATGTCAGTCTTCTTCTTGAAGATCTATTTGCAGCCAACTGTCTTACGATCTGGTACATTATCAACCAAATTCCAACCTTGGTTTTCATACATCGACTTGATCTCGTTGTCCATTGCCTCCTTCTACTTGGAAAACTTCGGGCCTGCCATAGCTTCCTTGTAGTTAGAAGGCTCATCCAAATTTACCAGTGTGCTATAACTGATAAATGTATCACCTTCTACAGTTATATGGAAACTATACAACACAGGCGAAACGCTAACTCTACTAGAACGCCTAAGAGGCAATGACTCATCAACTAGTTCAACATGAATTTTTTCCTCGGGTTGAGTGCTAGTGTTAGAGGGTCCTTCATTTCTTAACTCTTGAATTTCCTCAAGATCAATTGTACTCCCACTGTCCTCTTTACATATCAGCTATCTCTCGTGAAAGACTCCTCTTCGTGCTACGAAGACCACGTTTTCACTAGGTCTGTAGAACACGTATCCAAAGGAGTCTTTTGGGTAGTTGATGAAAATACATCTCTCACTTCGAGGTTCAAGCTTTTTGTGAGTCCCTCTTCTAACAAAAGCTTCACAACCCCAAACCTTGATATGTGCCAACGAGGGAACATTCTTTTTCCATATCTCGTGAGGTGTTTTGTCAACCTTCTTTGTTGGGACAAGATTAAGTATGTGGATGAAAGTCTCTAAGGCATACCCCCAAAATGAGATTGGAAGTGAATCTTGACTTATCATGTAATGAACCATGTCCAAAAAGGTTCGATTATGCCTCTCAACCACACCATTAAGTTCCTAGGAGGTGTCAATTGTGAAACAATTCCACATTCTTTAAGGTAGTCGTGGAACTCGATACTAAGATACTCACCACCTTTGTCAGATCTGAGCATCTTGATCTTCCTGCCCAATTGATTCTCGACTTCATGTTTGAACTCTTTGGATTTTTCAAAGGTTTCCAACTTGTGCCTGATTAAGTAGATATATTCATATTTGTTATAATCATTAGTAAAAGTCACATAGAATCGATTTCCATCCCTTGTGGTGGATCTGAAGGGCCTACACACGTCTATGTGTATGGGATCCAACAATCCTTCATCTCTATCACAAGAATCAGTGAATGGTGATTTAGTCATCTTTCCAACCAAACAAGATCCGCATGTATCATCTGACCTCAAGTCAAATGATTCCAACACTCCATCCTTTGGGAGTTATGCAATGCGTTTATTGTTGACATGTCCAAGATGACAATGCCACAAACATGCTTTGTCTAAACCATTAGATGAATCAATTTGAAAAACACTATAACCTAAATTGTCTACAACCATCACAGTTTCATACACGCCATCACAAGGTAATGCTTCAAAATAAAATACACCATTTTTAAGCATAAATAGAACCATTCTCATTATCATAAGAATATCTAAAATCTTGTATGTATAAACCATGAAATGAAATAATATTTCTTGTCATTTCTGACGAGTAGCAACAATTGTTCAAATCTAAATGTAACTCATTACTAAGCACTAAAGAAGAAACACCAATCTTGATAACAAGTGACGATCTCCTATTGCCCATAATCAGGTTTATCTTCCCATGCTCCACATCCTTACTTCTTTTTAGTACCTGCAAGTAAGAGCAAATGTGAAAGCCACATCCTATATCAAGGACCCCAAGAATTAGAATGTGAAGAGTTTTTAGATAGAATAATGTAAAATTGTAAATACCTGCTAAGGTTGGCTTAACTTTGCCATAATTTATTTCTTGTAAGTACTTGGGGCAACTTCGTTTCCAATGCCCCATGTCATGGTAGTAAAAGCATGTAGCCTCCTTAGGATCAGAGGCAAGGGAGCTTCAAAACCAGATTTGCCTTTAGGGTCATTGCTTGATGACCTAGCTTGAGGCTTTCCCTTCCAGTTTTGCATGGGAGGATCCTTCCTCTTCTTCCCATTCCATTCCCCAATATCTAAGACGGGACGAGCAACAGCAGGAGTGGAGGAAACACCTTTTCCCTTTATTCCGATTTCATCGATTCTTAGCAAGCTTTGAAGTTGACTCATTGTGGTTCCTCCTTGTTCAAATGACAAGTCATAATAAACTGATCATAACAACTAGGCAATGAGTGCAAGACTATGTCAATAGCCAATTCCTCATCGAAGTTCACATTGATTTTGAGCAAACGATCCACATAACGTTGCATGCATTGCTAGTGGCTCGTGACAGACTCTTCATCCTTCATCTTGCTGGTAATGAGGGACTCAACTATCTCGTATCTCTCTTGACGAGCTCTTTGATGGTACTTTCCATCAAGTCCTTGCACATCTCATACAACCAACCGTCCTCATAAAACCTTTGCAACTCAGGATTCATAGCCACCATGATGCAAGCCACTTTAGTAGCATCATTGCAATGTCTCCTATACTTAGCTATTTCTTCAGGAGTATCAGTTGTTTCATCAATCTCATTCAGCTCTTTCTCGAGAACATATTCATTGTCCTTGAAGCACAAATCCATCTTGATGTTACGCATCCAATCATTATAACCGGAGCCATCAAAAGCGACCTTTGAACAAATGCTCAAGAGTGAGAAGTTGTTGGAGGAGGAACCAGAGGCATTGTTAGAAGTTCATACCTGAAAAAGAAGAAGGACAAGTTTTGATTAGATAAGAAAATCCTCAATATAACACCCAAATGCAATATCAATGCTAGGATCTAACTGAATAATTTACAATTCAGAAGTGGGATGTCGTAATCTAATTGCAATTATTTAAAGGTAGGTAAATGACGATTTACCAATTTCACCACGAAAAACGAAATTTAAATGAAGTAGGTTTTAAATGAAATTCCTAGATCTTTTGAGACTCATTGAAATATTCAATTACATGTTTAATCTCGATTATGACCTTTCCATTTGTGACTGGGATACCGAGGATTACAAACAAGGTGTGAATAACCATGAAAATTAACTTGGTATTCTCGATGTCATTTATCACCTAATTAATGTGTCGGTTAGCCACACATGCTCCATTAATCAATGATAATTTACGAGACACCCATTGCCACCCTTTATAAGTCCATATTAGTGTGTCGGTTAACCACACACACTCTACTAATGACTTTCATAAAGTGCAATGTGCAATTTCATGGATTAGCATCAAATTCATATATTTTCCTAAAGTAACTAAGATTGAGAATTTAATAAAACATTTAGTTACTTTATTCATTCCATTATACCTATTAATGAGAATTAAGTGTCCAATCAAACTCGTTCGCCTAATGACTCTCCACCAATTAAGGGAGCAGTGGGTAAGAGTGGATAACAATGACGGTCATTTTATAGGTCGGTTCCTTAAACTCCCCTTATAGAACGGTTTCGTGAATGAGACCTATTAACGGCTAGATTGACTTTACTTATACATATATCATATTTGAATTTTAATGTTATATATAATATAAGGGTGTATTCTTAAACTTTTCAAAAATACTAAGGTTTTATAATCTTTTAATTTCGAATTAAACCATTTAATTTAAAAGATTAGATTCCAAATATTTGACATTTAATTATTAAGTACAATTAATATTCAAATTAACTATTTTAAAACATAAAATTGATTAATCATATTAATCACAAAATAATTATTTAGTGAAATATCTATCTCCTAAATTCTTGACATTCAATTTATCACCAAATCAAATTTTGAAGATAAACATGACAAGCAATTTTTGATGAGGACATCAAATTACAAATTAAAATATTCAGGTTTAAACAATTAAACAATATCATAGAAGGTAGTTATCGTTATCAATATTGAAGCATATAAAAACCGATATGTTTTGCATCTGACAGCTTGC
Source organism: Lactuca sativa (assembly GCF_002870075.4). Classification (NCBI taxonomy): domain Eukaryota; kingdom Viridiplantae; phylum Streptophyta; class Magnoliopsida; order Asterales; family Asteraceae; genus Lactuca; species Lactuca sativa. Next base: position 145,741,122 of record NC_056630.2, on the reverse strand, counting down.
CACATCGTGGTGAACAATTACCACATCGTGACAGATGGAAAAATGAACCCACCACGTCGTGGTGTCGGATCAGAATGTGAATTCTAAAACTTTTTACTTGTTCAATTCATGTTAGTATCAATTCAATAGAATACTAAAACAGAATATGATACCACTAATGGGTTATAGCATAAACATACAATCCTATGTGTGCATGCAACCCTTGTTTGATCTATGCCTTCTCTAACTGAAAATATCATATGAATAACAACATGCAAACCCTAGATTTATGTATAATAATTGAAAATCACATAATAAGGTTTAATATGCATACCTTGATTGTTATCTAGTGATAACAATCAAAAACCTTGTAGATCTTGAAGGTTGAGAGCAAGTATCACAAGTGTAATACCTCTAATGGCTCACAAACACACTTAGCAAGAAGGTGAGTTATGAGAAGGAAGAGGATGCTTTAAATTTCGGTTGGAACTCTCTTGGGTTTCAAGGTGGCCGAAAATCATAAGTGAATGGGTCTTTATATAGTGAGGTGACTTAGAGCCAAAGCTAGGGTTAGGATAAGGAAACCCTAATTGTTTTGCTTAAGGACCAAGGAAGCCTTAAACCTCCATAAGGAAGCTTATGGCCAAAAAATTTAGAGCCACTCTAGATATTTTCGTCCAAGCCTTATAGGAGAGTTCTAGGACTTCTTCCTCAACTATTAATCAAGGTTGTAAAAATCATTCGACGTTAGTTAGTCGGTGGACTGGGGTCAAAGGATTAATCGGCTAAGCGGATATTAATCAGAGGATTAATTGGGGACCATTAATTGCAAATTTGTTAGATTTTAAAAAATTAAATATGATTAATATCATATAAAAGTTCATAGATACCACTAATTAGGGGTGAGCATAATAACCGAAAAACAGAACCATAATAACCGAACCATTTTAAAAATCGTTGGTTCGGTTTCTAATTTTAATATATTTTAATATATAAAAATTATAGATCTTATATAAAATAATATAGTCAAACTTATTTAAGATCCATTAAAATTTTGAAAATATAATTCATTAATCCTCACTTATCAGGAGACGAACGAGCAATCAAACCATCAAATGTTGATCACATAGATACGCACAATCTTCCAATCATGCATTGAGTTAGATTATTGATTAAGGCTTTAATTCCTAATCTGCTAATTCTACAATTTGTAAACATTATTCACAATTAGTTTAATCGTCACACTCATAATCCTAATCCAAGGCTTCTCATACCGTTAATCCTAATCAAAGATTGTTTGGACTTTATAGTCCTATTCGAAGGTTTTCTTGACTTTATAATCAAGACTTCTAGGTAAGTTAAGTTTTTGGTTCTTCTTGACTCTGTGATATACTAATAATGTATTTTTTGACTTTTTTATTTACTGTTTTTGACTTAATCATATTGAATGTATATGAGTGATTGGCTTTTTTTTTTATCCAATAACACATAATATGAATGTTTGGCTCTTTTATTTTATAGTTTTGATTTAATCGTATTGAATGTGCATGAATGTTTGGCTTTTATTTTAATATTAATATCAATTATCAATATATAAAATTATTAATGTCAATTTTTTTTAATGTTTTATATTTTTATTGAATGTTTTTTATTTTGAATGTGACTATGTGTTATCTCGCTCTAAGTATTAAAGATACATATTTTATTCTATTACTATAAGTTAGGTTACAAACATCGGCGTCGATGACTTTTTGGTATTCTATTTTTATTTTTTATGCCAATATACTTTCTTGTTTATATTATTTTGAACATTATGGTTAACCAATATTAACCATTAACCAAAACCGTTAACCGATAAAACCATTAACCATAACTAATATTAACCATACCCAATGGCTATAAAAATGCATTAACCAATCATAATGGTTATGGTTCGGTTTTAACCAATAACCGAACCAAACCGCCCCATACACACCTCTACCACTAATATCATAACAAAATAGGTTGATATGATAAATACAACACTAATCATAACTCAAATAGTTTCTATTGAGATATAACTTCTTCAAAGTATTAAATTTTCATTGGGTTCTACTGTTTCAGTAATTTTGTATGCATGGATTAATCACTAGGCGCTGTCTAATCGGTCAAGTAGCACCTAGGGATTAATTGGAGATTAATCGGGACCTAATCGAGATTTTTACAACACTGCTATTAATAAAATACCAATTACCCCCTGCACTTTTAATTAATATAATTAATCCCAAAATCAATTCCAAATCAATTTCTGATCAACTATTAATTAATAATATGATTTCTAATTAATATTTTTTTTCCATAATACATTAATAAATCATTTATTCCAATTTATTAATCAAATTAATAAATTCTTCCACTTTCTCAATTAATCATCTTGTCTAGTTGCTAGTGTGAAGGCAACTCAAAAGGACTATGCTACTATCAATTCAAGTACATACCAAATATAGTTATAGGCTTAGACACCTAATCCAACAAAACCTGACCCATGTTCACCCATAATCATTTCTAACAATCATTGTACCCAATCGGAAGCGCTTTAGGAATAACTTTTTCAATGTATGAAACTTCTTTAAACTCAAGCACAACTCTCAAGTTCCCCAAACAATTGAACATAGTTAATGTCATTGAGCTTATCCTTTTCTAGGAGACCTTGTAGTGAAAACTTTTAAATAGAAGAATTTGTGTTGGATGACATTTATAAACGTAAAGTTAAATTTCAATGAATCAATAATAATCCTTGAAAAAATTAATTACTTAAAATAAATTATTTTGACAATATTAGATCCATATTCGCTCCTAATTGCGAAAATGTTTGTTGTAATCGCAAAAGGCAGCTATTTAATTAGGTAACCATTTTACCAATATCAAAATTTATGAAATTCTTATGTACTTGAAAGAAGTATTGACATTCATTATGTCATTTGACACATTTAATCCCTTTTCATGCTTATCATTTCTTATGATATGTATTTTCATGCCTAATTGTGTAACAAGTCTCGATAGTTATCTATAACATCCGATTTTCAAGTATGAATTTTGATGCATAATCCTTGTGGAAGTTGGTGGCCACGACATGGTGGGGAATATCACCACGATGTGGCAACCACTTTTGGTCCACGGACATTTTATGTAGCCACGACATGGCGGCATCACGGACTCAAACCCATTTTTTTGGGATTAAGGCCTTATTTAAAGGATGTGATGGCTAGGGTTTGTCCACCGTTAGTCTCCATCACTCTTCTATGTGCATGAAATCATACCCTAACCTCCTTTCAATCTTTTGAGCTTATTTTGGTGATTTGGTGACATTTAAAGGAAGAAGAAGAAGATTTCTTGTGCAAGGATCCATCAAGCAACTTATCTCCACCTTTGTGATAATTTTCTGGACCATTGTATACATTCAATACTTAATCTTTATGGTTCATTTCTAATAGATCTAAGAAAGTAAGCATATTTTGGTTCATTAGTGAAGTTTGGATGAATGGTTGTAATAAAGTTAGAAACTTTATGATTCACAAAGGTTCCTAGAGTATCATATCTTTTGGATCTAGAATTTGGGAGTATTTTGAAAGCCATACATGAGTTTTAGGTCAATTTACCTATCATTTGACCTAGTTGGGGTGGAGCACATGCATGGTCATTCATATCCATAAAGTTTGAATTTTTAATTTTTATGAGCTTTTAGGGTCCGAATAAGCCTTTTGGAAAGTTTGAAGAAAAGGGTCTTAACAGAAACCACAACATGGCCTGTTGCTTGTCACGACATGGTGAAGGAGACTGTTTTGTTGGGTTGCTGCCACGACATGGTGGCATGTTTTCCACGATGGGGTGGTGGAGTTGGTCACGACGGTGTTAAATAGCCACGACGTGGCCAGTGGTTGTCCACAACGTGGTGACCGTTGACTTTTGACTTTTTACCTGATTGACTTTTAGTCAAATTGTTAGTTTTAGAGAGTATACTAAGGGTTTGACTTTGGATGTTTCATTAGGTGGTGTGTAGCACCAGCCTTTCGACTGTACATGCTTCAGTGTTGTTAGGGGTGACAAATCGGGTCATCGTGTCGTGTTTTTGTCTAACACGACACGACAAGACAATGTTTTAAGTAACACGAAAACGAAACGACATGATATCATGTTTTTTTTAACCAACACGAAAATGAACCGATTAAAAAACGAAAAACACGACACGACACAACAAAGATAAAATAAAATAAAAATTAGTTTATTTAATTAATGCATAATCACATATAACACGGAAAACACAAAAAACATGACAGAAAAATGCTAAATCATGTCAATTTCATTTCGAATTTTGAACACGAACACTACATGACATGGTGTCGTGTTTTTTACACTTGACACGAACACGACATGACATGACATCGTGTTTTTTACACTTGACACGAACATAACATGAACACGAATTCGAATTTCAGTTTCGTCCCAATTTCGTTTTGTGTTGTGTGTTTTTTTTTGTGTCATGTCATCAATTGCCAGCCTTAGGTGTTGCCGACTTTGAGTATGAGGTGAGTCTTCTCACTATACTACGTAGGATCCTAGTTGAATTTGTGACTCTTGCATAGAAGACTAGGATTTGGCCCATGACAGTTGTATGAAAGACTAGGATTTGGGCCTTGTCAGCTGTATGAAAGACCAAGATTTGGCCCATGACAACTGTATAAAAGACCATGATTTTGCTCTTGTCAAATGCATAAAAGACAAGGAGCTGGCCCCTAGCACTTGTAGATAAGACCATGATGTGTCCATGGAGAAAGTGATTGTAAGACTATGATTTGGCCCTTAACATTCACTTGGGGTCGAAATAGACCCGTGATATTATGTATGGTATGTGTTATTTTGTGGAACTTACTAAGCTTTGTGCTTACGGTGTTATGTTTAAATGTTACACGTACTTCTGGTTCCAAAGTGAATGGACCGACTAGATCACACTGCATCCCCTGGGGTTTTCCGCACTATCTATTTTATGAATTTACTCTGATGTTTTTGAGAATACATTATACTCTGATTATCTTTTGGAATGATTGAATGAATGGTTTTGATTAATGGAAAAATGGATTTTTTACCTTGTACTTTTGGGACGTTACATTATCAGCCATAACGAAACACGTGACTCTTGGGTATCACGAACACCACATCACTATATGTAAATCCCAACTGGCGTGTTTGACTTTTGCACTTTCTCACGTCGAAAGACTATTACTTCTAGTGTATATTTCAAGATGGATAACGTAATAGTTACATTTTGAAACAAAATTTTGTTTTCTTAGTTAAAACATTCTAACTTTTGATTTTTAGAGAAAATTGTATTTTTAAACTAATTTTAAAACTCATTTATATAAAAACATTAATACTTTTGCCAAAATTTAATTGGTAATTTCGTTTATTAACTCATTAACAAGTGTTTTGTTCTTAATTATATGTTTTGGCATGCATAGATCATAAATAAAACATAAAATATACAAACACAACCATACATGCAAATAGCGGTAACAACTGTTTTATTTCTATATATATATATATATATATATATATATATATATATATATATATATATATATATATATATATATATATATATATATATATATATATATATATATATATATTTCCATTAAACAACATGCAAAAAAAATATGATCAAACTAGGAACTAAATAATCATATGTGAGTGTCGGCTTCTACTATAATCGCCATCACCTAACGAAACGTGGATGAACGTCGTGTCAAGACTTCGATCTCCATGACTCATGTCATTATCTCCTGTAATAACCCAAAAACCATGATAATTTTTTTCCATTTTAAATACAAGAAATTTAGTAGTTACATTGTTCCAAAAGCATCTCATAATAATAATGTAAAATCATCAAAGTACAATCTCAAAAGTATGGAAAAAACAGTGAGGAAGGAATGTTGTCCCATCATGTCAGGTCCTTCCCCTTGGTACCGAAAGTACCTGAAACCATAATTATAAACTGTAAGCAAAAGCTTAGTGAGTTCCCAAAGTACCACATACCAAACATGAATAAGATATTACTATGGGCCAAACCATAGTCTTATAATCAATTTCCTGTCGGGGGCCAAATCCCGGTTTTATAGACAATTTCCAGGGGACAAATACTGGTCTTTTATACAATTACCAAGGGCCAGATCCTGGTCTTTCATGTAATTTCCTGCCGAGGGACAAATCCCGGTCTTACAGACAGTTGCTAGGGACCATATCATGGTCTTTCATACAAATGTCAGGGGCCAAATCCCGGTCTTTCATAAACATGTCTCAAATATAGCTAACAACCTAAATCACAAGTAATGGGATGAACTTGGTGCCTTCGACCCATTGATACAGTGAGTAAAACTCACGTCAATCTGTTGATAAATACTAACTGCTTGGCTACCAATCTGGAAGATCCCACACTGAACATACACAAATTATCCTAATCAAAAATAGGTTAAAATCCATAAACATGGGCCTAGATCTAATCCAAACTCCTAAGGTCAGGGCCCATTCACCTTACCCATAATGAGCCTATTCAACCCTGGCCCATAACACAATAATGGGCCTTAATGCCCAAAAGGCCCAACTCATGCCACTTAAGGCCCACAAACAGAAATATGAGGCCCAACTACCCTAAGCTAAGGCTCAAATGTCCAAAGCCCAACGGAAGTCCAAAAGCCCACTGAAAGGCGTATGCTCGACGTACGTTGTGTACGCTCGGTGTACGAGTTCGCTTGCCAGCACGCGGTGCGTACCCCTTGGTACGCCCAACATAGCGACTTGCTTACCACCTTAAGCGATTAGGTGCTTAATCCTTTCATCCACATGATCCAAATTTCAGATCTTGACCATTATGGGATTCTAAGACATAAAGTTAGCAACTTTATGCCTTAGCATGTTTTAATGAAACCCAACATCCACTTTTTTCCAACAAGGCTCACATTAAGGACTTGCTTTCATGCATGGGCTCATATCAATCACCTAGATGACATTTTTATGCATCTAACACCTCAAAGGGACTGAGATCTAGCATCTCTAACTTCTGGAGTTGCCCAAACTTACAAAAAGAACTCATAGGACCAAAATGAACTCATAAAAAAGCCCTAACTCTAATAACCAAAATGAATCATCTAGGTAAGAACTTTTTACCTTCAAAAGCAGCTCAATTTGATGTAGACTCTGGATCTAGAAGCTCAACCTAAACAAACGCTTGATCTCCAAGTTCTTCTTCTTGATAAAGACAACAAAATGCCACTAAAGTCACTTCCAAGCTCAAAAATCACTCACAATGGTAAACTATGGTTAATGGGACGCGAATAACAGTGGAGGCTGATGAGGGTGAGTGTCTAAAGGTTATAAAGATGCTTAAATATGGCTCATGCCCTAAAACTTAGGGTTTTATCCCATCGTATGTGGCTAAGATCCCCAATCCAAGGTGCGCATGTACGCTAAGCGTACCAAAATGTACCAAAATGTACGCCCAGCGTACGAGGGACCATTATCGCAAAACAAATTAAACTTCAAGTACCAAAAAGGAAAATACCCGGAATCAAATGTTACATCTCCGGATCTTTAATATTATAAAATTTTGCTAATACATTTTCTTATCCAATTTATGTAATCTTATTTTACAAAACAAAATTACAAATAAATAAATAATATTAAAATGATACAGAGGTCGTGCAAAATTACAAACCCAAACAATCAAACATCACAACCATAGGTTTTATTGGTACAAAGTTTTAATGGGTTCATACATGAAGAAAAGACAACGCTTATTAAAACAATGATCTATTTGATATTTTGACTCTCAATTAAAAGTGTCACAACAAAATTAATGAAACAATTTTTTGAAGTGTTGCACCAAACAATATAACATTTTCAAAAACAATGTTGCATCATAATTGTTACAATCGTTAAAAGTGTTGTGACACTCCCTACTTTAGTTTTTTTATAAGTGTCGCTTCTGCAAATTTAACCCATTGTGTGTCAAAATCATGTAAATTCTAATAATTTAATTAATATTGAACAGAATTTCGGCACTATAAAATTACGAATATTTGTTTATAGGTTTTAATGTCATTGAACTCATATTTAATTACTCAAACATATAAACAAACTTCATGCTTCTATTTGGAACGTTCCAAATATACCAAATAAAATTTTTATTTTAAATAAATAAAAACCATTCATTCATTGTTCCAAAAGACAATCAGAGTACAAGTATTCTAAAAAAATGAGAGTAAAATCATAAACAATCGATGTAGAATAAATCTCTAGGGGATACAGTGCAATCAAGTCAGACTCTTCCTTTTGAAACCAAATGTACCTGAAAACATTTAAACATAAACCATAAACATAAAGCTTAGTGTGTTCCCCAAAATACACCATACCATACATACATATTAGCACAAAGTTGTAACATGTCTATTTTACCTCCGATTCTATTTTAACTCAATTAATATTTTTCAACAGAAGGAATCTATTTCACCCTGAGCATATTTCAACTCAATTAGTATTTTCAACCAAACGAGTCTATTTCATCCCGTGTCTATTTCAACTCAATCGGTATTTTTCAATTGAATGGGTCTATTTCACCCCACATACATAAAGCATACAATCAAATCAGCAAGAGTTACAAAGACAACAAACACATACACACATATGAATAAGTTTAACGAAGAGCACACTCATACTACAAACATAATCCAGTGTGTCGATATTGGTGCCTTCGACCTACAAGTACAGTGAGGAGACTCACCTAAACTATTCAACAAAAGCCCAATAGTTACCTCAACAACAAAGTAGCCAACCCAAGCTTCCTAAAGCCAAGTCGAAACTAATCCTTAGTCGAATATTGAATTCTACCCAAGTTTGACCAAAAGTCAAACTGGTTAAAAAGTCAACGGTCAAAGTCAACTAGGATAACCCCACGTCATGGCAATTCATTTGCCATGTCGTGATCACGTCCAGACAAAACAGACAAGATAAGTCTCGTCACCACGCCGTGGGCCTTCCTTGGCCACGTCGTGGTCTTCAATTTGTAAAGATTTTCTTCAATATAAGCTTAACCTATAAGGACCAAAGCTAAAATCATTAGTTCTAATTCCTAATAAATTCATAATGGATAAAGTTTCCAACTTTATCCATTGGGAAGGTCCAAACCACCAAGATCTAGACTTTAAGTCTCAAAGGGACCCAAAAATGCATCTCTCTCTACTTAATCCATTAAGTCCAAATCTATAACCTTCACATATGAATCAACATGATGATTAGATGGATAAATTTTCCAACTTTATCCATAATAATGCCTTAAACTTTCAAGATCTGAACTTTTATACACCAAAAAAACCTAAAGGACCAATATAACTTGGATGGCTAAAAGGGAAGGCAAAAGATCATAACTTTACTAGTCCATAAGGTCCAAGAAGCATTCTAAACTGACCAAAAGATATTGGAGTCCATTCAACTCTAAGATCACTAATAAAATGGACCAAAAGAGCCAAAAACCACAAATAAAGATATCTAAAGAACTAAATGTTGGGTTATGAGCAAAATAACATTCCTATCGTGTTCATGCAAAGCCTGATTGCTTGGATCTAGTTTTTCTATTTGTACATGCAAAATTGTCCAAGACTTGCAAACCCTAATCTAGCATATAACAAAAATGTAACACCGAAAATTTCAAAATAATTTTTCTCATAATATAAAAACATATTCATTTAATTTTCATAAAAACATTAGTGTTTGAAACTCCAATCCATGTCATACAAAGAATCCCAAGATCACATAACATAAAAATCCCATGTGTGTGTACTGATCAAGCCGGCGCCTTCCCACGGTTATACACTTTCGCAATTGCGACACGTGGAAAGTGTCGTGAATCTGACCCAACTCTGCTGGCAAATCCAAACGATAGGCTACCCTGCCTACCCTCGCGACTACCCGGAATGGACCAATATATCGGGGCCCCAACTTGCCCCTCTTCCTGAATCGAATCACTCTTTTCCAAGGAGAGACCTTTAGGAGCACAAGGCCGCCGACCTGAAACTCAAGCTCGGACCGGCGTCTGTCTGCATAACTCTTCTGACGACTCTGAGCGGTCAACAACCTCTGTCTGACCTGCTGGATCTGCTCTGTCATCTGAAGCACGATCTCTGTACTGCCCATCACACGCTGTCCAACCTCTCCCCAACAAATGGGGGTCCGACACTTCCTCTCATACAACAGCTCAAAGGGTGGCATACCAATGCTCGAATGATGGCTGTTGTTGTAGGAAAACTCTGCCAAGGGCAAATATGCATCCCAACTTCCCCCAAAATCCAACACACATGCCCGGAGCATGTCCTCGAGCGTCTGAATCGTCCACTCACTCTGACCGTCTGTCTGGGGATGATATGCGGTACTAAAATGCAGTCTAGTACCCAACTCCTCGTGAAACTTTTTCAAGAATCTGGAAGTGAAACGTACATCACGGTCTGAAACAATCGAGATCGGCACTCCATGTCGTGACACCACTTCCCTCACATACACCTCTGCCAATTTCTCTGCTAAAGAACTCTCGCTAATAGCAAGAAAGTGAGCGCTCTTCGTCAACCTGTCCACAATCACCCAAATTGCATCGACTCCCATGGCAGTCCTCGGCAATTTGGTGATAAAATCAATGGTGATCTGTTCCCACTTCCATTCGGGAACCTCCAACGGCTGCAACTTACCATGCGTTCTCTGGTGCTCGGCCTTAACCCTACGACAGGTTAAGCACCTCTCAACAAACCACGCAACATCCCTCTTCATACAGGGCCACTAATATTCCTTTCTCGGGTCCAAATACATCTTAGTGGCCCCAGGATGGATCGAGAATTTCGACCGATGAGCCTCTTCCATCAAAATGGTACGCGTTCCTCCCACAAACGGCACCCAAATACGCCCCTGAAATGTCATAAGCCCCCAACCATTGGTAACGAACTCTGAAACCAAACCAACAACCCGCTCTTTCTTCTGTATCTCAGGTTGCACAGCCTCGACCTGTGCCCCACGAATGGCATCCAACACTGGAGCTATCACGGTCAATCTCAAACATACATCCCGCAGCGGGGTGCTCTCCGCCCTGCGGCTCAGTGCATCGGATACAGCATTAGCCTTGCGTGGGTGGTACAGGATCTCACAATCATAATCCTTGACCACATCCAACCACCTTCTCTGTCGCATATTTAGGTTGGGCTGATCCATGAAATATTTCAAACTCTTGTGATCCGTGTATATCGTACACCGAACCCCATACAAGTAGTGACGCCAAATCTTGAGGGCGAACACCACTGCCCCCAGCTCTAAATCATGGGTGGGATATCTCGTCTCATGAGGCTTCAGCTGCCTCGATGCGTATGCTATCACATGCCCTCTCTGCATCAGCACCGCCCCCAACCCCAAAATTGATGCATCACAGTATACAACAAAGTCCTCCATCCCTTCCGGGAGGGCTAACACCGGGGCTTCGCATAACCTTTGGCGAAGTGTCTCAAAGGAGGCCTGCTGCTCGGGACCCCATGAAAAAGCAACACCCTTCCGGGTCAACCTGGTGAGTGGCACTGCGATTTTAGAGAAATCCTTGATAAATCTCCGATAATACCCTGCTAACCCTAGGAAACTCCTGATCTCGGAGGGTGACCTCGACACCTCCCAACTCATCACCGCCTCAACTTTGGCCGGGTCGACCAATATCCCTTTCTGGTTAATGAGATGTCCTAAGAACTGGACCTCCCGCAACCAGAAATCACACTTGGAGAATTTGGCATAAAGCCTCTCCGATCTCAGAACTCCGAGAACCTCTCTCAAATGCTCCTCATGCTGCTCTCTAGATCTCGAATATACCAAAATGTCGTCGATAAATACAATCACCGACCGATCCAACATCGGCCTACACACTCGGTTCATGAGGTCCATGAACACTGTCGGGGCATTGGTGAGCCCAAAAGGCATCACCACAAACTCGTAATGCCCATAACGCGTCCTGAACGCTGTCTTCTGGACGTCCTCATCTCGCACCCTCACCTGATGATATCCAGACCTCAAATCGATCTTGGAGAACCAAGATGCTCCCTGCAACTGATCGAACAAATCATCGATCCTCGACAACGGGTAACGGTTCTTGACCGTCAGCTTGTTCAACTCCCAGTAATCAATGCACATCCGGTGTGAACCATCCTTCTTCTTGACAAACAGGATAGGTGCTCCCCACGGCGAGCTGCTCGGCCAAATAAACCCCTTTCCCAGCAGCTCCTGAAGCTGCAAGGATAACTCTTGCATCTCTAGAGGTGCAAGGCGATAAGGCACCTTAGCGATAGGTGCGGCCCCCGGAACCAAATCGATACTGAACTCCACTTGCCTCACAGGAGGCACACCCGGCAACTCCTCAGGAAATACATCAGGGAACTCATGCATTATCGGAACCTCCTCAACAGACCTCGGTCTCTCGGAATCCACCCATGTATCCATCACATACGCCACAAAACCCTTACAGCCCTGCTGTAGACACTGCCTTGCCCTAGTGGCCGAACAAAACACTGATCCAGAACGGGTACCCTCGCCGTACACCGTAAGAACTCCCCAACTAGGGTCTCGTATGGTCACCAGCTGTCGCTCGCAGTCGATAACCGCACCGAATCTACTCAACCAGTCCATGCCCACAATGACACAGACGTCACCCATCACAATAAGAACCAGATCAATTAGGAACTCAACACCGAAAATCTCAACTACGCACCCTTGGAGAACCTCCGTGGCATATATCACCCTCTCGTCAGCTATGGAAACTCTCAGAGGCCGACTCAACGCCTCTCGACTAACACTGATATGCTGACTAAAAGCCAAAGATACAAAAGACCGACTCGCACCCGAGTCAAATAACACCAAGGCAGGTACAGAATTCACAAGAAAAGTACCTACACATAACATAATATAAGCATAATATCTCAACATCAAAATAAATACAGGAAAGAATACATACCAGCCACGACATCGGGTGCTGCGCGGACCTCCTCCGCGGTCAACTGAAAAGCTCTCCCTCGTGCTCTCGGCGCCTCGACCTTCACTGGCTGACTCTCGGTAGCTCTGATGGCGGCAGGGGCAGTTCCCTGAGGTGCTCCCTGAGATGATCCTCGCAATTGCAGACACTCTGCCTTCCGGTGTCTGGTCTGGTTATAGTGAAAACACACCGCAAACCACTTGGGGCAGTCCTTGGCCATGTGCCCCTCCTTGCCACACTTGTAGCAAGATCCCGCTCTACAGACTCCATCATGACCCTTGCCACACTTCCCACAAATGCGGCCCTTCTGGCTCCCTGGTTGGGGATCAGCGGGCTTGGCCTGCTTGGCTGCCGGCTGAGACTGCGCCGGTCGCCGATCCCTCCCCTTAGACTCCGCCTCCTCCCTGGCCTGAGTCTCTAGCTCAATCTCCCTCTTCCGGGCGTTTGCCTGAAGCTCAGCAAATGTCCGGTACGAGGAGTTCGCCGCGAACTCCCGAATGTCTTGCCTCAAGATACTCAAATATCGGCTCATACGTGCCTGCTCCGTGGACACGTGCTCAGGGCAGAACATTGCCCTCTCATGGAACATCCTGGTAATCACCGTAACAGACTCAGTACCCTGCTTGAGGGTCAGAAACTCCTGGGCCAAACGCTCCCTCTCCACCTGGGGAACGTACTCATCTCGGAACATGGCAGTGAACCTCTCCCAGGTCACTGCCTCAAGCTCAGCAGGCGTAAAGTGCGCCGTCAAAAACTTCCACCAGTCCTTCGCTCCCAAGCGAAGCTGGTTCAGCGCGAATCGAACCTTCAAATGCTCAAGAGATGAGCAAGTGAAGAAACACCCCTCTATGTCAGAAATCCATCTCATAGCCGCCACCGGGTCCTGGGTCCCATCAAACTCTGGTGGTTTTGTGTTGCTAAACTCTCGGAACAGCAACGCATCACCATCCTGTGGCCTCGCGGCAGCAATAGCTGCGGTAGCCGCTGCAACAGCAGCCTCAGAAAGAGCGGCATAACGCTCGTCGAAGGTCTCAATCAACGTGGTCTTAATAGACCCGAACATCTCTGGTATCTCTGCCCTGATGGCCATAGCCACCTCCTCATGGATGATCCGGCGGATCTCCTCATCACTGGTCTCACTGCTTTCAGGCATCAGACGTGTCCTCACCATGATCTACCTCTAAAATAAAACATACGATAAATTAGAATCCATTCGAGCATACTCACACTCGACAACTCATCCCTCCTTGATCCTTGGTATTCCAAAGATTCCTACTTGGGCTGTACACTGCTCCGGTGCTTTCAGTTGTATGGGCCCAATACTACTGTCCGCACCGTATCAGAATACACCCCAAGTCCTCCTCTTCGGATCCCAAATTCCAAGTACTCTATCATGCACAATCCATTCTATAACAGATCTCTCATAAGCCCCTCGCTGCTACCTACTCACTCTCAAGCATCTCATAGCAGCTCACCTCTCCTTAGGCTAAGGCATCACAAATCAGGCCACTCTAGTCCTAATAGGAGTACCTAGCCTACTCTAGCATGAGAATACATCATATCAATATCAATATCACATAACATGAGGGTATTTTGGGAAATCACCGTTCGGGCGCGGACTGGTCGTACACACAACTTTGCTCTGCGTTTTTCAAAAAAATCTTTTACTCTTTTTGAAATACTTCTCAAATCCTCAATTTGAGTTCAAATACGCCCGAAGGTGTACTCGAATCCCTCAAACCAAGGCTCTGATACCAACTTGTAACACCGAAAATTTCAAAATAATTTTTCTCATAATATAAAAACATATTCATTTAATTTTCATAAAAACATTAGTGTTTGAAACTCCAATCCATGTCATACAAAGAATCCCAAGATCACATAACATAAAAATCCCATGTGTGTGTACTGATCAAGCCGACGCCTTCCCACGGTCATCACTAGTACCTGAAACAAATAACACCAACACTGTAAGCACAAAGCTTAGTGAGTTCCCCAAAATACCACACATAACACATGTTAGCCACTCGAGGCTATAACTCTGTGGGTCCGTGGACCCTACTCTGTGAACCCTCTGGTTCTAACTCTGGGAACCTTCCGGTTCCAACTCTATAAACATGCACAACATAAATCACATAGAAATAATGCAGTACAACACATATCATACATATAGCATACAAATACTCTGTCACATAACTCTGGTTACCTACTCAAGGTAAAGTATAGTGAGAAGACTCACCTCGCGTATCTCGATAACTTGCAAATCCTGGAAATCACTCGCGCTCGATCCTCCGAGCTATAATCCTCCTATAACACCATATATATCTAATGAACACTTTCACAACTAAGGTTGACTACCCCGGACTCGGCGAGTGCACTAGAGCGACTCGGCGAGTCTATACGTGTTCACTGTCTCCCTAGGATCCTCTCTTGACACATCGAGTACTTCCCTGACTCGACGAGTTCCGCCTGGCATGAATCGCGGGGCCACCACGACTCAACTCGCCGAGTCTCAAGAACAACTCGGCGAGTTCCAGCTTGACTCAGTCCACCTGTCAACCCTCTCTGACTCTCCCTGACTCACTGAGTCAACCCTTAACTCGGTAAGACCACTCGCTGAGTGGTTATGGACAATCTTCATGCTACTCGCCGAGTCTCTTCTTCGGACTCGGCGAGTCTAAGCCATGCATGAACTCAAACTCACTCCTGAGGTCAAATCCGTTCCAGTAACTCATAGATCCAGTCCTTCCAAGCACATTTATCGCGTAAAGTTACAATCTTGGCTACCATGCGACGCCTACAAGGCTTCTTTTGGTGAAATTACATCTAAAATGGTAACCTAAGTCCACAACTCAAAAGGAAATGCATAAAGCAGAGCATTTGGGACTCTCTGGACCTACTAAGGTCCAGATCTAGGTACCAATTCCCCATGGGACCTCTCACACTCCAATTACAAGGTAAACAAGGCATGAAGAAACCCTAAATTTGACTATATCAATAAAAACATGAGAATAAGCTCTGAATATTACCTCAAATAGCTTCCTCTGCCGAAATGAAAGTAGATCCAAGCTCCCCAACTCTCCTAGTTTGGCCTTCCTCTTCCCTTCTTGCTAACACACACAAGGATGGTGAACAATGGCCTCTTTTCTCACTTACAAGGACTCTCAGATGCTCTGGTGCTCTCAAGGTCGAAGGTAGCCGCAATGAAGGGTTATAAGGTCCTTTAAATAGGGCTCAGAGCCGGGAAATTAGGGTTTCATTAAACAGCGTGGACTCGCCGACTCCAGACGCGAACCCGCGTCCAAATCCGCGATCATACTCGGCGAGTCTAGGCTCCAACTCACCGAGTCTCCTCACAAATTACCAAAAATAAATAAATGAATAATACCTGGGAATCCGGGCTGTTACAAAAAAGTTTTAATCAACATAAATAAACTAGTAAGAATGTTACCTTTTATTTGTTGCTTGAAGGTATTTAGCTTATGAGAACCTAACACCTCAAATGAAACACCTCTAATGAATTACAAACACCAAGGCAAGTTGGAAGATCTTGGCGAGAGAGGAGAGGCTCAAAATCGGTTCTTGGATCTCTAGGGTTCAAGTGGTAGCCGATTTATGATGCATGAGGGTCCTTTATATAGGTGTGAGATTAGGGTTTTAGTCAGAGTCCTTATTCGGTTACTTAGCCACCAAGCAGCCCATAAGAAACTTCTGGATCCCTACCTTGGACTAAATCTTATGGGCTATCCATAAGGATTTCGTCCACTCTATCCCTAGGGTTTCTCAACCTACTCTGCAACTATCCAATAATTACAATTCAGTCCCCAATGTTTAATTAATCTCTTTTGTTCACAAAATTAATTCTTAATTAAATTTATGAGCAATATTAATTAAACAAATATGATTTCTCCTTTAATATATTAATCATACAATATATTAATAAACCATAATAAACTCTTTCTCTGTTAATCATCTAATCAAGTTGCTCCGGTGAAGGCAACCCAAAAGGATCATGCTATAATCAGGTCAAGTACATACCAAATATAGTTATGAACTTAGATACTAATCCAACACTAAAGTGCAAGATTGGAACTTAATACTCATAATAGTCTTGAAGTGTAATGCCTTTGACGGGTCCAAAATTGAAACGTCATTCCTTGCAACCAAATGAACCTTCTTGATCTTTAACCTTCATCAAAATATCATAAAAAGCATCCAAAAGAGGAGAGGAGAGAGGGGAGGAACTTAAATCTTGAAGATATAGGCTACGGTTTCTCCCAAGGGGTTTTAGATATGATGGACGCTAAGAAATACCCTAAAACTTGAATCCCTACCTTAAAATACCTTGAAAACCCTAAAAAAATTGTGGGCTTGGGTTGTATAGTTTTCACCTCGTGACAACCTGCTTGTCACCTCGCGACAACTCTCATGTCATGACAACATTCCTGTCACCTTGTGACAATGGGTTTTCACCCAAATTCACTCCAATTCGAACAATCATACCTTCTTCGTCTCAACTTCGTTTTCGGCAATCTTTATATGCACAAAAAGATATTGATGAGCCCCACAAACCCATCTAATTACTTTTGACTTAAAACATACCGAACTAAAATCATTAACTCATGCAAGAAGTCTGAAGCATCACTTTTCCCATTTTACACTTGGCTCCAAAACACAATCAAGGGATTAAACCACTTAACCAACATTATTAACATCCGGTAGGGTCTAAACACTATTTCTTTGATGCCCAAGGCTTGCACATGATCGATTTATAGTCCACAATCCCAAAATAAGAATATTCCTAAAACTGGATGTTACACTACTAGTATGATTTTTATACCAAAATAATCCAACAAAAGTACAAGTGAATCAGAATATTTTGCAAATCAAAAAAGAAAATCAAACTCTTTGAACAAAGTTGTTTTTTATTTAAAACATATGAGACTCTATGTGAATATATCATACACACAAATTGTGACACCCTCTGATTTTCAAAACCAATTAAAACTTTTCTTTACGCTTTAAAAATCGTTTATTTATATTTGCGGAAAATCCCAGTACCAATATCATTTTGATTACAAATGTTTGTTTCCAAAATGTTAAAATCCTAAGGATGTCATAATCAATACAGATACATAAGTTACAACGTAAAGGCCTGATGGTCCTAAATACTATTGTGGGCTGTCTCTTAATCTCTCAACATCCTAATAAAGTTCCACTAGCTTAAACCTTGATACATGTGATGTATATAAACTAAGTGGGCCAGGTTTGGGAAACCTGATGAGATACATATGGATTTCAATCCCACCATATTGATATGATATTATTCCTTAATTATCAGACCCATACAACCAACAATTACCATACTAAATCTATATAGGATTATACCTACATATCTATTCTTACCGATCCTTCTTAGACTATGATTATCAAAGAGAATTTATCTCGCCTGATGAATCGTTGACTACACAGCGAGGCTTCCTTTTTCGATTTAAGTCATAAAGGCTTATGGGCGCCAGAGTATTTGATGAATATGGTTTTCCAATTCATCTACATCTGGAGTAATGAGATCACACTAACAACGTAATTCACAAGACCTTATAGAATGATCAAGTGTTGTCACCTACTATATGGGTTGACCAAACATACCGCTAACAGTCGCCTGATCAGGACCCACCATTTATGGTCATCCTATACGAAGCTACGTATATCAACACTTGATAGTGTCATGAAACAAAACTTTACTCTTCGTTCCTAGGTTACACATATTCTCCTAATGAGACTACTTAATATCAAACTAAATTGAGCTAGGTATCTTCCATAAGTCTAAGTTTACTCCTAAACTAGATCACAATGCCTATAACCAACTTTTAATACCAACTTTATTCTTGGGTGACATTAACCTATCTCTAGTGTATTTATATTCCCTACAGAGCATTAGGTATTATTATTCCTTTTATCTTCTCAACAAAGTTACCTTTAATATTATCATATGATGTTATATATTTAATCCTAACATCAAACTAAACTATATCTGGTTTGCACATAACACAATATATATCCTAACATATAATCCAAACAATAAGCACATAATTCACATACAACTTCCATAAGATATAGAATATTTTAATTAATACTTGTATTAAATCATGTTCATGAAAGAGAGTATGCACTTGCCTGACTTGAGTGGGTGACTGGTGATCTTGGCAGAGCTTCACCTAACACTTTAGATATTCCTTAACATAACCTAACTATAATTAATACAAAGTTTTAGTCTAATGATCCTGGAGACTAAGAATATTCTAGATCCTCACTAATCCCAATGTCTACGTCAAGATCTATCAAGTAAGGATCAACTAGGTAGGACAGTTGGAAGACAAGATCATTTCTGCATAATAGCTTTTCTAAAATCGAACAACCAAGCTAACATGACCATTCTAAACAAGTAGATCAATTAGTATAATGATATGAAATTATTGATAAATTTTATTTATAGGTTTATAATAACAACTTATGACCATAAATATAAGTTACACTGAAAAAACTAGACTGTAGCTTAACTTACAGATGATTTAGCAAAAAGCTAGGAATTATATGGGCATAACTCTAATCTGGAAGCTTCTATTCACCAGCTATCTGACACCGCAAAGCTTCTACTTGATAGCTACTACTATCGTAGGGCTTTGCCGAAGCCTAAAACTAAGGGAAATTGGGGCATTTTCTATATATACGTTATTGGTTTAACGACTACTATGACTTTCGTTTAGATTATTTATCATAAATAATCTTTTTTATGATATCTTATTATTGTTGTGACTAATAATTATCTCATTTATTCTTTAATCATCTAGTTCTATCTTACGGACGTTACACAAATTCCCTTTTGTGTTATAAGATCATACCTTATCGATTGAAAAATTATATATTGTTGTACAAGTAGTAAACTCTTAGCTTACATCTTAGCTTCAATTACGTAAAATTTTAAATTTCTGATGATACTAAAATGATAAACAAATAATGGGGACATTTTCTTGGTGTAGGTTGGGCCTTTCTGCCTCATCATCTCTTTGAACAACTACTTCAAGCTCTTGTGTCGGCCTCACCTTATAAACATTCAAAGAAGAGTTCCTTGTTATTGTATATTTAGTTTTAGGATGCTTTTGGAAAAAGAAACTCGATTTTGTAAAAATAATGTGGAGAGCTCTTCAATCAAAGAACATGCTCCTTGTATTTCCTCTGATACGTTGCTAGTCTTTTTTTAATGCTCGTTAATAGTATATTTCTACCGATTCTTAAAAAACTCACTTCATTAATATCTCATTTTTTATTGAATACATTAAATACTAGAAGACCAGATTTTATTGACATCATGTGTTGTGACAAAGAAATACTTACAAAACCAACCTCACCACCACCAGCCATTAACTTCTACTTCTAACCTTAGTAACTCTCTCTCTCTCTCTCTCTCTCTCTCTCTCTCTCTCTCTCTCTCTCTCTCTCTCTCATGGACAAATGTAGAAACTTTAGTTAATTGCAACTAGCCCCTATATTTTGACATATTGACAATTAAGGTAATAATAAATCCCTTGTATTTATTCGATCTTTACGTAACAAGATCATATCCATATTTTTTTCTTTAACCTTTTCCCGTGTTATCATTTTATTATTAAAAAGATAATGAAAATACCGTATACAACATTTAAAGTTCTAACAACATATTTTGTACTTTTGACATTTCGAGACCAATTCAACCTCTTGCCAAAAACATCTTTTTCCATTGTACAATTCTTCTAACATTTGTATCGTTTTTTTAGAAAACGACTAATAAATTTAAAGGAAGCCAACTTAAGTGATTGATGCATGGTTGTCTCCATTCCACATAAAAATGATTCTGAAATGAAAGAACATGCATAAACAATATTATTTTTACGCAAATATTGTAACCATTTTATATATTTGTTAAATACATTCCATAAAAAACTACAATCTTTTCCTTTGGAATTAACTTCAATTAAAATTCGCTTAGTAATGATACCTATTGATATTATTACAAAAGATTGCTTATGATATAATCCACCGATTCGCGTATTTTATTAATAAGGAAACCGTATTTGTAAGATAATATAAAAAGTCAACCACTTAAAATTTATAATTTTCATAAGATGAAAAGGCAACAAGTATATTTTTACAAATTAATATCAACGGAGCAAATAATTACAATACTTGTCATATATATTATGTAATATATATATAATGAAACTTTATAATAATACAAATTAATTTTAGTTGGTGATGAAAAAGATTGAACAAGTCTTAAAGCTTATTTTAATTAAAATTTCTTATAAAACAAGTCTTTTCCTTGTTAAATCACGACAAAAGAAAAACATAAATTTAACCAATAAACATCCAAAACGGCTTTTAAAATATGTTAGTACTGTAACATATATTGATGGATACAATTATTATTTATTCACTTTACAACAAATGTACAAACTCATAAATACAATACAATGGTCAAAAATATAATAAATGTAACAGATGGGAAAAAAACTAAAAAAATTAAATATGGTATTTATACGGAAAGGACGGAGTAATTTAAAACCCCATTTAATTACTCCGCTACCGGACACCTCCGTCCTCCGCCGGCCTCCGGCCATCGCATTATTTAATCCCTTTTCAATCAATATAAATTCACATTCTTGTTTAGAAGGAGACTCTCATTTTCTATACAGAAAGAAAGAGAGAGAGAATCGGTGGGTGTTGAGCTGTGATTTAGCTGTCTTCATTCCCCACCCTCCGTTCACACCTTCTCCGAATCCCCTAGAAAAACCTCCACTTTCTCTCTCATAATTCAAAACCCTCATTCATCTCCTTCTTCTTCTACTTCTTCTTCATCTTCATCTTCAATCGATAATCTTCACCCACATTTCGACTTTCTTATAATCGATTGTTGCGTTCAGAGCGCAGGTTTGTTTACAACGATTTAGTTAAGCCTCAGATGTCTAAGGTGTTGATATGAAGAAGACTTCGATCCTTGTTTATATTGCGCTGTTTGCATTATTGTCTGGTTTTGGGTTTTGTTTTTCCGGTGATGGTTCCGGTGTCAGCGGCGGGTTAAGTTCTGGAAAGCTGACTGACGGTGAGGTGATTTTCATACGTCAACGGCAGCTTCTGTCCTACCTGGATGAGTTCGGCGACAGAGGCGAGAATGTGAGCGTGGATCCGACGCTTGTGTTTGAAAACCCTAGGCTGAGAAATGCTTACATTGCTTTACAAGCATGGAAGCAGGCGATACTCTCAGATCCACAAAATCTCACTGTAAATTGGGTTGGTTCTAGTGTGTGCAACTACACGGGAGTGTTCTGTGCACCCGCACTGGATAACAGTTCGGAGAGAACCGTTGCCGGAATCGACCTTAACCACGGCGATATCGCTGGGTATTTGCCGGAGGAGCTTGGGTTGCTCAAGGATCTTGCATTGTTTCATATTAATTCGAATCGGTTCTGTGGAACTGTTCCGAAGAAGTTTCGTCAGTTGAAGTTACTCTACGAATTGGATCTCAGCAACAACAGGTTCGCTGGAAAATTCCCTTACGTTGTTCTTAAATTACCGGTATTAAAGTTTTTGGATCTCCGGTTTAATGAGTTTGAAGGTAGTGTTCCTAAAGAATTGTTCGATAAAGACTTGGATGCTATATTTATTAATCACAACCGGTTTGTGTTTGAATTGCCGGATAATTTTGGCAATTCGCCGGTGTCGGTGATTGTTTTAGCGAACAATAGGTTTCATGGTTGTCTTCCGGCGAGCATCGGGAACATGTCGGATACTTTGAATGAGATTATCATGATGCACAATGGATTGAGGTCTTGTGTGCCGGAAGAAATTGGGTTGTTGAAGGAGGTGACGGTGTTTGATGTGAGCTTTAATCAGTTAATGGGGCCGTTGCCGGAGAGTCTTTCTGGTTTGGTGAGCGTGGAGCAGTTGAATGTGGCTAATAATTACTTGACCGGAAGTATACCGAAGAGTATCTGTAGTCTTCCGAGGTTGGAGAATTTCACTTATTCTGATAATTTCTTCACCGGTGAGCCACCGGAGTGTTTGAGGTTGGAGGAGTTTGATGATCGGAGGAATTGTTTACCGGCGAGGCCCGCACAAAGGTCTAAAAAGCAGTGTGACATGTTCGCGTCTAAGAAGATTCATTGTAGTGCATTTAGGTGTACGCCATTTGTTCCGGCGCTTCCACCGCCGCCGCCACCATCACCTCCACCGCCAGTTTACTCCCCTCCACCTCCACCATCACCTCCGCCACCAGTATACTCTCCTCCGCCTCCAGTTTACTCTCCTCCTCCACCGCCACCCTCACCTCCGCCCCCTGTTTACTCTCCTCCCCCACCTCCACCATCACCTCCACCGCCATCACCTCCTCCTCCACCTCCACCAGTTTACTCACCTCCTCCACCGCCTCCATCACCACCACCACCATCACCTCCTCCACCACCTCCACCAGTTTATTCTCCTCCCCCACCGCCACCATCACCACCACCACCATCACCTCCCCCACCACCTCCACCAGTTTACTCTCCTCCCCCACCTCCACCACCGGTTTACTCTCCTCCGCCACCTCCTCCATCACCCCCGCCACCAGTATACTCTCCTCCCCCACCTCCACCGTCACCCCCCGCACCAGTTTACTGTCCTCCACCACCTCCAACCTATTGTGTACGATCACCACCACCTCCTCCACCTCCAACTGCATCCCCGCCTCCGCCGCCCTTGTTTTCTCCACCACCACCTGTTCCATATTACTACAACTCACCTCCTCCGCCTCATTCACCGCCCCCATATTACTATAACTCACCGCCTCCACCACACTCTCCACCACCACCTCCACCTCACTCACCGCCTCCACCACCTCCATCTTATATCTACTCATCACCACCACCACCACCACCTGTAGCCCATTCTCCACCTCCCCCAGTCCATTCTCCGCCTCCCCCAGTCCATTCTCCACCACCACCACCACCATCACCACCTCCTCCACCTCCTTGTATAGAACTACCTCCACCTCCCTGTATAGAACCGCCACCACCACCATCCCCAACCCCATCACCTCCACCACCACCGCATAAATCACCTCCACCACCAGCACCTGTTTACAGTTCTCCACCACCCCCAGTCCACCACCCGTCCCCACCTCCACCACCGATTATATACAACAGCCCACCACCTCCTGCTCCAGCATACGAGGGGCCATTACCTCCGGTGATCGGCGTTTCTTACGCCTCTCCTCCACCACCACCCTTCTATTGATTCTTTGATGTATTCTGAAAACTCAAAACACCAACAACAACAATAATACACAACAATTGGCATCATCTATTCCTTGAGCTTTTCCGAATTGATGACAGAAAACAGATAGAGAAAGAGAGAGAGAGAGAGAGAGAGAGAGCTGAAAAAAAATAAAACAAATTTTATTTTAGGTTGCAGAAGCAGATCAAAGCATATCATATCATATCCTCATCCTCATGTATAGAGAAACATCCATTGGCATTCTTTCTCCTTCTGATTCTGCCTGTGGGTTTCTAATTTTATTATTTTATTTAAATTTCATACTTTTTCTTCTTTTTATAAATGAAAAACATTTTTATTATCCATTTTCTCTTCTTGTTTGTGTTTGTTTGTATAGCTATGTATGCTGAAGTTTTGTGCCCTTGACTTCCTTCTTAACCAAAATTAATTGGTATGTTTGTTTGTTTGTGGATCATGTCTTAATGCATAAACGAAATTTATGAAGACGAGACACATCTTTTTTACTTTCATTTGTGCTAACGTAGCTATTTTTGTATAAAACATTAGGGTGTGTATGGTTTGGTTTGATTTGTTATTGGTCACAACCAAACCAATCGGTTAATGTATTTCGATAATCATAGCTATTAATATTGGATTTGGTTCGATAATCATAGCTATTAATATTGGATTTGGTTAATGGTTTTAGTTGATTAATGGTTACGGTGAATGGTTAACATCGGTTAGCCAAAATGGTCCAAGATAATCTAAAATAAAAATATTTTTCTACAAAAACTAATAAATGTAAAGTCTAATGTTATAAAAAGTGAATTAGTATATATAATTAATTGTCATAGCTAAATAATTTCTCTTTAAATTTCCAGCTCCTAATATAATTACATAACATATATTTAATATTATATTTTATTAATAATAATTATTAATATTATTGGTTTAGTACGGTTAGGTAGGTGGAGCAAAAACCGCACCGCAACTAAAATTAATCGCAAAAAGCGCATAAACCGCAATCGATAAACCGCAACCGCAATTAAAACCGATGGTGAGGGTTTCTATTTGTCAAAAACCGCAAATTTGCGGTGCGGTGCGGTTATTAGTATTCAAAAACCGCAAAAAAACCGCACCGCACCGCATGTATTATATATAATTTTTTTAATTAATTATTAATATATTAAATATTAAAAATAACACAAGTTTCATGGATGAAAGATGGATAAAATACTAGAAAACCAAAGTATTGGGGTTTTATTATGTTTAACTTTGAAAAATGGTGAAATTAGACAATTTTAAGATATTTCTTGTTAATTACTATTGATTTGACGTTTTTAAGATATTAGTTGTTTGTGATTTAAGTTAATTGTCTTATACTTTATGGTTTTTTTTATTATTATTACAAGTAATATGTTTGAACTCTTAAAACCATTTGAGCTGTAAACTGTGGTTAAAAACCACACAAAATAACCGCACCAAATCCATGCGGTTAATAACCGCAACATAGAAAAAACAAAACCGCACCGCAAAAATAACTGTCTAACCGCACCGTAAAAATAACGGCACCATGCGGTTTTGAAAATGGATTAACCGCATTTGCGGTTAGTGGTGATGTTTTAGCTAATAACCGCACCGAACTGCACCGCGCTCACCCCTACGGTTAGGAATGGTTTGATTATATCAGTTACTTTGGTTTTTCGGTTAACACGCTCACCTTATAAAACATATTAGAGTTAGCAAATTTGGCGGATGGGTTGTTCCATGTTTTTGCTTAACATGACACAAATTACTTTTTTTTAACCTGAACAAGAAATGACAACGTGTTTTTTTAACCTGAACACGACATGACAAGTTTTTTTGTTTGTTAACACGAATACGACTCAATAAACAACATAGAATACTACTAAATATACACAACTTTGGAACATGAACAAAATGTTTCCTTCTATTATGGTGTCTTATATTTTTGACGTGTCATGATAACTTTTGACACCCTTGAACTTATACATTCCTTATACACACATACTTTTTAGGCATGTTTTTTCAAGGAGTCATTTTTATTATAATGATTTCTTAAAGTAACAAATTTTGTTATCCGTATACACACTTAATCATTAAAGATTTTTTTATATATTCTTTTTTTAATTAAACTATTTATATTATTCAAAAAACATCATATTACTTGATTAGCCCTTCTCTGATCTATATTATTTTCACATTTTGATAGTGTTTCATTTCAACCTATATCGTTTTTTATATAATTTTTTACATCAAAAAATATATTTTCTAATATATATATTTTTCATCAAACTTACTAGTTTTTTTTACTTATTTATTTACATTTTTTTTATGTTTTTATATAAAAACATTATAAAATATATTATTACAAAACTAAAACCAAATTAATTATTTCTATATTATCAGTTAGAATGAGGTATTATTTTATTAAAATGACATTTATTAAATAAAAAACTATATTTTAAAACACATTTTTAAATATATGTAAGATTAATAATATCAACTAGATGCATTCCAGCGCGTTGCGCTGGTCAGAAATGGTGTTGTGTGGGTCGGAGCGGTGCATGTGGATTGGGATCAATGTTGAAGTATTATATTATAACAGGAGGATGAAACAATATACAAAGTTATGAAAGTAGGTTGCTATTTATTGTATTTAACTAAAATTAAATGCATAAATAACAAATTACTTGTACTTGAATAAACAACACTCAAACCTATCTAATACAAATATTGATGAAGTAAAAGCAAGTTTCTGCAATTCCATTGAATTTGAATTCAACAATCATATTAAGATGTTGCATGTGCCTCTGGCTTTAACTGATCAAAAGGGCATGTTGATAGTAGTATCCAGTGATAGGGCAAAATCTACAAAAATGAAAAGACATAAAAGTGCAGTATTACAGAATCAATTCTAACCGTACATTCCAAAATGATGAAGTGGGATTCGTTTCTCCCATAAAAAAAAGTGTAAAATCCATTCTATTGTATGTAAATAGAGAACATACCAGGCCTGTAGGTAGAAGCTAGCATCAAATTCCTTTACCACCGCCTTAACCCTCTTCAGCCTTTTTACTGCTACCATACCCTTAAAAAAATGGAAGAATCGGTAGGTATCATCTTCTTCGAACTTGATTTTTTTTTTCAGAAAAGTTAACAACATCATTGAAAACGATTCGAGTATTTATACATTGATATTACGCCGAAATTTGTTGTTTATATTGTATTTTTTTATCTAATATGCAATTTAAAATTTTACAATCCTAGTTATGTGGCTCGGCTCTACCCACTACAGTTTTGACAACATCCTCCATTCCCAACATACCCCCTTTTTGAACCCATAAAATGAATCCAAAAGAAGCTTTATTTTCGGCCTCAACATCAACAACACATAGCACCATAAGGCAATACTTTATGATCACATCAGATATTGTCCTCAAAACACGACTTTCATTGACTTTCTTCTTTGTCAATGGAGTTTCATCTCCCACTTTATCAAGAGCCGATACAACAATTTTCTGTTTTAATTCCATTTGAAAAGTCAGTTTACAGAAAATAAAGAAAATGGATGGATGTTTAAAGAAATGTATCGATTCAAAAAACACGAACCTTTGTGGGTCCCAATGCATTATCGTTGTTCTGGTAGTTTTGATTTTTCTTCTTTTGAGTTTTCATCACTTGTAATAAAAATATATATTAATATAATATTATAACTTCAAACCAATTTGTTAAATTAATATATTTTCATAAATTTATGTATACCTCTATCCACAGGTCGGTTATCTCTTACCTATATATTAAAGATTTTGTTTTGTCAATAACAAGATTCAAATAGATGTAAGTTCCAATAGTGGAGCCGATTTGAAGTCTTCCTGCATTTAGAAGTCAATTTAACGTGGATATTAGACAGTTAGAAGATATGTTGGGAAATTGATCTAAGAAAGTGAAGAAAAATTGGAAATAATTTGTTACCTGGTATCGATCTTTAAGTTCTACTTTTATAGCAGTAGACTTTTTCAGCTTTTGAGTGTCTGATACGCTGTTAATTTTTGCAATGTAATTTGAAAAGCAACGTATTTAATACAAATGTTAGAGAATAGAAACTGTAAACTGTTTAGGGCGGGGGTACCGGTTAGGATGTAATTATTGTAGTCATTTTGTAATTATAAAAAAGTTGGATGATGATAAACTGTATAAATGTGAAGCTTTAGGGCAAAATTTTCTTTTATCATTTGTTGGATCTGATTTATAGTTAGGGGCAATACGTACCAAAATGTTTGTGCCACAGAAGATCACCATCGTTTCAGGTTTGCTAACATTTTACTGATTTTTTCTCCGCCTCTCAGTTTGGTGTTTCAGGCTCAACTTAGCTTACTCCTTCCTATAGTATTCAGGTGGTGGCTAATTGGCTAATTGGCATTACGAGGAGGTGGCTAATTGGCATTACGAGGAGGCCTTCAGCAGCTGAGGATTGGTTTGGGTGGAGTTAGAGGTTCCCTAGGGCAAGCCTAGGATGAGAGTAGCAGAGATCAATAGTAGAGAAAAGGGGACTTGGTGGAGTTGAGGTAACTCTTGAGGAAAGTACGAATATATGTGGAAGGTAGTATGGGCCCGTACTACTGAAAGCAGAGGATCCGTACTCGATTCAAGAGGGGCCAAGGCAAAACCAGGGAACTAGTAGAGTGTGTGAGAGATCCCTCAGTAGTAGTGTGTAAATTGATCAGGAATTGTTATATTTTCAGCATGGTGACGTTGCGCGAGATATCAGTTGGCAGTTTAGTTGCCGGGGAGGGATCTGGCTCAGGCTCTAGAGCCGGGCAGTTTGAGGATCAGATGAGGGATTTCATTTCCGCAGAGATCATGCGCAACATCATTGATCAGACTCCAGTGATTTTCGGTTCGGTTAGAGAGGCCATTGTGGAGCTCATGGACAGTCATCTTAAGGCCATTAAGGCCGGGATAGTTTCAAGACAGATTGGGGCTCGTCTAGACCCCGATTCTTATGTAGTTCAGGGATCCATCAGGAAAGGAGATCCCATTTCTAGTTTTTGCCATCAGGGGACAGGAGTGAGTGGGGCACCCTGTCTCCAAGAGAGACCTTTGCATGATTGTATAGTTGAGGAGGTTACGCGAGCCATTTGCGAGGATCTTCCCGACATGGTTGTGAGGATCACTGATAGGTTGATTGCGAAGCTCCAGGATCAGACAGCTGTTGTTCAGTCGACGGGCGGTGTCGACAAGGTAACGCAGGAGCAAGAGACGGGCAGGGAATCAGAAAGGAAGAGGAAAACGGATGAAACTCAGGGAGCCGCAGGTTCGGGCAAGAGGCCCAAGGGGTCGAATTTGAGGACGAGGAACTATCAGAGCCGCAGTCGATGCAGGAAGTGTGGTAGGACGCACATGGGTACATGCAAGCGTAGAAGTGGGGGCGATGTTGGATATTTCAAGTGCGGCCAGATTGGCCATTTTAACAGAGATTGTACTGTTACCATCGCCCATGGACTTGATCCGATATGTTTCCATTGCAGTCAGAGGGGTCACAAGTATGAGCGGCAGAGTAGATAAAACAGTTATATATATAATCGAAGTATCTTCAGAAGTCGCTGGAAGCAACTAGTAGGTTGCGATGGGGTGTAGGGACCGGTGGGAGTCCGGTAGCTCAGATATTGGCAGATTAGTTGGACCAGGGTGGTCTCAGTGCATCCGGTAGGCGGATGAGGGGTAACATAATTTTCAGTCGGAGGAAGTAACGTTAAGGAAATTATGGAAAAGAGAAGGATTCAGTACGTACCAACAGTAACT
The DNA here is from genome assembly GCF_002870075.4 of Lactuca sativa. NCBI lineage: Eukaryota > Viridiplantae > Streptophyta > Magnoliopsida > Asterales > Asteraceae > Lactuca > Lactuca sativa. The sequence continues at coordinate 145,710,956 of NC_056630.2, read as the reverse complement.
GTGAGTGGCTGGAGTGATGGACAAAAAGGGTGTTAGTTTTCCAAGACAGAGAGTTGGAGGCAGTTCGCAGGACAGTTGGCCATAGCAAACTTCGAGGACGAAGTTTAGTTTAAGTGGGGGAGAGTTGTAACACCCAAGATCAGAAAGGCCAAGAAAAGGGAAGAAACCCTAAGTCAAGGAGTGGACTCGTCGAGCCCAGGGAGGAACTCGACGAGTCGGAGCGGGATCTGGGGGATCGAGTAAGTGACCAACTCGGCGAGTCGGCTCGTGAACTCGGCGAGTTGGGTCTGAACGAGGAAACCCTAATTTCAGGACTTGGTATCCTATTTAAGCATCTTATTCTCTTCCCTAGGGCTCATTTTCGGCCCCAATAGTTCAGGACCCCAAACCCTAGCCACCAAAATCATTTTTGGAGCAAGATCTACCCTTGGTGAAATAATTTGGAGCTTGGAAGAGAAGAGATTCATAGTGGTGCAAGAGGAGGCCTTGGATCCAGAGTTGGTGGAACTTTTTAAGAGCATTTGGAGGTAATGAATCGTTATCCTTGGCTTTTTCCTTTCTAGATCCATCTTTCATGGAGTTTTAGGGTTTCTTTGAGAGTATGTGATGAGGAATTGGTGCATAAGCTAGATCTGGAATTGAAACTCCAGATCTGAGCTCTTTTTGGATCGAAAATGCAGAAAGCCATGTTAGTTGCTATGCAAAAGCCTTTCCCCATGAGTGGAGTTCCTCTCTAGCTTGGTTTTTGGTATTATGAGGCAAGAAGCACGTAAAGTTAGCAACTTTATGTTGCTAATGGACTCTAGGAACCCAGATCTATTGTTTGGAGCAAAGGAGAAGCTCTGTAACTTGAAATTATGGAAATGCACGTATGGACTCGGCGAGTCTGGGAGATGACTCGGCGAGTCAGGCTAGATATCAGACTTAAATCGCGTAGCAACTCGGCGAGTCACATGGGTGGACTCGGCGAGTTGGATGAAGATAGGTAGGAACTCGACGGGTTGGAAGAACAACTCGGCGAGTCAGGTCGCGAAACCCCAAACCCTTCGAGTTAAGACTCGGATCAGTGAGTTGAGTGGGGACCCAGTGAGTTGGCCAGGTCAGGACTCGGAAATCAGTAGACTCGGCGAGTCATGGTCTGACTCGGCGAGTCGAGTCGAGAAGGGAGGAGGTTTCTGAGCTCATGAACTCGGCGAGTCAGTAGGTTGACTCGGCGAGTAGGGTCAACCTGGAAGGTTGAATTTGACCAGGACTTTGACTTTGACCAGAGTTGACTTAGTTGATTTTTGGAGGGCTGTCAAACTAAGCGTCATGATTGATATTGGTAGTTAGGAGAGCTAGAGGAGCAGCGGATCAGAGGGTTGTCGGTTGGCAGCCAGAGGGTTATCAGCAGAGCTCAGCAGTTAAGGTGAGTTTCCTTCCAGTAGGAACGGGTCTAAGGCCACAATGCCGGCCCGTTTAGCTAGCAGTAGTTTCCGGATTTTAGTCCGATGCAGTAGTTAGTATGTTTGATGCCTTTGTGGCTCAGACATGATTTATGTGTTATGTGTTCCGGGCTACGGCCCGATGCAGTATGCAGTATATGTGTGTTCATGTTAGTTGATATGTTTATGTTATGTTCTGTTCAGTTAGTTCCGGACTTCGGTCCGATGCAGGGGGCAAGGCCCTAGTTAGTCCGGACTTCGGTCCGATGCAGGGGGCAAGGCCCCAGTTAGTCCGGACTCCGGTCCGATGCAGGGGACAAGGTCCCAATCAGTTAGTCCGGACTTCGGTCCGATGCAGGGGGCAAGGCCCCAGTTAGTCCGGACTTTGGTCCGATGCAGGGGACAAGGTCCCAGTCAGTTTCCGGACTTCGGTCCGATGCAGGGGGTAAGGCCCCAGTTAGTCCGGACCTCGGTCCGATGTAGTGGGCAAGGCCCAGTATGTGTTTTATATGTTATTGTATGGTATGTGGTAGTTTGGGGGGAGCTTACTAAGCTTTGTGATTACGGTTTTTAGTTTTGGTTTCAGGTACTCAGTTTTCAAAAGAGGAGCTCGGAGAGATTGCAGTGCACACACCATAGTCAGTTAGCCTGGGAAATGTTTTACTCTGATAATGAGATTATGTTTTGAATCTAATACTCGAAAGTTATGTTATGACTTATGATACGTTTTTATAAATATGGTTTTAGTAATGTTTTAAAAAGAAATTTTTACTCTTGAATTTTGGGTCGTTACAAGTTGGTATCAGAGCCTTGGTTTGAGGGATTCAGACATACCATCGGGCGTGTCTGAACTCAAACTAAGGGATTGGTATAAATGTTTTCAAAAAGGAAAAGACAGTTTTGTAAAAAGAGTTTTGAAAAAAAAAGAAAATAGTTTTAGTAAAGCAAAAGAATTAAGAAAGAAAGGAGTTTTGGTAAGAGAAAAGGGTGTGGTGCATGCAATCAACTGAGCTCAAGTAAGTACTCCCAAATTACCCATACAAGTTTATGATCATTAGTTTCCGTTTCATTTTTAGTTCCAGTTTCAGTTTCAGTTTCAGTAGAACAGCATGCTAGTATAGGACTAAGGATCTAGGAGGATGCCTTATGTGCCTGCTTTATATGTTTCAGCTTGATCAGAATTTCATGCTAGTATTGAGTAGATAGTAGTAGGATAGCTTGTGTAGGTTATGCCTGATAGTATGAGCTTAGCATTGTATGCTAGTACAGTTTCTTGTTACGAGAATAGTTTTGCCTGAGTATGTTTCCTTTATCCGAATGCTGCTTGCTTTGTGCTTTGTGGGACTCTAAGTGATGGGAGTTAGCCATTAGGTGAATACGTCACATCACATGTGATCAGGGTTGAATAATCTCAGAGTGCTAGATTTGGCCCTACTGCGCAACTATCGTTTGAGTCTAACCGTTGTAGGGACGATAATTTTACTCGAAGGATTATCCGAGCCTCGTTGCATGTGATGGTATTCAGGTGGTGGCTAATTGGCATTACGAGGAGGCCTTCAGCAGCTGAGGATTGGTTTGGGTGGAGTTAGAGGTTCCCTAGGGCAAGCCTAGGATGAGAGTAGCAGAGATCAGTAGTAGAGAAAAGGGGACTTGGTGGAGTTGAGGTAACTCTTGAGGAAAGTACGGATAGATGTGGAAGGTAGTATGGGCCCGTACTACTGAAAGCAGAGGATCTGTACTCGATTCAAGAGGGGCCAAGGCAAAACCAGGGAACTAGTAGAGTGTGTGAGAGATCCCTCAGTAGTAGTGTGTAAATTGATCAGGAATTGTTATATTTTCAGCATGGTGACGTTGCGCGAGATATCAGTTGGCAGTTCAGTTGCCGGGGAGGGATCTGGCTCAGGCTCTAGAGCCGGGCAGTTTGAGGATCAGATGAGGTATTTCATTTCCGCAGAGATCATGCGCAACATCATTGATCAGACTCCAGTGATTTTCGGTTCGGTTAGAGAGGCCATTGTGGAGCTCATGGATAGTCATCTTAAGGCCATTAAGGCCGGGATAGTTTCAAGACAGATTGGGGCTCGTCTAGACCCCGATTCTTATGTAGTTCAGGGATCCATCAGGAAAGGAGATCCCATTTCTAGTTTTTGCCATCAGGGGACAGGAGTGAGTGGGGCACCCTGTCTCCAAGAGAGACCTTTGCATGATTGTATAGTTGAGGAGGTTACGCGAGCCATTTGCGAGGATCTTCCCGACATGGTTGTGAGGATCACTGATAGGTTGATTGCGAAGCTCCAGGATCAGACAGCTGTTGTTCAGTCGACGGGCGGTGTCGACAAGGTAACGCAGGAGCAAGAGACGGGCAGGGAATCAGAAAGGAAGAGGAAAACGGATGAAACTCAGGGAGCCGCAGGTTCGGGCAAGAGGCCCAAGGGGTCGAATTTGAGGACGAGGAACTATCAGAGCCGCAGTCGATGCAGGAAGTGTGGTAGGACGCACATGGGTACATGCAGGCGTAGAAGTGGGGGCGATGTTGGATATTTCAAGTGCGGCCAGATTGGCCATTTTAACAGAGATTGTACTGTTACCATCGCCCATGGACTTGATCCGATATGTTTCCATTGCAGTCAGAGGGGTCACAAGTATGAGCGGCAGAGTAGATAAAACAGTTATATATATAATCGAAGTATCTTCAGAAGTCGCTGGAAGCAACTAGTAGGTTGCGATGGGGTGTAGGGACCGGTGGGAGTCCGGTAGCTCAGATATTGGCAGATTAGTTGGACCAGGGTGGTCTCAGTGCATCCGGTAGGCGGATGAGGGGTAACATAATTTTCAGTCGGAGGAAGTAACGTTAAGGAAATTATGGAAAAGAGAAGGATTCAGTACGTACCAACAGTAACTGTGAGTGGCTGGAGTGATGGACAAAAAGGGTGTTAGTTTTCCAAGACAGAGAGTTGGAGGCAGTTCGCAGGACAGTTGGCCATAGCAAACTTCGAGGACGAAGTTTAGTTTAAGTGGGGGAGAGTTGTAACACCCAAGATCAGAAAGGCCAAGAAAAGGGAAGAAACCCTAAGTCAAGGAGTGGACTCGTCGAGCCCAGGGAGGAACTCGACGAGTCGGAGCGGGATCTGGGGGATCGAGTAAGTGACCAACTCGGCGAGTCGGCTCGTGAACTCGGCGAGTTGGGTCTGAACGAGGAAACCCTAATTTCAGGACTTGGTACCCTATTTAAGCATCTTATTCTCTTCCCTAGGGCTCATTTTCGGCCCCAATAGTTCAGGACCCCAAACCCTAGCCACCAAAATCATTTTTGGAGCAAGATCTACCCTTGGTGAAATAATTTGGAGCTTGGAAGAGAAGAGATTCATAGTGGTGCAAGAGGAGGCCTTGGATCCAGAGTTGGTGGAACTTTTTAAGAGCATTTGGAGGTAATGAATCGTTATCCTTGGCTTTTTCCTTTCTAGATCCATCTTTCATGGAGTTTTAGGGTTTCTTTGAGAGTATGTGATGAGGAATTGGTGCATAAGCTAGATCTAGAATTGAAACTCCAGATCTGAGCTCTTTTTGGATCGAAAATGCAGAAAGCCATGTTAGTTGCTATGCAAAAGCCTTTCCCCATGAGTGGAGTTCCTCTCTAGCTTGGTTTTTGGTATTATGAGGCAAGAAGCACGTAAAGTTAGCAACTATCTGTTGCTAATGGACTCTAGGAACCCAGATCTATTGTTTGGAGCAAAGGAGAAGCTCTGTAACTTGAAATTATGGAAATGCACGTATGGACTCGGCGAGTCTGGGAGATGACTCGGCGAGTCAGGCTAGATATCAGACTTAAATCGCGTAGCAACTCGGCGAGTCACATGGGTGGACTCGGCGAGTTGGATGAAGATAGGTAGGAACTCGACGGGTTGGAAGAACAACTCGGCGAGTCTGTTGAAGATTGCCTTGAACTCGGCGAGTCAGGTCACGAAACCCCAAACCCTTCGAGTTAAGACTCGGATCAGTGAGTTGAGTGGGGACCCAATGAGTTGGCCAGGTCAGGACTCGGAAATCAGTAGACTCGGCGAGTCATGGTCTGACTCGGCGAGTCGAGTCGAGAAGGGAGGAGGTTTCTGAGCTCATGAACTCGGCGAGTCAGTAGGCTGACTCGGCGAGTAGGGTCAACCTGGAAGGTTGAATTTGACCAGGACTTTGACTTTGACCAGAGTTGACTTAGTTGATTTTTGGAGGACTGTCAAACTAAGCGTCATGATTGATATTGGTAGTTCAGAGAGCTAGAGGAGCAGCGGCTCAGAGGGTTGTCGGTTGGCAGCCAGAGGGTTATCAACAGAGCTCAGCAGTTAAGGTGAGTTTCCTTCCAGTAGGAACGGGTCTAAGGCCACAATGCCGGCCCGTTTAGCTAGCAGTAGTTTCCGGATTTTAGTCCGATGCAGTAGTTAGTATGTTTGATGCCTTTGTGGCTCAGACATGATTTATGTGTTATGTGTTCTGGGCTACGGCCCGATGCAGTATGCAGTATATGTGTGTTTATGTTAGTTGATATGTTTATGTTATGTTCTGTTCAGTTAGTTCCGGACTTCGGTCCGATGCAGGGGGTAAGGCCCTAGTTAGTCCGGACTCCGGTCCGATGCAAGGGACAAGGTCCCAATCAGTTAGTCCGGACTTCGGTCCGATGCAGGGGGCAAGGCCCCAGTTAGTCCGGACTTTGGTCCGATGCAGGGGACAAGGTCCCAGTCAGTTTCCGGACTTCGGTCCGATGTAGGGGGCAAGGCCCCAGTTAGTCCGGACCTCGGTCCGATGCAGTGGGCAAGGCCCAGTATGTGTTTTATATCTTATTGTTGTTGGAATAGTGTCTAAGCCCGTAACTATATTTGGTATGTACTTGACCTGGTTATGCATGGTCCTTTTGGGTTGCCTTCTCCAAAGCAACTTGACAAGGTAATTTAAGGAGAAAGAGAGAGTATTATGATTTATTAATATATTATAAGAATAATATATTAAAGGAGAAATCATATTTATTTAATTAGTATTGGTCATAAATTAATTAGGAATTAATTTGGTGGTCAAAAGAGATTAATTGAATAAAGGGGTATAAACTGTCAAATGTATGATAGTTGAGTTTTAGGTTAAGGAAACCTACTGGGCTTAAGGGGGAACGAAATTATGATGGGTATCCATCATATTTTCGTCCAAGGGCCTTATTCCAGAAGGTTCCATGGGCTGCTTGGTGACTAAGCTGTCCATTAGGGTTTAGAGTGAAACCCTAGTAACCTGTAAGTAAAAATATGACCCCTAGGGCATGAATTCGGCTACCACTTGATTCTAAGAGTACCCTAGGCCGATTTCTAGCCTCTCTCTCCCTCTCTCATATTGCCTTCTTGCTTGTGGGGTTTGTGAACCATTAGAGAAGTTGCATTTGTGACTCTAGGCTCAAAAGAAGAAGATATACAAGATCTAAGTCAACCATTGAAGAGGTAAACATCTAGATCTGATTCTATATGTTATTTCAGTTGTTTATATGCTAGATTAGGGTTTGTAAGTCTTGAATCAAAGCATGTTCAATAATGAAACCTAGATTCAAGCATTAGGGTTTGTATGAGCACATAGGAATGTTTCTTATGCATAAAACCCATCAGTGGTATCAGAGCTTTGAGTGGTTTCAGTTGTATGTGATGCTTAACTGCTTTAATTGCTGAAAAAAACAATTTTTGGTCCCTACCCGACTCAACTCGGCGAGTCAGTACCTGGACTCGGCGAGTTGGCCCCTACTCGGCGAGTCCAGGCCTGACTCAGCGAGTCAGTTCGTTAGAATTAGGGTTTTTCGGGTTTTGGCTGCTGTTTTGACTTGGACTTGATGCTTAATTGTTTTATGAAGTTTAAATGCGAATTTTATCTATATTAAGTGTTTATCCTTGCCAAAAGAATAGATAATTTCAAATCTTTTTAAATATTAGTTGTTTATGTGATAAATATGGATTATTTAAAAATTATTTGGTAATTATCTAATGACTAAAATTAAGATTAGGTTAAATATAGATAATTATGAAATTAATTGGTTAATTTGAATTATTTGTTATTTGATCCCTTATGTTTTGAAAAGTTCAAAACTTGCCCTCAAGTTTTGAAATTTAAATTTTGTAATTAAAAGTTTAATTTTGAATAATTTAAATTTCAAACCCTTAGAATTTTACAAGTTTAAAATTCAACCCTATACTATTATATATTATTACAAGCTTAATATATATATATATATATATATATATATATATATATATATATATATATATATATATATATATATGTATAACTTTAAATGCTAGTCTTACCGTTAGTAGGCCTCATTCACGAAGCCGGTCTATAAGGTGGGTATAAGGTTGCTGCCTATAAAATGGCGCTTAATGGGTGTACACTCACACCTACCGCTTGCTTGACTGGTGGAGGGTCGTTAGCCGAACGGGTAGGATAGGGCAACCCTCTCCTCATTAAAAGTATAATGTTGATCATAAAGTAACTACATGTTTTTACAAATTCCCATTCCTAGTTACTTTAGGGTAAAATGTGAAAATGATGCTAATCCATGGAATTACACTTCGTACCCTTGTCAAACATTGATGGAGCGTGTGTGGTTAACCGGCACATCAATTTGGGGATGACATTGGTAGCGAAGGGTAACTCGATGTTTGTCATAGATCAATGGAGCGTGTGTGGTTTACCGGCACATTGATTAGGTGATAGAGACATTGAGTGCACCACGTTGATTCGCATGGTTATTCACAAATTTGTTTGCGATCCTCGGCATCCCAGTCGCAAATTTGAAATGCATATCGAGATTTAAACATGCCATTGAAAAGTTCGATGAATCTCAAAGATCTAGGAGTTTTCAATACATTTAAAACCTAAATTGCTTTTTCGTTTTTCATGGTGAGAATTAGTGAATCGTCATTCACTTACCTTCAAATTATTTACTTTTAGAGTACGGCATCCCTTTCTAAGTTGTAAATAATGTTGTTGGATCCTAGCCCTAATTTCTCATTTGGGTGTTTAATTGGGGATTCATTTCTAATCAAACTTTGTTCCCTTCTTTTTCAGATGTCTGCAAACAACAACAACAACAACGCTTCTGGGTCATTCTCGTTGATGAACTTGTGTCAGAAAGTGACATTTGATGGTTCAAACTTCAACGAGTGGATGAGGTATATCCGCATGATCACACGCTACGAGGACAAAGAATATGTCCTCGATGAAAAGCTTGAGAAGATCGTCCCAGATGTTGCTACTCCTAATGAATTGGCCGCCTTTGAGGCCCACGAGCGTGATGCCACGAAAGTTCACTGCATCTTGCTGGCCACCATGAACCTCGAACTCCAAAATTCCTATGAGGACATGTATCCATATGAAATGCATTAGGATTTGCTGGACAGGTATCACCAGAGCGCGAGGCAAGAGCGCTATGAGATCATTACTAACATGATCACCGCTAAGATGGGGAGTGGAGAATCCCTAACCTCTCATTTGCAAAGAATGCAGAGGTATGTTGATCGTCTTCTCAAACTTAATGTTAAGTTTGACGAGGATTTGGCCATCGACATAATCCTCCACTCCTTGCCCTCCTGCTACAATCAGTTTAGGATGACCTACCATATGAACAAAGAGGAGGTCTCTTTGAGCAAGCTCCAAGGGCTCTTGAGGACTGCTGAGAGCAACCTCAAAGACAAATCCGTTGCACTGTCCCCTGCTGTGGCCGCTCCTGTGATGGCAATAGGTCAAGGAAAGGGCAAAAAGAGGAAGGCTCCATGTAAGAGCCACCATAAGGGGAAACCCCGTGATGGTTCGTCCTCAAGTGGGACCAAATCTGGCTCCGTTAAACCCTCTTCCGATCCTAAAGAAGCAGAGTGCTTCTATTGCCACCAAAAGGGCCACTGGAAGCGAAGCTGCCCTCAATATCTGCAGGACATAAGAGATGGGAAGATCAAGCCCACATTTGCAGGTATGTATTCTATTAAATCTAATAACTCATCATTTGATACTTCATGGGTTCTTGATACAGGATGTGGTTACCACATTTGTTCTGATTTGCAGGGCCTAAAAAGAAGTAGGGAGATGGAGCATGGGAAGATGAACCTGATTATGGGAAACAGAAGATCGTCGCCTGTGACCAAAGTCGGTGTTTATTCTTTAGTGTTGAGTAATGGGTTAGGAATAGATTTAGAGAATTGCTGTTATTCGCCAGATATGGCAAGAAACATTATTTCTTTTCACGGGTTGTGTAGACAAGGTTTCAGATATTCTTTTGATAATAGTAATGGTTCTATTAATGTTTATTTGAATGGTGTTTTTTGTTTCAATGCATTACCTTGTAATGGGATTTATGAATCTGTGATGATTGTTGATAATTTTGGAAATAATGTTTTGAATATTGATTCGTCTACTAGTCTAGACAAAGCATGCTTGTGGCATTATCGCCTTGGCCATGTCAACAAGAAACGCATAGCCCAACTCCAAAAGGATGGAGTGTTGGAGTCATTCGACCTTAGGGACGATGACACGTGTGAATGTTATTTACTTGGGAAGATGACCAAGTCACCCTTTACTGGCACTTGTGAAAGGGGTGAGGGTTTATTGGATCTCATACACACCGATGTATGCGGGCCCTTTAGATCCACCACAAGGGATGCTTGCCGTTTCTACGTGACTTTTACAGATGATTATAGCAGATATGGATATATCTACTTAATCAAGCAAAAGTTAGAAACCCTTGAAAAGTTCAAAGAGTTTAAGAATGAAGTGGAGAATCAGCTGGGCAGGAAAATAAAGATGCTTCGATCAGACCGAGGAGGAGAGTACCTAAGTCTTGAATTTCACGACTATCTAAAAGAATGCGGAATCGTTTCGCAATTGACGCCTCCGAGGACGCCACAATTGAATGGTGTGGCTGAGAGACGTAATCAGACCTTGTTGGACATGGTGCGTTCTATGATGAGTCGGACTTCGTTGCCAATAGCTTTCTGGGGGTATGCCTTAGAGACTGTCGCCCACATACTTAACTTAGTTCCCACCAAGAAGGTTTCCAAGACTCCTCATGAGATGTGGACAGGGAAGGCTCCCTCGTTGGCACATATCAAGGTCTGGGGTTGCGAGGCTTTCGTAAGACGAGAGACTCACGACAAACTAGAACCTCGTAGTGAGAAGTGTTATTTCATCGGCTATCCGCAGAAGTCTTTTGGCTACCTTTTCTATAGACCGAGTGACAATGTTGTCTTCGTTGCTAGAAGAGGAGTTTTCCGAGAAAGGGAATTGATAGGCCAAGAAGACAGTGGGAGGCAAATTGAATTTGAAGAAATTCAAGATCAAAGCGATGAAGGAACCTCTGACACTGGCACTCAACTTGAGGAGGAAACTCCTGTTGAACCCATTGACGAGTCCCTACCTTTTCGACGTTCCACTAGGGCTAGTGTTCCACCCCAGTTTTATGGTTTTCATATTACTACTGAAGGGGATACATTTATTAGTGATAGTACACTAGTAAATTTGGATGAACCTAGCAGCTATAAGGAAGCCATGATAGGCCCGGAGTCTGCGAAATGGAAAGAGGCTATGGACAGCGAGATTCAGTCCATGTACGACAACCAAGTTTGGAATTTGGTTGATAATGTACCGGGTCGTAAGACAGCCGGGTGCAAGTGGATCTTCAAGAAGAAGACAGACATAGATGGGAAAGTGCATACTTATAAAGCGCGATTGGTTGCGAAGGGCTTTACTCAAACTCCCAGAGTTGACTATGATGAGACCTTCTCACCAGTTGCGAAGATAAAGTCTATTAGGGTGATGCTTGCCATAGCTACGTTTCATGATTATGAAATATGGCAGATGGACGTGAAAACCGCTTTCCTTAACAGAAAGTTGGCTGAGGATGTCTACATGAATCAGCCAGAGGGTTTTGTCGATGCGAAGCATCCAAATAGAGTATGCAAGCTTGAGAAATCCATTTATGGATTGAAACAAGCATCTCGCAGATGGAATCTTTGTTTTGACGAGAAGGTTAAAGAGTTTGGCTTTCTGCGAAGCGAAGATGAATCTTGTGTGTACGTCAAATCCAATGGGAGTATAGTAAGCTTCCTCGTATTGTATGTTGACGACATACTACTCATAGGAAACAATGTCCCAACCTTGCAGGAGGTCAAGTCTGGCTTGGGAAATGTTTCGCTATGAAGGACCTCGGAGAGGCTGCTTATATTCTGAGAATAAGAATAGTAAGAAACAGGGAAAAGAGACTGATAGGACTTAGTCAGGATACATTCTTGGAAAAGGTACTAAAGCGTTTTAGTATGGAAAATTCCAAGAAAGGGGAGTTGCCAATCCAAAGCAATACCAAGCTGAGTAAGACTCAGAGCCCGAGTACAGAGACAGAGATAGCTGATATGAGTCGAGTACCTTACGCTTCCGCAGTAGGCTCTATCATGTACTCTATGACTTGTACTCGCCCTGATGTGGCCTTCGCTTCGAGCATGGTCAGCAGATATTAAGGGAATCCTGGTAGAGCACATTGGATTGCAGTTAAGAATATTCTTAAGTACCTTCGGAGGACCAAGGAATGGTTTCTAGTCCTCGGTGGGAGTGATGACATAAGGGTACGAGGGTACAGTGACGCTACTTTTCAGACAGATCGGGATAACTTCCGATCACAGTCGGGCTGGGTCTTTACCCTAAATGGAGGAGCAGTGACTTGGAAAAGTTCCAAGCAAGAGACCGTAGCTGATTCAACATGCGAATCAGAGTATATTGCGGCGAGCGAAGCGTCAAAGGAGGCTATATGGTTGAAGAACTTCATTGGAGACCTTGGAGTTGTACCATCCATAAAGGAGCCGATGGAAATTTTCTGTGATAATGAAGGAGCGGTTGCCTTGACCAAGGAACCGAGAGATCATGGCAGATCTCGACATATTGACAGAAAATACCATTTCATCAGACATCGGGTAGAAGAGGGACTCCTCATTGTGAAGTGGGTATCATCAGAAGAGAACCCAGCAGATCCCCTTACGAAGGGACTGAGTAGGGTTAAACACTTGCAGCACGCTAGGAGCATTGGGCTGAAGGATGATATAAGTTTGGATTAGATAGGAAACGTGTAATAGATAGTTTGTACTTGACATTCGATGAATAAATAAAATGTATTATTTATGAGTAAAGCTACTATCTTGTGTTGGTTATTTATCTATTGTTTCCATTTTGCATGTTTTGACTTCCCGAATGATATGATTATTCAAAAGGTCCACAGTCGGTCATATTTTGGAAGTAGATATGAATGAAGACTGTCATGAATTGTTTGTAGACTGTCTGAAAGGTTTTAGACATAGCAAAGGTTTGCTGCAAAGTTCATGAGTGCTTATGAATATGTTTGATGCAGTAGTTAGTATGTTTGATGCCTTTGTGGCTCAGACATGATTTATGTGTTATGTGTTCCGGGCTACGGCCCGATGCAGTATGCAGTATATGTGTGTTCATGTTAGTTGATATGTTTATGTTATGTTCTGTTCAGTTAGTTCCGGACTTCGGTCCGATGCAGGGGGCAAGGCCCCAGTTAGTCCGGACTTCGGTCCGATGCAGGGGGCAAGGCCCCAGTTAGTCCGGACTCCGGTCCGATGCAGGGGACAAGGTCCCAATCAGTTAGTCCGGACTTCGGTCCGATGCAGGGGGCAAGGCCCCAGTTAGTCCGGACTTTGGTTCGATGCAGGGGACAAGGTCCCAGTCAGTTTCCGGACTTCGGTCCGATGCAGGGGGCAAGGCCCCAGTTAGTCCGGAACTCGGTCCGATGCAGTGGGCAAGGCCCAGTATGTGTTTTATATCTTATTGTTGTTGGAATAGTGTCTAAGCCTGTAACTATATTTGGTATGTACTTGACCCAGTTATGCATGGTCCTTTTGGGTTGTCTTCTCCAAAGCAACTTGACAAGGTAATTTAAGGAGAAAGAGAGAGTATTATGATTTATTAATATATTATAAGAATAATATATTAAAGGAGAAATCATATTTATTTAATTAGTATTGGTCATAAATTAATTAGGAACTAATTTGGTGGTCAAAAGAGATTAACTGAATAAAGGGGTATAAACTGTCAAATGTATGATAGTTGAGTTTTAGGTTAAGGAAACCTACTGGGCTTAAGGGGGAACAAAATTATGATGGGTATCCATCATATTTTCGTCCAAGGGCCTTATTCCAGAAGGTTCCATGGGCTGCTTGGTGGCTAAGCTGTCCATTAGGGTTTAGAGTGAAACCCTAGTAACCTGTAAGTATAAATATGACCCTAGGGCATGAATTCGGCTACCACTTGATTCTAAGATTACCCTAGGCCGATTTCTAGCCTCTCTCTCCCTCTCTCATATTGCCTTCTTGCTTGTGGGGTTTGTGAACCATTAGAGGAGTTGCATTTGTGACTCTAGGCTCAAAAGAAGAAGATATGCAAGATCTAAGTCAACCATTGAAGAGGTAAACATCTAGATCTGATTCTATATGTTATTTCAGTTGTTTATATGCTAGATTAGGGTTTGTAAGTCTTGGAATCAAAGCATGTTCAATAGTGAAACCTAGATCCAAGAATTAGGGTTTGTATGAGCACATAGGAATGTTTCTTATGCATAAAACCCATCAGTGGTATCAGAGCTTTGATTGGTTTCAGTTGTATGTGATGCTTAACTGCTTTAATTGCTGAAAAAAACAATTTTTGGTCCCTGCCCGACTCAACTCCGCGAGTCAGTACCTGGACTCGGCGAGTTGGCCCCTACTCGGCGAGTCCAGGCCTGACTCGGCGAGTTGGCCCCTACTCGGCGAGTCCAGGCCTGACTCGGCGAGTCAGTTCGTTAGAATTAGGGTTTTTCGGGTTTTGGCTGCTGTTTTGACTTGGACTTGATGCTTAATTGTTTTATGAAGTTTAAATCCGAATTTTATCTATATTAAGTGTTTATCCTTGCCAAACGAATAGATAATTTCAAATCTTTTTAAATATTAGTTGTTTATGTGATAAATATGGATTATTTAAAAATTATTTGGTAATTATCTAATGACTAAAATTAAGATTAGGTTAAATATAGATAATTATGAAATTAATTGGTTAATTTGAATTATTTGTTATTTGATCCCTTATGTTTTGAAAAGTTCAAAACTTGCCCTCAAGTTTTGAAATTTAAATTTTGTAATTAAAAGTTTAATTTTGAATAATTTAAATTTCAAACCCTTAGAATTTTACAAGTTTAAAATTCAACCCTATACTATTATATATTATTACAAGCTTAATTAATATATATATATATATATATATATATATATATATATATATATATATATATATATATATATATATATATATATATATATATGTATAACTTTAAATGCTAGTCTTACCGTTAGTAGGCCTCATTCACGAAGCCGGTCTATAAGGTGGGTATAAGGTTGCTGCCTATAAAATGACGCTTAATGGGTGTACACTCACACCTACCGCTTGCTTGACAGGTGGAGGGTCGTTAGCCGAACGGGTAGGATAGGGATTTCTTGAAGCAACAAAGGAAGTACTACCAAATGTGGAGCATAGACAGTGTGCAAGACACATATATGCTAACTTTAGGAAGACCTATACTGGAGTTGAGTTCAAGAATATGTTTTGGGCAGCTTCCTTTTCAACTATAAGGAGTGAATTTATAAGAAAAATGGATGTTATCTAAGAGGTAAATCCCAGTGCTTATGAACATTTGCTTGCAAGAGATCCTCACAAATGGTGCAGGACATATTTTAGGACTGAGGTAGCATGTGAGACGGTTGAAAATGGCATTGCAGAGTGCTTCAACACCATCATATTGGATGCTAGAAAGAAATCCCTTCTAGCATTGTTTGAAGAAATTAGGTTGTACATGATGGATAGGTTCTACCATGTGTTATGAAAGGTAGAAAAATGGGAATCAATGGTTTGTCTACCCGCTATCAAGAAAATGAACAAGTTTGGAGTGGATTTGAGGTTTGTCTTAGCATTTTTATGATTGTTCTTTATCATCATTCTTCTAGTTTTATTGTTCTGATTTTATTTAGTAATGTCATTGTAGGAATTGGAATGTGAATCCTAGCAGACCATATATTTTTGAAGCTAGGAATGGATTTGAAGGGTATGTGGTTGACTTACAAAGGAAAGTGTGCAACTGTAGGCTTTGGGATATCTCAGGAATTCAATGTGTACATGTACAGTCTGCAATATTATTCACTGGATAAGATCCAGTTCAATTTATAAGTTAGTGGTTTGGTGTGGATAGTTTCAATGCCATATATGCAAACAATATACTACCTGTGAATGGTAGAAAGTTATGGATTAGAACTATATACACAAAGCCTCTACCCCCTTTAGCTAGAAGAATACCATGGAGACCAATTCTAAAAATAAAGAGACATGTCACTGAATCTCAATACAAATACTCCCAAAATAAGATGAAGGTTACTGGAATAGGAAGGACAGTCCAATGCAAAAACTGTCTTTAAAGGGGTCACAACAAAGCATCCTGTAAGAATCTCAATGTCACATAAGAACCCAAACCCAAAAAAATGGGTAGAGCAAGATTGGATCCTGATATCGGTCATTGGACTAAAGGTGGTGTTAGAGGTAGTAGAGGTGGTGCAGTGGGTAACATAGTTGGTGCAATGGGTAACGGAGGTGGTGCAGTGGGTAAGAGAGGTGGTAAAGGTAGTAAAAGTGGTGGTACTAGTAGTGGTAGGGGCGGTAAGACATCTGCTGGAGTGGATGAGGTTGAAGGTGGTGGAGTGGCTGAGGTTGAAAATGAGGATGACACTATTCCTGAAAAATATTTAGTCCATCTATGGAAGGAAATGCAAGATTTAAAAGTATCACACTATTCAATTGAAGAAATTAAAAATAACCTTAATCTGACAGATTCACACATGAAACAGCTCAATGATTCCAATGACACTATTGAACAAGTTCTTCTTATGTCTATGGTAAACCCTCTATGTTACCTTAATGTTAACATTCATTTATGTTATTAATTGCTTGATGCTTGATGTTTTATAGGAAGAGGAGGATCCACCTTAGACCGAGACATAAGATGGGGCTGAAGAAATTATCCCTGAGACACAACCAAAAACTGAAGAAGAAGAAGAAGAAGAAGAAGGAATTAATGACACCCTTGAATTACCAGTACACCTTAGGATTGTGAAAAGAAGATGACCCTCTGAGAGGATTTTCAAAACCAAGCTGAAGAAGATGGGATGTGTTAGGACTTCTGAAAATTCAACATTGGAGTTGGATTAGGGTGTTGGGGTGTTAGGGTGTTAAGGGTAGTAAGGATATTAAGGGTATTTTTGTACATCTGTTGTGAATGCTACTTTTTTACATCTTTTGTGAATGCCCTTAAATTACTGATAGCCATATTTTGTACATCTTTTGTAAACATATTGAAACATTTTGAATGCCCTTAACATGGTTGGTAATGACATATTGGAGTTTGTTGTTTAATTATTATAGTTGACAAGTATGCATATTTCATGGTTATATTTGTCAAGCGTACACCATGTATGCAAATCATAATAACATATTCCAATTTCATTAGCCAAAATATTACATGATCCATAAGAACATATATCTATTACATCATGATAACAAACCAAAAGATTACATCACCCTTACTATACCATAATACCCTGCAACTTACACTAAAATAACCATCCATCATCCCTACAATGAAACAAACAAAACAAACCATCATCCACTTCTAGAATCCAAGTTCATTAGCAGGATCATGTGTATTCTCAAGCATTGCAATTTGATTATCAGGTTCAAGGGCATTCACAGGGGAAATATGTGAAGTCCCCATTTTAACGGCCAGAAAAGACCGATTTTGTTTATGCTTTATAAAAATCAGAGTACATCTTTTAATAAGAATATTGCGGAATTTGTTCCCAGTAAAACATGATAAGTACGTTATTAAAGCATTTCTGAAGAAAAGTATTTTTATTCATTTTAAAACATTTGGGATGTCATCGTCAATACAGAAACATAAGCATAAACAGAACTTACATTCATTATCACTAGTGATTTATATCTCCTTAATCTCTCAGTGTAATGTGACTTCACATCCACACCTATGATATAAATAAACTGAGTGGGTCAGGTTGGGAAATTTGGTGAGTACATAGAGTTTTCAACCCATAATAATATAATTATTATGTTTAATCATCAAACAATTAACCCAATTACCCATCCCCATTTTCTTATTTACTCTTAAAGATCTACCCTAAGAATCAACTATTTCTTGTTCATTCCTAAGGATCATCCTAAGGAATAGGCAGGAAATCCATCGTTTCCAGGGTTTACTCAACAAGCACTAAATCCATAGTTGTCAGGGTTTGCTCATCATGCACTAAATCCATAGCTGCAAGGGGTTGCTCATCATGCACTAAATCCATAGCTGCCAGGGTTATCTCGTTTATCGATAGTATCATTTCCGAGAATCCACTCGCAATACATGTCAATGGGTTTTTATCTCGTTTATCGACAGTATCGTTTCCAAGAATCCACTCGCAATACATGTCAATGGATTTTTAGAGTACAGCTGGTGAATACACAGTTCAAATAACGCCTACAGGTTGCGAGCCAACTAGTGTTCCACTGGACTCTCTAGAATAGTCTATGGTTGTCATCCATACTCTGCTAGATGACGGGGCCAACACTTGGGTAAAAGGCTTCTCTCATGGTTCACCTCTCACCCTTATCTCATAGTCTATATCACCTCTCATCATTTTGTTTTTGTCACACATCAACTATTTCATCTATCCATGTTTTACCCAACACATTTTATAGATATAAAATACATATACAGTTTAATTCATTTAAAACATGTATAAAAATCTTTCACCCAACATAGACGACAAGTATATAGACAATATGCTCACATTTCATGTAATTTATATTAAATACTTCATATCTATGTGTAAGATGAAAGTAACTATGCATTCACCTGATAAGGTGGTGACTCGGTACTCGGATAACACTTCGTTTACTTAAAACAACTTCCTTGGACAAAACCTAGTATCATTACCCCTAGAGTTTAGTATAATGTTAACCGAGAGTAATTAATAGTCTTGCTATTATTACTATTATATAAGCGTTGAAACAATACTCTTCACCCACTATGTACAGACAGGGGCCAGACATGGAACACCGGAGGGCAGGACCATTTTGGCATATAGCACTTCTGAAATCCAGCAACCCAAGCGGCCCTCCAAACCAGATTCCCCGTACCGCAAGTGGTTAAAAAGATATTATAATGACACTTATATGACTCATAATAATACCCCAAATATTTATTATAAGGACCTAATAACATTACTATATTGAAACATAGGCTATACTAAAGATAGGTTAGGCGTAGCTCACTTACAACGGATTTTTCTCAAAACGGGGCTCCGCTGGAGCAACGTTCCCGAGCCGAAAGGCTCTTCTTCTCAAAGCTTTCGGACACTCCGAGGCTTCCGCCTCGTGCTAGGGAGGTTCCCTGGGCTTTTCGGGGGATTTCGGGGCTAGAGAGGTTCTAGAGAGGGAGAGGGAAGTGATGGGAGGTGTGAGGAATGAAGAGGGCTTCATCTCTTAATTATAAGGTGCTGGAGGAAGATTCACGTCATGAATTTCTTGATGTTCACGTCGTGAGTGAGCTTGGGCTCCAAGTCTGAGCTAGGTGCTGACACGTGACATCGCACATAGGATGGAAATCATCCGATTTTCAAAAACTCATAACTTTCGCATACGAGCTCCGTTTTCGACGTTCTTTATATCCACGCGTAGGTAAAAATAAGATCTACAACTTTCATTTTGACACCGCCGGCTAATCCTCGACCGATCTTAAATTTAACAGTACAAGGAGATTATACTGTTAAATGTCCGCGTAAAATTCATAACTTCTACATACGGACTCTGTTTTCGTCTTTGTTTTTACCGTTGAGTTCCTATTAATGAGATCTTCAACTCTCATTTAGGTCGTGTAGGCCAAAAACCGCTCGATCTAAAATTCGAGTTTCGGGCCGTTCACTTCTATGCCAAATCTTAGAAAATTCATAACTTCCTCATATGAAGTCAGATTTGGGCGTTTTTTTTGTACATTCTCGGTTTAACGTATACTACGACTCTTGTTTAGATTTCTAAGGCTAAAAAGTCATCCATCGTGAATTCATTATTTACGTCTCCCGATGCCGTGTCGGTTTTGCCGAAAAACTTTGATGGGTCATAACTTCTTCGTTATAAATCGGATTTAGGCGTTCTTTATATGTACAGAACCCTTGAGACATATCTACAAATTGGTTAAGATTATTTATTCTAAATAATCTTTTGTTAAAAAGTCATTTTCAACACTTATTGCCTCTAAATTGACTAGCCCAGATCTACGGGCGTTACACAATAGGGACATCAACATTCACAAGGGAAATATGTCCATCAACAACTTTTTCAACTTCATTAACATGGTTATTGAAGGGAATAGCTACACCCCCATTAGCATCATCTCCTAATTCATACATTCTTTCTTTATACCACTTATTCAATAGTGGTGGGTCAATCCAACAAAAATACCCACATCCCTTCTTTTCATCCTACATAACATAGAAAGATGCATGTTTTTAACATAGAAGAGTTTTAGTGGAATAGAAGAATCTGAGTGAGATTTGAAGATTCTATACCATGTAATTTGGGTAATCAAAAAACCTCCGACCTTGATTCTTTCAAGTCCATGATGTCCGCATTCCAGCCTTATCTCCACAATAGCACATTCTGATGTTGTTGCTTGACGAACTCGACATCAATTTCTTGTTTCCAATTTGCCTTAATCGTCCGCTCCTTTGACTATCGAATGAAGAAGAAGAGCCTGATTCATAGATTTATCCCTCTTAAATGGCACTTAGGATGTTATTTAACATGATGACTTCCACGTAAGCCGCCACATCAGTTAGATACCGACTAACCCAATAAATACCCCGTTTTGATTACGTTTACCAGTAATTAGGACTAAATTGCAAAAAAAAAAACTATAGAGACTAAATCGATTATACGGACAATACATAGGAACTTTATTCGAGTTTTCCCTTTAAGGACTATTGGTGCGGAATGTGTCAAAATACATATACAACGTCGTCAATAGGTTCCTAATCTTAACTGAACCGATGATTTATATTATTATTATTATTATTATTATTATTATTATTATTATGTAATTTTATTAAATGAATAACAAAATTAATCTCATTGGTATCATTATGTCATCATCTCAAAATTACATGCCCTTGAAAGTTGAGAAAGTTTATTTGATTCTCATTTCATTGTCTTAGGAGAATGTAATCTTATACTATGCATATATGAATTTTTTAAAGTTCGAATTTGATAGTGATTTCATCTTAAGAAAAGAATCGGATGTTGCTTTCAAAGGATGATTTTTGTAATATTAGAACAATTAAATCTTATTATACGGCAATGTATTCTAAAATTAACTTTGAATCATAGTACTTTTAACCTTTTAAAGGTATTTTTTTTAAATGGTAAAATTTATTTAAAAACCTAACAAAATGCTATAAAATTTCAAAATATCAAAATCCATATAATAATCTTTCATCCAACCAATTCAATCTAACTTATATGCAATCTACTAGTGATCCGAGTACATAATTGTGAGATATACTATGATTGCTATCAAATAAACTCTTTCCCAGACATAGAGCGCATTTGGTTGACAGGAAAAGAATGAAATTCGAAGGGAAATGATTTTAGTTCTCTTGAATTCAAGCGTTTGGTTGGAGGGAGAAAGAGATTACTAAATGAAATAAACTTTTCACCGTATAAAGGAAAACGGATTCTTTTCAAAGTTGGATGAAAAATATACATTCTCATCAAGGAAAGTGACAAATTATAAAAATACATTTGTTATTTATTAGAAAACCAACACCCACCACTACTGCTACCGACACCAACCGCCACCACCACCACCGCTACCGGTACTACCACCACCATCACCCGCCACTACCACCCATCGCCGCCACCACAATTACTACCGCCAATATCACCACTATCACTGCACCACCACTATCATCACCCACCACCACCGTCGTCACTACCACCGCCGCCACCACCACTACCACCGCCGCCACCACTATCGCCACCGCCGCCACCACCATCGCTGCCACCATTGCCACTTTATTTTCGTTAGAAAATAAAGTAAAATTAAGCAAACAGACAAAAAGGGTAATTCTGTCATTTTACATGGATTCCGATTCCATTTCGTACTAGTCAAACAAAATCTGGAACTAATTCAAATTTCATTTCCTGCCAACCAAACACTATATGGAATTGGATTCGAATTCCTGATTCATTTTCCAATTCCAATTGCATTTCCTTCAGAAATATTTTTCAAACCGAACAACACCTGAACATTTTGCATACGTGAAAACATTACGAAATATCCAAATGGACCAACTGCTGTGAGAACTACCAAATCAAATCCATTATTTTTTTGAAAAAGAAAATACAGGAAATTGTCGGCAAAATTCCAATTTTTAACCAAACGAAAATATGAGAATTGAAATTTTGCACCAACGAGCAATCATTTTAAGGGTGCATTTGGTAGAGATAAATGGAATTACTGCAGAGAATGGAAATGCAAAGAAAGAGAATTAAGCTGAAGAAAAAGAATTGACTCCCCTGTTTGGTAGAACTGAGAATCCACTACAGAAATGTTTTTGAGAATCATTTCTCTTGTTTGGTTGTATTAATCAATGAAATGGAAATGAGATTTTTTTTATCTTGTTTATTCATTTTCAAACAACATTTTTTTTATAAAAATGCATTATGATGTACATCTTAATTAGTCAAAATATGCATCTTTTATGTTATTAATATTCTTAGAATATTAAATATTAGTAAATAATTTATTTTCTAATCAATTAATATTATTTTTTATACATCTTGTATTGGAAAACATATTTCTAATATAAAAGAATAACTTACAAATAGATTTTTAAAGAAATATGCAAATCATACTATTCAAAAACTATGTCCAATGTAGGATATATGGAAAAAGTATAATTCAATATTCCTAACAACTAAAAAAACATAACTATGTCTAATACAAAATGTGCAATGAGTCAACTTCAATATTCGTAAAAAAAAAAAAAATCATGATATTGAACTATTCCCAATCATTTCCATGTAACACATCTTTTCTTCTTCTGTCATTTGAAAAAACGCTCGGGTACGAAATTGATCTTTGCTAAACATGTCAATCACCTTAATTCGTTGTTTGACATTGATATTTGGCATGCGTTGTATATCTTCGATAACTTTATCTATCATATCACACGCTTCCTTATTTTCTTGTCTTCCTATATTGTATATTGTTTCATTAAGTTTTTCACCAACCTCCTTGAAAGTCTATTTCATTTCTTTCGCTGCTTCCTTATAAGAGCCTTCTGTGTCATCTGTTGGAGGTCTTTTGTGTTTACTATTGACACGAGCAGTTTCTTGCGTCCTTCAACAATCTCTTCCAACCCTTCCACATCAACATGTGAGTTTCTTTATGTATCTTCAGTCACATCTTCACCAAGATCAGTAGCTCCATGACCAGTAGCTCTATCCTTCCCGAAGATTTTACATAGGTTATCAAATTGGGGAAATGGTTTATCGCGAAAACATGCAACACCTTTATGACTCTAAAAGAATGGCACAAAATTAATTGGTTACTATTTATTTACAATATGTTTTAATAATGCTAAAAATACTACAAACATGGTACCTTTATGTACTCATCCCAAACTTCAGCATCGACAGTAACACAACATTTATCCGTATCCCAGCCGAATCCACTTGTGTTTGTTCCATATACCATGTCGTGCACGATGTTGAAATGGTTTTTCCATGTCTTCATCCTCGATTTAATATGAGGCTCTTCTTTCAAACCCGAGTTAGGAAGACTTACATCTAGTAATTGTTGCACTGCCTTCAAATCATCGGGTTTGAATCCGTTGTCGGCACCACCATACTTTCCGGATACATGTAACTCCAACAATGCTTCAATTAACTTTGCAACCTCTTCATTAGTCCATGTGTGTTTGTTTCGCCCTGCCATGTCTACAAACAAAATTTACATAATAGATGGTTGAAATAGTAATTCAACTTAACCAATTAAGTTTGGGGCTTGAAATAGTAATTCAACTTAATTGGTTAAGTTTGGGGCTATATAACTTAACAAAAACTTAACCAATTAAGTTGTTCTTTGATTCTAACATGTAGACAAGACAGAGGAGTATAGTTTGAAAAAAAATCGCAACATTCTGAGCTTGTATGAAGCTTTTATGATGGTTCAAAGTTGGACAAAATTTATAAAAAATGCTGAAATATCATATAACAATCATAACAACCGCTGTTTGTGGCTGTATAACTTAACCAAAACTTAACCAATTAATTTGTTTTTTGATTCTAAAACGTAGACAAGAAAGAGGAGTATAGTTTAAAAAAAATCGCATCATTCCGAGCTTGTATGAAGTTTTTATGATGGTTCAAAGTTAGACAAAATTTATAAAAAGTGCTGAAATATCATACAACAATCATAATAGCCCTTGTTTGTGGCTGTATAAATCAACCAAAACTTAACCAAATAAGCTGTTTTTTGATTTTAAAACGTAGACAATACAGAGGAGAACAGTTTGGAAAAAAAAATCGCATCAT
Source organism: Lactuca sativa (assembly GCF_002870075.4). Lineage (NCBI taxonomy): Eukaryota > Viridiplantae > Streptophyta > Magnoliopsida > Asterales > Asteraceae > Lactuca > Lactuca sativa. Next base: position 145,686,789 of record NC_056630.2, on the reverse strand, counting down.
TCCAAGTTTGTATGAAACTTTTATGATGGTTCAAAGTTTGACAAAATTTATAAAAAGTGCTGAAATATCACACAACAATCATAACAGCCTCTGTTTGTGGCTGTATAACTCAACCAAAACTTAACCAATCAAGCTTCTTTTTTTATTTTAAAATGTAGACAAGACAGAGGAGTACAGTTTGAAAAAAAATTGCATCATTCCGAGCTTGCATGAAGCTTTTACGATGGTTCAAAGTTAGACAAAATTTATAAAAAGTGTTGAATAGTTAAAAAAAATCAAAACAACCCTTTTTAGGGCTATATAACTCAGCCAAAACTTAACCAATTCAGCTATGTTTTTATCCTAACATGTAGACAAGACAGAGGGAAACCATCTCGGAAAAAAACGCCCCCTTCCGAGATCGTATGCATATTTTATGATGGTTTAAAATTTGTCAAAATTTCTAAATTATTTGCGTGAAACATATGGAGCATACAATTTGCACAATAAAATTGTCACCGTCTTTTCTTATAATGCGTCCCCTGATTACCATTCCACTTGCAAGATTAATATATTCAAAAAAATAATTCATGAATTTCAATTCAAACGCATAATTGCAAAACAGAATGACTTCGTTTGTTTTTCAATTCAAAAGATTAACATATTGAAAAACTATGAATCGTTGAAAAATAGAGACATAATTCGACCTACACAGAATAATAGCTAAATTAAAACTAACTAGTGCTATCATACCTTCGATTGGAATAAACTGGTGCAAAGAACTGATGAAGCGTGAATCGATCAACACAAATCGTATACTGCCGATGTGGGGCTACTGGGAATATTTTTTTATCACTTACGTGGGCCGACTGCAGGAAAATCCAATGACTTCGTTTGAAAAATCAGGATCTGCATCTAACGGGAATCGAATGGGGGGTAAAATGATTTCTCCGCTTTTTTTTCTGATTCTCGACCCACGCCCCTTTTTCTTTTCTTTCCTTTTATCTCTTAAAAATAAGGAATTGTTTTGATGGAAAAGGAATTGGTTTATTTCTCAATTTCTTACTTTTTGCATTAACCAAACAAGAGAAAGAGAATCAATTCCTTTTCCTTGGTTTTATTTCCCTGTACCAAACACCCCCTAATTATATTTAACATTGGAAAATAGTGTTTGGCTCACCTAATACACCATCTACATATTCTCCCCATATCTTTGTCACTCTTTAGTCTTCACTCTTCCTTCTCCAGTCGATCGAAATATTGATGTGAACCCTACACATATGAAGATGATTGTAACGACCTAAATTTTCTATCATTTAATCTAAGGGATATATCATAGTTTTATCTACATAATGCAAAATTCTACTTTAATAAAAACACTTTACACCTCAAGATAAAATCATGAGTTTACAATAAAATCTTACATATAAGTTGTAACAATGAAAATACAATATTAACAACCTACTATGTAAGTCTTGTCCTTGTGCTTCTATCTTCTCCTTTGGTACCAAGACTGTTGTTACCTGAACCTGCAAAACATAAAATCTTTGCAGTATCAGATACAATGTGTCTGGTGAGTTATTCTTATATCTTTCTTATCTTTTTTTCCAATACTCTATGATCTATCTCTTTCTCTGATAGCATACACTGTTATTCTTCATTCTTTCATCTATCTCTTGTATCTTTATTCACTAATCTTTCTTTTAGCCTCGTTCTTATCTCATTTAACTCTTTATTTGGCATTTACTCTATTTCTCATACTCTTCTCTTACACCTTTTTAGCCTTTCTTAGGCTCTTCTCATACTCTGCACATACTCTATCTCTTATCTACTCTACTTATTCTCTATTTTGTCTCCTCTGTATCTCTTACTTTGTTATACGATCGTTCTCTTCTCTGCTCTATCACTTCTCTTCTCTAATCTATCTTTTCTCTAATGCCTTAACATTTTGTTCTCATGTAGACCCAACGATCACATCTCATACTTTAATATCATCTCTTGTGATCCTTTGTGGATCCTTAACCATTATTCTTCTCTTGAATCCCTCATGGGGTTCCTTACATTTAATCCTTCATGGATTACATCTAATTTCTTAAAAGAACTCTCTTATCTCATTCCTCTTAAGGAACTCTTCTCTATCTTCTCCAATCATACACAATTTGGATTCCCGAATGAACCATCTATTTACATTCCTAAAACAAATCATCATCTCTTTCCCCGTGGGGACTTAATCTCATTCGTGAAGGAATCATACTCTTGTCCCTGCAGGAACCATACCCTTATTCCCGAAGGAATCTCTATCTCTTGTCCCCGAAGGAACCATACTCTTTTTCCTGAACGAATCATACTCTTATTCCTGAAGGAATCTCTATCTCTTGTCCCCGAAGGAACCATACTTTTGTTCCCGTAGGAACCTCTATCTCTACATCTCTATCTTTATTATGTGACTCATCACATAACACTTGTCCCATGGACAATCTATCTCTTTATCTCATCAAAAGATCATCTAATCTTTCTCTTCTAGTACTTAATTCATTAAGTACCTCCTCTCTATCTATGTCTAATAGCATATATGTATTCTACACAATACTTACAATGCCTAGACATACATTCTTACTCTTATGATTATATTGCATATAATCATCTTTTGTTACTTTCTACTATTTCTTGGGTATTAAAAAATACTTTTCTCATCTCTAATTATGCATAGGATTATATTTCATATAATAATGTTCTACATTTTATCTGCTCTTATGGTAATTACTCATAATATCCATATCCCTTCCTTATACATATACACATGCTTTGGTTATATATCCATGTTGAGGTACGTGGTCTTACATGTATAACCATAAGCACATAATCTAATATAGGGTTATAATCTATATAACCGTGTCTTTCCTTTCTCCTTGTCATGCTTAGATAAATGACTCTAACATACATAAACATACATACATATATATACATTAAATGTATAAAATAACTTAAAGAGAGAGATAGGGAGAGAATGTGTGTGTGTGTGAGAGAGAGAGTAATAACTCACCTTATCAGTTAGTGAAGACTAACTGTCCCACTTTGCTCCTTTGTTCAATTGATGCATCTTGATCCATTTTATTTTCTCTTAGGCTTATTTATACATACATACATTTAAGTATCTCAATACTTGTCTTAGCCTGTTAAGAGGTTAATGACTCTTAAGGTAAAAATAACCACTTAATGGATCAATGTTCTAACTTTTCCATTCTTTATCTCTTAATTTATTCTAACCAATGAATTTAGCACCTCATAATACCTAATTAATTTCAATCTACTCTAATGCATCAATTTAACATAATCATTGGTTAGGGTTTCAAACCCTAACTTCATATACATAGATTTCACCATGGAAATCACTTTCTAAGCTTGATTAAAGCATCTAAACATTATCAGTAACATCATAATCAAGATATAGGTTGATCAATTCAACCAATCTACTCTAATAAAACATTTCACAAAAAATGGAAAAATCTTACCTTGATGTAGAAAGGATGAAAATCCTAACAACCCACCATTTCTAGCTTCCATAGGCACCATCTGGGCAACAAAATCTCCCCATTTGAGCTCCCAATCGATCTCCCAATCTAAATGGATCGAATGAGATCTTAACAGGTTATAACCTGTTTTCTGAGTCCGTAATCGCACCGTGGTCATCTGTTTACTATGCCGCGGTGACTAGTTGAAATTGGTCAATGGTCGTTACTTGATTGCATGCTGTGGTGCTCTTCCTCCACTAGCATCCTACTTTGACCGTCGCGTTGTGGCACCCATATACTTCACCGCGGGGCAAAGTAGATTGCCGTGCTTTCTTACGACAGAGTCCCGCTGCGCCATGGTGATCTATCCACCGCACCGCGGTAGCTGCTTGATAGCAGCTCCTTGAGTGATTCCATTCCAACTCTGGGACATTTTTGTTCCAATTTCTAACTTGCATGACTTCTTCATTTATTACCCGTTTTATATGATCTTTACATCCACGCGCAGGTGGTAACATACTCTACAGATCTGTTAAGTTATATCTCATTGAGTTAATACAGGGTTTAATCTATTAAGTCACCAAGTTGGCCTAAAAACATAAAGTTCCTATTTACCATTTTGACCAAAAATAAATCTTCTCATGGATTTTTTCTCTTGAACTTACACATCTAACCTCTTCTTAGCGACTTAAACTCTTATTGGCCATTTTCATGAAGTTACAACTTCATAATCCCATCTTTTTCTCATAATGGACCATTTTTTTTCCTTTTGATCAATATTTGACTAAAAGTCGACTTTCCCTAAATTTCAGGTTCTTACAATGGTAACATATCTGTATCTACAAAGAAGCATTAATTGTTCCTCTTTCCCTCCTCTCTTCTTCATCAATGTTTGCAATATGTTCCATAAAGAATCATCAACTGCCATCGGTGAGAAAACATAACCGGTGATCCCTTCCTTCTCCATTCCAAAAACACCACATAGATACTCCGGGGACCTTGGACCGCAAACCTCCATTGCTTTTTCCAACAACGAACACATCGTCACTCTCTTTTCCAAAAACGTCGCACATTGCTTCACATCCCCAAATAATATTTTCTCATTTTAAATATGATTTCCATTTAAAAAAAGCAACATATACGGATGTTACCGTATTTCCAAGACCAAATAATGACATTCTTCATTTTAATTCTTCATTTTAACAGGTAAAATACGAATTTAGGGTTTTAGAATACTTAAAAAACACCAATCACCGAATAAAAACGAAACTTGAAGTTTATATGACTACAAGATTAACACTTGATTTATAACTATTTTTATGCCGTTTTTATCCCATTGAGAAATAAAATTGTCATGGCAATATAGTCGTCGAAACATAAAGTCCAACAATGCAATAAATATAGTATATTTTGTATTACATAAATTCAGTAATTAAAATGATATGCAAATATTTGTGCATGTCTTTTTCCAAAATCATATAGGATACTCTTATTTATGAAAATTAAAACTCACCAAAAGAAGATATATATGTTTATAAGCTGGGCCCTCCAATTATAAGCGTCACATGGAGTGTTTTATGACCTTTTCATTTTTTCAAATAAAACATTTACAAATCATTTGTGGCTCATACAAAATTTGAGGATTCTACTTGAAATTTTAATGTTATTGAAGTAATATAGTTATTGAGTATATTTTGATTTGCCTAAAATTTTAAGGATTTAAAAATATCCAAACCACATTTAGAAAACTTAATGTAAATTTTGGTAATCCAAATATTAAATGATTATAAAAACATTGTTTTATATTCAGACTTTAATTTTTAAAGTGTGGATGAAAGAATATAAAACAAAACTATTATCAAAGAGAGAGCAATCTATCATACAGTTTGTTTGTGATAACCTATAAATGTGAGTGATATGATATAAACTTACTAGGACTTTTGAAATATTTGATAAAGAGGATAGTTCTATAAAATTCTAAATACAACATGATTTGTTCCCGAATGCCTAAATAATATAAGGATCCACATAAAATAAAAATAAAATATATACGAGATGATGTAGTCCTACAAACATCATTTGAAATAACTTTTAAAATATCCAACATTAAGACATCGTTACAACAAAACATATATATAAATTCCATTTAATTACATGGGGCAAGTGACCAAAATCTTGACCCCATTTTAACTACTACGATTAATAATCTAAAGAAAATCAAATGTACCATTTAATTTGTACTCACCAAAATCTAGATGATTTTGAAGTTCTACCTTTCAAATCAATATATATATATATATATATATATATATATATATATATATATATATATATATATATATATATATATATATATATATATATATATATATATATATATATATATATATAGGTGGGTTCAATTGAGAAAATAAAAAATGTTAAGAATGAGGGAATCATTCTCAGCCACTCATTTAATCTAAGCATAAAAGACACGGTGGCAAACTTATAAATATCGTAATAACCTTCAATCTCAAATACGTAACTATAGAGAATTCGATAACTGTTCGTTCATCATCAAAATTTTTCCTCGAACCTTCAATAATCATCCAAATTTCTTCAACTAAACCGGAATTTCTTCGCTGTTCATGAAATTGGAATCGGAGTTCTGGACTCGCAGTCACAGTCGACATTGAGGGACTTAGAATCGGTAATTACAGGTTCCCAATCGGATTTTCGGAAATCAAAATCAAATTGAGAAATCGATCAGAGATATCGTATCTGAAGCCGAAATCGGAAGTATATGATGTTTTGGAATTGATAACTTGATGTTTTTAACATTTTTAAAATAGTTAACTTGTTTGCACTCTAACTGTTTGATGAAATACATAAACTAAATTACCACGTTATATTCACATATGAATATATTTTCTTACCTGAATCAGTATATGATTATTAAAAACACAAAACAAATATGCAAGTCTGTATGTTATTCATATGTGAATAACATATAAAAATTATATATATATTTGTCAAAATACCTTCAATATTCATAAGTGAATATACCTTGTAATATTCATATGTGAATATACTGTGTAATATTAATAAGTGAATATATCATCTAATATTCACAAGTGAATATACTCTGTAATATTCACATGTGATATATCATGTAATACTATGTAATATTCACATATGAAATATCATTTAATACTCATAAGTGAATATATATCATCTAATATTCACAAATGAATATACTATGTTAATATTCACAAGTGAATTCATCGTCCAATATTAAAATATGAATATACTATGTTTATTATATGCTATATTCATATATGAATGATACTTAAATTGTAAAAAAAAATCATACTTTTTATTCATAAGTGAATAACGAATGTACTGTAATAAAACCTGATACATTGTTATTCATTTATGAATAACGATAGCTGAAAATATATAAAAAAAAAATTTTTATTTTATTTTAAAACTATATCAATATGGATGTCTATTTGTAGAGAATAAAAAATCATGAATTTTGGTATATTTAAAATTATTTTTTGATAAAAATAGCTTATAAAAATTAAAAAAAACGAAAAAAAACTATGTTTTTGTATATATTAAGGTAATGATTAGCATAGTTTAAGGAAATATGTTATGTTGGAAAACACATGTGCATTCGTTTCTCATTTCCGCCGGTACGTTGGAGGCTTTTGCGGCAAAAATAAATGATTGGCTGAGAATGATTCCCCCATTCTCAACTTTTTTTTTTCTCAATTGAATCCTCTAAATATATATATATATATATATATATATATATGCTTTGGTTATTTTGTTTTTACTAATTATTGTGTGTCAGATTGCATAGATTTAGACCACATGATCGAATAGAATCAAAAGTCATGATCTAAGAGTCTATATATATATATATATATATATATATATATAGAGAGAGAGAGAGAGAGAGAGAGAGTGAGAGACTCTTAGATCATGACTTTTGATTCTATTCGATCCTATGGTCTAAATCTGTGCAATCTGACACACAATAATTAGTAAAAACAAAATAATTTTTGTTTTTACTAATTATTGTGTGCCAGAATGCACAGATTTGGACCACAGGATGTAATAGAATCAAAAGTCATGATCTGAGAGTCTGATATTACAATAAGGTAACACGTACCATATAATCATATAAATTTCAACATAATGGTATTTTGGACAATTAACCATATTGAAAAAAGGAAAATTTTAGATTTTAAGGGATCATTAGTTATCTTAATTTTAAAAATCTGATTTTTTAAAATAATTTTAATTTTAATTTTAATTTTAATTTCAACTTAATTTTGAATAATATCTGAATTTATTCTGTCAGAATAGTCAAATGTCAACCAAAAATTATGAAAGATATTACCGATTTCAGTTTTATAAAATTTCATTCAACATATTTTTAAAACATGTTTAAAGATTTATACAACACATTATCAAAAATGACATTTTTATATGAAACATATTTTATTCTTTAAGAATTATTAATTACATTAATTCTTACAAAATAAGACTATAAACAACAATTACATTCATTCTGAAAAAAATGACTAATAATGGTTACAAATTACATTTGTTCTTGAAGGTTAAAACTAAAAATGATTAAAAAGGAAAAAAAAACTTTAAAAACACTAATCAATTCTGAAAAAACATTATTGTTAAGAATCACTTTATACATACTAGCAAAATACATTCTGCTAGAATACACTCTTGTTCTTTTCATATTTTCTTCTTTTTTCACGTCAGTGACAATGTCTTAAAAAACCTAAATCCATAAAGAAAAATCATTAGTTTAAACAATGATCTTTGCAAATTTAAAATAAAAAATAAAACTAAATTGAGATCAAATCTCTTTGTAATGCACAGTTATCTACTAAAAGATCTTTGAACATATAAATAGTAAAATTCTGTTAGAATGCAACAGTAAAATTCTATTAGAATACATTATCAACATATAAATACTAAAATTTTATTAGAATAAAACAGTAAAATTCTGGCAGAATTTATTATCAACATATAAATAATTAACCAAAACCATGATCGGAAGATATGAATAAAAAAAATTAACAGATTTTTATCCTCTCAATTTATTTACTATCAAATGAATAACATATATCTAACCATGGTTTTTATCCTCTCATGTTACTTGCAATTCCTATCACTTTATATATTCTGACAGAATATAAAGAATATGATAGAATACATAGAATACATTTTGGCAGAATACATAGAATGCATAAACATATATGCTTATTTGTTTGTTAAAAAACTAATGATTATGTTCCAAAATCAAAATCAAAAAGCAATTGGATGTAAAATCTATTTTCAGGATTGAGGTAAATAATTTCTACAGTTAAGCACAAGTTACTATATCACATAAACAATCTTTTGTTTTCCAGTTACAAATACATAGATTTTAACTATGCATTTTATCGAACACGTGGTGTGCTTCTTCAGTTTCTTAAAAAAAATTAGTGAAAGTCTTACCAATCGTCATGTCGCCATTGATGGCTACATCCATGGAGTTAATAAGTCCTTCGGTACATAATCGCTTGGTTCTAAACATCGCTTCTCTTCTTTCTTTCGCCACTGAAACAACATGTTGTCTTCTCCTATGTACAGCCGTTCCCAACTTCAGTTTCGAATAAATATAATTGAAATCACTTGTGATTTGTCAAATTCAGACTCTTTCAATCGTTCGTTTCCCCCAAAACCCTAATTAAACCCTCAAAATTAAAGTAAATAGGGAACTGTATGATGCATAAAAGGGGTCGAATTTATCCAGATAACATGAAATGGATTCATAGCTATATCATCACAATCAACAGAAATAACTGGAAAAGATAAAAACCATAGTCAAATTCCATGTGCTATGAACTGTAGACAAAGAAAGCATGCCTATATTCTTGATCGGTGGCAGCGTTCGACAGTGGTGGCGAAGTCGATCAGTGTTGGGTGAAAGTCGGAGAGAATAGAAAATGGGTTAAGGATCGACGACAATTGTAATTTTCAAGCGTAAGGTTTTTTGGGTTTGACTTTGATATCCCATATTTAAAGGGATGATAAATATATTAATTATCTACCATATTTAAATATACCAAGATTATTGTAATACCCTTAAATGATTTATTTAATGATTTATTATTTCCTGAATTCTCATTGGTGCATACATGCACATAATAGTTGTCAAAAACATTTGAACCTCTCTCTCTCTCTCTCTCTCTCTCTCTCTATATATATATATATATATATATATATATATATATATATATATATATATATATATAGTGGGTCAGATCTTTTGCAACTTATATTTTTTCGTGAACTCCGTGAACTTTTTCGTATGAATTTTTTTCTTAGAAAAAGTGACTTAGAACATTAAGTAGGTCATATAGAAGTACATTTGCAAAAAAAAGTTCATATATTTCGATTATTTTTGACGAAGAAATGCACTTCCGGCGTTCATGCATATATGCACTTTTCATGGGTGCATATTTTTTTCTAATTTTTTTTCGAATGCACTTCTATTTGACCGACTTAATGCGTTAAGTTATTTTTTTTTTTTTTTAAAAACTTCACCCTAAAAATTTCATTGACTTCGTGAGAAAATATGGGTACACAAAAGATCCAGACCAATATATATATATATATATATATATATATATATATATATATATATATATATATATATATATATATATATATATTAATATATATATATATATTGTGAGAACAATAAAGATCGATAGATTCTATATTTAATGAGATGAAAAAATGATAATAAACAATGATGATCAAAAATGTGTCGAATGATTGTATTAAACACATCTCTAGAAGAGTTCTTAAAGACATAACTTTTCTGTGAGAGCTTCAAAGTTGTAACTCTAAAGTTACATGCACGCTATCCGACATGGACATGCCCTTTTCGAAATAAACAAACCCTAATAGTATACATTTGAAACAACACTTTATTAGACCTAACAATCTCCCCCTTTATGTCAAATTGATGGAGAGTCTTCATTATTGCTTTTGCACTTAAAAAACGTTTGGCATAATTTTTAGAAGGGATGCCCTGACAACTTGATACCACTGAATCATGTCCGACACACATTTCAAATCTGAATCAGTGTTGGCCTTGTTCCTTTTAGCCCTTGCCAGAGTCTGATTCATTGCACTTGTGGAATACAAGTGTTTGTCTCATAAAAAGAACATGTGATTCTCCGAAACACCATCCTCCTTCTTCTTGTACATAATGCTCCAGTATTCATTGTCTATTAGACCCACACGTAGATCGTGAATATCCTCTAGTTCTTCAAATGGCTTCATTATAGGCTTTCTGTTCAGAACGGAGGCAATCTCAATATACATCTTCGCAAACTCCAAGATGTAGCATTTAATAATCTTCTTCAGATGGTCAAAAATTGGTTGATACTTTCTCACGTCCTTCGCAACTATGTTGAATATCGAAATCCAATCATATGGATTCATGAAAGGAAAATCATCCAAAGTAAATTCATGAAGCACATGGTTAGAACCACAAAATCCTTTGAAGTTAATGTTCGGAAAATCTTTAGTATCAACAAGTAATCCAACCTTCAAAGCTACGATCCTTTTCAGAGTCCAGGACTGATATTGAGGTTTACCATACTTGAGATAAAAGTTGAAGAGTTTTCTGTTGATCGTGTTGTTGGATGTTTGAGTCTTCTTAATTTTTTGGCAGAATCGGAACAACAATGCTCGTGGAGTGAGGGGAAAGTCCAACTGGCATTCGATATCATTTCAAGTATAAAAAATTGTCTTCGGTTCTAGCCACTACAGTTCCGGAAGATCGATGGCTTCCTTATGAATTCTCTTAATGGTCCAAACAGGAAACAAGGACTTTTGACTTTCAAGAATGAAAGCTGAATTTTTGACTTCATCCTCAAGCTTCTGTCGGAGAGCTTTAAGATCATCAAGACCTTTATCACGTTTCTTTCTAACAAGCTTTTTAGATTCAAACAACTCTTATTCTTCTTCGTCTTCATCAATTCCTTTTCCCTTATCCTTCTTTGATCCATAAGCTACATTATCCTTTTGATCAGTATCCTCTTTTACTTTAACCTCCTCTTTTCCCCCTTGTTTCGAAGGAGCAGTGCTTCCCGATACACCTTGAACTTGATTCAGTAAGGCAAACACAAGCTTAATTTTTTCCGAGAGAGCTAGGCGGATTATATCATTGAATGGATGAGATCTAGTCTCAACGATTCTCAACAGTCATTGATGTATATCTGAATTGCAAGCTTTGATAGAAAATTTTCCTCCTGAAGCGTAGCAACTTCTGATTGAGCATGCTTTAGTTTTTCATTCAGAACCTTGACCTTCTAAGTTTGCTTTGCTATGGCATCCATGATTTTGTTTTCTGCGGCCAAGTCAGCCTTTAAGTTATCAATCTGGGAGGTGATGGTTGAGTTCAAATCCATGTTGTCCAGCTTAATATCAACTCGAATCTTGGACAAAGCTTCATTCTCAGCCTTCATGGAAGAACCAAAGGCTCTAATAAACTTGTTCATATCAACTATACTCTTATCCGAATAGGCCCTAAAATAGGCCATGAATTCTTTAACTTTGGATTATAAGAGTGAAACCTTTTCCACAACTTCAATGATCTTCTTGTCTGAGGCTTGGCCAGCCTTAGTGGAATCTTCAATGAACTTTGAGTTTGCAGAAGTGAGCATCTCCACAATTTCTCTATGAGTGGTCAAAAGGTTTTCCTACTTGGAAGATGTGAAGGCTTGAGATTGATCTAAGAGGGAGTCAAGCTTATCTTGTAGCTACTTGAGTTGTCCCTTCGTCATGGGAGCTTCGTCTTCATAACTATTGAAATTAAGATTGAAGGGCTAAATAATGAAGTCCTCTTTGGGTTCTTGTTCATCACCGAACAGGACATCGCCATCCTCATTAAAAGGAGAAGCAGTAGAAATAACAGGTTCGGTAGTCACACCAATATTGGCATTTACCCACGTATCAGATACGTTCGCAGAGATGTCGAAAGTTTATATCTCCTCCAAGACGGATTTGATGACAATGACTTCTGGTGGAGTGGAGACTGAAGATGTAGTTGGAGTGGTTGAATCTATAAAGATTGATGAGGAGAGAGGGATCGAGATCTGAGGAAGAGAAATTCCAACATAATTTTGTGGTGGTAATGGAGCAATGGATGAAATCGGAATTGTAGATATAATGGGTAAAGATGTCATGGGTATAGTTGGTGGAATAACAGGTAGTGATGATGGAGCAGTAGAGAGGTTCATAAAAGGTTCTTTCAGAATGATGCCAAAGATATTATAAGTTGGAACATAGGAAGATGGTTGAAAAGATACCTTCGGAATTTGGTATGTATGGGTCGGTTGCGAAGTGGTAGCAATATCCTCTTCCTCATTTCTGTATGTATCATCCACTTGAACTTCAGTAACAATTCTTTATTTTGATTCATCTTGAAGTATTGGGGATAGAGATCTCAGTTTCTTCGCTGACTTCTTTGCTTTCTTTGGAACTTTGACGCTTTCGGAAGGAGCAACCTTTTCTTTTTGTTTACCTCCACATTTTGGTTTGTTGCTCTCATCAATTAACTTTCACAGATCGGCTGGCATTAGAAGAACACCAGAAGATGGTAACTTCTGATACTCCCTCAATATTGTATTGTCAAGAGGAACCTTTTCCAACATTTCCTCCAGAATTGAGCCAACAGACTTGAAGTTTCGAGGATCTGAAATCACAAATTTGGACGTTTAGAGTGGCAAAATGTCTGCCATTAAGGAATCTTGCATCAAAGGGACTGTGAAATGGCCTAGGGCACAACTGACAATGTTTGACCAGAATGTGGCACATGAAATCTCAGTGTGTTGAGTAGAGGAGCTGGTTATTTGAATGAGTTGAGCCCACAAAATAGAACCATAGTCAAGATTGACACCATCGTACAATCCATTGATGAGAGTGTAGAATAACTTTCTTGCACTATCGGAACCAACAACCCTTTTGGAAAAACTTTTGAAAAACAAAGTGAACAACCCATTCCACATTAGAGGAAGGAAGGGTTCCCTGAACTTCGATAACAATGATATGTCGCCATTGTAGCCCATTTGATAGAACATCTATATCAGGGAGATTGCTGGAATCGATTCTGGATCAACATGAATTTTAGGCAAAGCGAGTCCTAAAAGTTTGCTGAACCAGGACTTTGAAATTGAGGTCTTGTGAGTAGCAATCTCGAAGTGGATAATATCATCAGCCTTGTTATGGATAGAAGTGGAGAATGCTTTAGAGAGATGAACCAGGGGAACAACTTCAACCATGGTTAATGCCTTCACCAATGGCGAGAACTTGAGACACTCGATAATAGGCCTGATTTGGGCATTGTAGCATGATGCATCAAGGTCGATGGTCATGTTTTGGTTAGGTTTCACAGAGAGCATAATGATAGAGGCAGATTGGTCGACAAATGAAATGTTTTCAGATGATCCTGCCATCGTTGTTGCGAGAGAGACGATGAATAGTGGATATATATATATATATATATATATATATATATATATATATATATATATATAAATCAGTTGTTGTTTTGAGAATTGTGTTTGCGGTGAAGGCAAATGAACAATTAGGTTGCCTTATATATGGTATATGATGAGTGGAGAGAGAAACTGCCGCTTCAAATTCCTGCACGTCAAAAAATCAGCCAATAAAACCGTGATAGCTAATAAATGATTGTCAGAATCCGTTGCAACACCCACGTGTGTCAAGGAAATTCAAAAATCATGCCAATATTTGAAGTTATCCAAAAATAAGTAGACATTTCAGATTCACCAAATTTTGAACTAGTCTTTTCAGAATTATGTTTAATTCTCCCTGCTCTGTAAACAATCATTTGTTATTGAAACCAGAATTGGTAAAATCACAAGGATTTTAGTGCAAGAGTGTGCCAAAGAAAAATAAATAAAGCAAATAATATGTGGGATTCTGTGATATCAAGCAATGTTGATATGAAAAGCTTATTGATCCCGTGTAACAATCTCTTCCTTCTAAGTCAAGAGAGACTCTGAAGTGCTTGCATGGTTTCCCGTTGAATTACGATCATCAGTTTATTGAGAAACTATGAAAGGCTTCTTTTATAAGGTTAAAAGGGTAGTTTCAGCTTCAGCCAGATTCCAAAACTTAACACAAGTCTGAAGATCTGAAAGAAGTACTTGTTTGACCAGTGTAGCCATAAAAACAATTAAACTTGGGAAATTCTTTGAAAGTAGCTGGGAATTTTGGAAAAACATTATTACGAAATCTCAAAAATAAAAACTGGATGTATTGGGAAGAAATGTCTTAGGTCTAGAGGATTTCATTAAGATCACTCAAAAAGAAAAATAAGATTCCAAACACACAAAGGCACAAACCAAAAAGTCTTAACCGTCAATTCACTTGGTATTATAACTAGAACAATGATTTCATCAACATCAATTCATTTTGGTAACACTCTAGAACATTTGAACTATTCACTGTCAATTCAGAAATGGTATTTCAGATTTTTGGGTTTCAGTTAAACTCATGGTAATAATGATTTCAAGATCATAAACACAGATGTTTTATAACCTAAACTTCAGTGGTAAAACCTGAGAGTATTAAGGGTTATGATACATAATTAATAGATTGGTAGTAGAACAGTTGGGAGTTTCACGAAAATTATGTTAACAATAATTTTGCGATCACTAACAAGAGTTTTGCATCCATATACCGAAATTGGTTTTGTTCCAATAATCAGGGGACTATGTGGAAGATGTAAAGAGATGTGATAGAAAGAAGTGATTAAGTCGACCGTCAATTCATTGTTGCAGACTTCAATTCAGAAATGAATTTAGAGACAAAAATATTTTTGATATTTTTGATTTTAGAAAACACTTAGACGAAAGAAAATATTTTTGATATTTTGAATTTTAGAAAAGAAAAAATACAGAAACAAATAAAATGTTTTTGGATTTTGGTTTTTCTGAAAATAAAGAAATTAAATAGGAACTTTTGAACGTAAACAAAGAAGTGCACAGAAGTAAATAAAAAAGGAAAACACTTACAAAGATGGAAGATTTCGAAGCCATAATGAACAGTAACTTCATAATCATTCCAACGATTGAAGCGAGTAGGAAGTAAACATAGTATCCCGAACAATACCAAAGCTTGGAACAAGTCGGAATATGAATTGTGGATTCCGAACCATTAGGAAGCTCGAAAACATTTAGAATGTGATTCCATAGTCTATTAACTGATTCTTATTGCGATTTCGGAATCACAATTCAAGAGAATTCGCTTCATGTTGATTCCATAGTCTATTAACTGATTCTGAATCCACACCACTTAAGAAGTACATGATGTTGTTGCGATGTATTTGGCTTCAGCTATGGATAAGGTGACACAAGTCTGCTTCTTAGATTACCATCTAACAAGTTTGCCATTAAGAAACTGAAATCCTCTAGATGTACTTTTCCGATCAAGACCAAAGCCCCCTAAGTCATCATCAGAGTAAGGTAGCATAAAGAATCCCGAATTCAAAGGATACCATAGACCAAGAGAATTGGTTCAGTTCAAATACCAGGGTATGTTCTTAATTGCCAACATGCGTGATTCTATGGGATTCGCTTGCAACCCCACACAGTAAAAAACAACAAACATAATGTCAGGACGACTAGAGGTCAGTTACAACAATGATCCGATCATCTATCAATATAAAGTGATATCTGATGTCGGTTTATCAAGAGAAGGTGTGAGTTTCGTTCCGAACGCCATAAGGACTTTGACTTTTGAATCACCCATCATTCTGAATTTCTCAAGTAACATCTTTGTGAAGGATTCTTGATTGATAAAAATACCTTCTGAACCCTGTCTAATATTTTAGCCAAGGAAAAAGTTAATTTTACCCATAGAACTCATTTCAAATTTACTTTCCATTAGTTTTCAGAATTCAGCAGTTAAGCTGGGAGTAGTTGATCCGAAAATAATGTCATCAACATAAATTTGAATAATCATTAAATGGTTACCTTCCTTCTTTCAAAATAAAGTAAGATCAGCAGAACCCTGTTTGAATTTAGATTGTTTCAGAAAACGAGTTAGAGTTTCATACCATGCCCTCGAAGGTTGTTTAAGACCATACACTGCTTTATCTAGAATATAACAATGATTCGTAAATGTTTCGTTAACAAAACCTGGAGGTTGTTCAACATAGATTGTTTCTTCAAACTCTCCATTCAGAAATGCACACGTCACATCCATTTGATAGACATCAAAATTTTTATGAGAGGTATAGGCGAGAAAAATGCGAATTTATTGAAGTCTAGCCACCAGTGCGAATGTATCTTCGTGATCTATTCCTTCTTAACAACAGTTTAACAACTAAATATACCTTATTGCGAATGACGTTTCCTTCTTTGTCCATCTTATTTCAGAATACCCATTTCATACCAACCACAAATGCATCTTCCGGAGTACGAAACAATCGCCATACTTTGTTACGATCAAACTCATTCAGTTCTTCCTGCATAGCTTGAATCCAATCTACATGATAAAGAGCAATTTTAACAGTTTTAGGCTTAACTTTCGAAATAAAAGAATTAAAGATGAAAAGTTCAATATAGAAAATAATGTAGTTTGTTTTGCTTTTTGTTGAGCACGCATAAGAACTCCTGATGAAGAATCTCCTATCACTTGAGATGAAGGATGATCTATGGTCCATTTGGTCACTAGAGGATAGTTCTGATCATAGGCTGGATCAATTTCAACATAAACATCTTCAAATTCCGATTGTGCATCCGAATCATTATTTTCATTATTCTCCCCCTAGAGGTTTGCATGTGAGTCGGTATCTAGAATTGGATTCTCCACCCTGGAGAGGGAAATCGGTATTGGGTTTTGAAGTGGAACTATCCTCGTAGATTGGAGCATCAAAAGATTTTGGCTGAGGTTCATTCAAAATGTCTTGCTCAGGAGGAATTTCTACATTTTTAGCATTTTCGTTAATAATCTTGATCAATTCATCCTCTTGATTGTCTTTCATTTTTTTGTTCTGAGGAAATTGCCTTGTCAGGTTCATCAAACAAATTTAGAAAATCCTCATATAAGTTCATAATAGGAATTGTCTTGGAATTTGTTGATGGAACAATTTCCTCAGTTTGACATTCTTCTTTTTGATATTGCTTCATGTAATTGTGCAACGACCTAATTTTTTTATATTTAAAATATTATATTAAATCCTCATAAAATAAAACCAGTCGTTACCCTTTGGAAACTACAATTAAGGTTATCAAAAACTTCCAACCACACTTATAAAATATTATTTGAAAGAAAACATTAGCAGAAGCAAAAACGTCCCAACTTTAAATACATAACATTTTTTATATAAGTCTTCAAGAGAATGTCGCCTGCAGTCACACCGGTCTCCTTTGTTTATTAAAATTTGATGATCCTAAAAAATGTTAAATAACAACGGGTAAGCGTAATGCTTAGTGAGCATACACATTACTCTACCATTATATAAATCACTTACTTACACATAGCACACATAAAACATGTCACATAAAGCATAACATAAACACATCATTCCTAGCACATATTGTTGGTACCAATCATAACCTTGTTTCCCCTTTCGGGAACTACCCCTACCCCCCCAATTAGGGGATAAGAGATAAGATTGCAATTTGCCTCACTAGAGGGCAAACTGTCACACCCCAAAACCAGAATGGCGGAAACGTTCTAGGGTGGAGGATGTCATGTATAGCATCACAACCAATGTATAATAGCAATCATAGAAACACAACCATTACATTGAATGCTTAAATAAAAATGTTTACATCAATTTGGAAATTGTCCGAAACTTGTTTGGATTTCGTCATACAGAATTTATATAGAATATAAACATTAAACTCTTATTGCTCCAACTCCTCAAAAACCCAACAGGTACTGTCTACTAATTTCCTGAGAATATAAGCAGTTTAAAAATATCAGCATAAAGCTGATGAGTTCATAAGCAGTAGTTTGTAATGAAACTTGTTGATGAGCTAGTATAAATGTTTGTATTGTTTTAAGAAAATCCGATATTTTCTTTAATGAAAATGTAGTGTTATCAGTTCTGTAGTAAACCATGAGTATCTATATGTTTCCAAGAAAATCTGATATTTTCTTTAGTGAAAATGTAGCGTTATCAGTTCTATAGTAAACCATGAGTATCTGTATGTTTCCATGAAAATCCGATATTTTCTTTAGTAAAAATGTAGCATTGTCGAATCCGTATAAAACCATGAATGGTTGTTACTGAAAACTGTAGTGATATGCACAAATACTACCTCATGTGACTAGCTAAAGCTAATCATGAAGTATAAGTATTTTATATGTGAAGCCATTGCATAATTCGTTATGTTTGAAAACCCTGGCTTTGGCCAGTATACGTAGTGTGTTTTAGATCTATTTAGTATAAATAAAACCGTTGAAGAGTGTCAGATTGTAAACTAAAGGTGATTTATACATAATGTGAGTCGTATAACCATACTTGATATGACTAGAGACATTTCCAACGTTCTTCAAGCATCGAGTTAAATGACATTTGTCACCCTGGGCATGCCTGCCCAACTGTAGCTAGCAGTTCGGGTGTGGGATTGTCAGCCCCGAATAGATCTATTCACAAATCTCATGCTCTCCCTCCAGGTGACTCTGGTTATACTATGATAATATTTATCCCTGTACACCTAAGGGTACAATAGTGAACTAGCGCCTCACAGTATCATACAATCCAGTTTACATGTAGTGTGGTAGCGTTCTACCATAGTGTAAATATGAATGTATACTTTTCATAGTGATAATTACAGTTATGAAAATGTGATAAAGTAGTGGTGCAAACTGTAAACTATTTTTGTCTTAGTGCATACGCTTAGTAGTGAAAGTTTCTATACTTGTTATGTTTCGAAAAATCCCAAACTATACCGATTATAGTTTGCATGAATAACGTAGTGAATAGCGAATCCGGAAAACTATGAAATTTCAGTGAAAAACGACCCTTATGCTCAACACAGTACAAAAGGGTTAAAGTATGAGAATTTCATGAGTTTTGAAAACATTTATGTTTTGCTTGTATTCCCCCCCCCCTGAAAACATTAAAAATACGGAAAATATAGGGGTATGAACTCACCTCGGGTGATTTAAATGAAGGATCGATATGGAATGCGGGATGTTTAAGTGAAGCCTTGAACACGATTTGATCTTAATCAGCAAGTAATGACACATAAAGGAGTCAAATGATGGTATTTCACCACTAGATGTGACGAAGAACCATTCTAAGAACTTGGGACTACTTGCACTAAGTGTTAGGACCTCAAAGGATTGCATGAGTGAGGTGTATGGCCACTTTAAAGGTGTTTTCAAGGTCCATACTTGCATCCATGAAGTGTCCTAGGCCCATACTTGGTTGTAGTACAAGTTTAGGGTCTTAGAAATGGGTTTGTGGTCCTATGGTGTGTGTGTGTATGGGCTCACAAATCAGTGTGCTGCCGCAAACACAAGTGTGTGGTCTCACTCCTTCAACGAGATGAAGAACATGACGGGACTTTCATGATTCAAGGCCTAGATCAAGAGGTTCTTCAAGTATAACAAGCTAAGGGATGGATTACTCACATTTTTGAAGCTTTGGAAGGCTCAAAGTTAGAGAAACTTGAGAGGAAATGATGTTGTGTGCTGCCAAGGTGTTAAAGGAATGAAAAGAAGGGGACTACCATTTATATACGGGTAATGGTGTTGCCCAAAAGTGAGTGTCCTGTCAAGGGAGTGGGTGTGCGGCCGCACACCCGTGTGTACGGCCATACACTCCTTCAAGAGGTGTGTATGGCCCAATTTTTCACTATTCAACACCCGAATCATTCCTAAACTCAACCTTGGTTATATATACAAGCTTAGAACACTTAAATGACCCCTTGAATAGCACTAGAAATCGACGAAGCAAGTTGAATATTGATTGAATTGATTAATTGTACAAGATTGAAATTTCGGGTTGTCACATCATCCCCTCGTTAGAGGGAATTTCCTCCCGAAATTCAAGGATAAAGTACAATCATGAACTTGGAAAAAGATGGGGGTACTTCTACTTCATTGAATCCTCACGCTCCCAAGTGAATTCAGGACCCTGCTTGGCATGCCAGTGGACCTTCACTATCGGGATGCGACTCTGTTTTGTAAGCTTGACTTCCCGATCCATGATTTCGACAGGTTCTTCCTCGAAGTGTAGGCCCTCGTCTAACTCGATCTCGTCGAGAGGAATCAAAAGTGTCTCATCAGACAGACACTTCTTTAGGTTCGACACGTGGAAGACAAGATGGATGTTGTTGAGATCTCGAGGTAACTGGAGTTTGTATGCTACGGGACCGATCCTAGCAAGGATCTCGAATGGTCTAACGTACCTTGGTTTTAGCTTTCCACGTTTTCCAAAACGTATCATGCCTTTCTAGGGCAAGACCTTCAGAAGGACGCGGTCACCGACTTGGAATTCCAAGGGTTTTCGTCTCTTATCGGCGTAGCTCTTTTGTCTGTCCCGAGATGCTTTCAGTCGCTCTATGATTTGTACGATCTTTTCTGTTGTCTACTGAATGATTTCAGGACCAGTGAGAGTGTTTTCAGGGACTTGACCCTTGACTAACTGCGTGTCACCTACTTCCGCCCAGCACAGAGGGGACCTGCACTTGCGGCCGTAGAGGGCTTTAAACGGCGCAACCTTGATGCTAGTATGATAGCTGTTGTTGTAGGAAAATTCGACCAAAGGAAGATGAGTGTACCATGACGCGCCGAAGTCAATGACGCAGGCTCTCAACATTTCTTCCAATGTCTGAATTGTTCTCTCACTTTGTCCATCAGTCTGAGGATGATAAGCAGTGCTCATATCCAACTTAGTTCCAAGTGCCTTCTGAAGCGATTGCCAGAACCTTGAGGTGAACCTGCTATCTCGGTCAGAGATAATGGATACAGGTACCCAGATGGCGTCGTGCCCACTCGAGGATCTAGGTAACTTGGTGATAAAATCCATTGTTATCATTTCCCACTTCCACTCAGGTATTTCTGGCTGCTGAAGTAAACCTGAGGGCTTATGATATTCCACCTTCACCTTGGCGCAAGTTAAGCACTTTCCCACAAAGGTTGCACTCTCCGCTTTCATGTTTGGCCACCAATAAAGCTGTTTGAGATCCAGATACATCTTATCTGAACCAGGGTGAACGTATTATTTCGTCTTGTGAGCCTCATTCATGACAACCTCTCTGTACCCACCGAACATTTGGGTCCATATCCGGTTCATGAAATAGTACACTCAGTCTCCCTTAACCTCTAAGTTCTTGTCTATTCCTCTCAATGCTTCATCCATCACTTTCTCTGGTTTCAAGGATTCCTGCTGAGCCTCCCTAATTTTTGTGGATATATGAGAATGAATGGTCATTGTCAATGCCTTCACCTTTCGCCCAGAGTATTCCTTTCGGCTGAGGGCATCTGCTACCACATTGGCCTTGCCAGGATGGTAGCGAAGTTCGCACTCATAGTCACTGAGTATCTCTACCCATCGTCGCTGTCTCATGTTTAAGTCTTTCTGATCAAGTATGTGTTGCAAGCTCTTATGGTCGGTGAGTATAGTGCACTTGGTTCCATAGAGATAGTGTCTCCAGATTTTCAATGCAAAGACAACTGCTCCCAACTCTAGATTGTGAGTTGTGTAATTGACCTCGTGTGTCTTCAACTGCCTCGAGGCATAGGCGATGACCTTTCCTCGCTGCATGAGCACACAGCCTAGGCCCTGATTGGATGCATTGCAATAGACCACGAAGTCTTCCGTCCCTTCGGGCAGGGACAAGATAGGTGCTCTACACATGGCCTATTTCAATGTTTGAAATGCATTGTCTTGCTTGTCTCCCCAACTAAAGGTTACACCTTTCTGTGTCAGGGTAGTTAAGGGCTTAGCGATTCTGGAGAAGTTCCGGATGAACCTGCGATAATAGCCTGCGAGGCCCAAGAATTGCCAGATTTCTGTGGGTGTTTTAGGTGAAGACCAATTCTCTATCGCTTTGATCTTGGAAGGGTCTACGTGAATACCTTCCTTTCTAACCACGTGCCCAAGGAAATTTACCTTCCTAGTCCAAAACTCGCACTTCGAAAACTTCGCGTATAGCTTTTCTGCCCTTAATGTTTCCAACGCATGTCTCAAGTGGTGTTTATGATCACTCCCACTCCGCGAATAGACAAGTATATCATCGCTGAACACGATCACGAACTTGTCTAAGAAAGGGCGGCACACTCGATTCATCAGGTCCATGAATACTGCTGGTGCATTGGTCAGACTAAAGGGCATTACTACAAATTTGTAGTGTCCATAGCGAGTTCAGAATGCTGTCTTAGGCACATCGTTCTCATGGACTCGCAAATGATGGTACACTGATCTTAGATCTATCTTTGAGAAATAACTGGCTCCCTGAAGTTGGTCAAAGAGATCATCGATTATGGGCAAGGGATATTGGTTCTTGATGGTCAGCTTATTCAACTCTCGGTAGTCAATGAACATCCGAAAGGATTCATCTTTCTTTTTCATGAATAAGATCGGAGCTCCCCAGGGTGAGGAACTCGGCCTTATGAATCCTTTGCTGATCAGCTCATTGAGCTGGCTGGATAATTCTTGCATCTCTGCTGGCGCTAAACGGTAGGGAGACTTAGCTACAGGAGTAGCTCCGGGGATTAAGTCGATACGAAACTCGACTTGACGTTCGGGAGGAATTCCTGGGAGATCTTCAGGAAAAACATCAAGAAAGTTGCAGACTTCGGGGATGCTCTCGAGGTTTTTAACTTTTTGTGTCCCATCAACAACATGAGCTGGAAACACATAGCATTCCTTCTGTAGGTACTTCTGAGCTTTGATGCACGAGATGATACGAAGGTTCGAACTAAGTTTGTCACCATAAATCATGAGGGCTTTGCCAGAGGGAAGGTTGAGGCGAATAGCTTTTTCGAAACAAAGGATATCAGCATGATTGGGGCTCAACCAATCCATACCGATTATGACATCGAAACTCTTGATAGATACAAGCATAAGATCGATAGGGAAGGAATGATCGCCTAAGGTAAGAGTACATTCTAGGAACATGTCGTTCACGCTCTCTTTCTCCCCGTTAGCCATGTCGACGGTGAATGTTTCGGTTAAAGGTTGGGATTTACATTTGATTAGATGTTTGAATGCATGACTAACAAAACTCCTTTCTGCACCAGAATCGAAAAGAATGCATGCATGAGAGTTGTCAAGGAGGAAAATACCCGTAACAACGGTAGGATCAGCAACCGCTTCATTCTGGCCCATTGCCAAAACTCTAGCTATATTGCCACCAGTCGTTACCTTAGGGCAATTTCTCCTTAAATGCCCAACCTCTCCACATCCATAACAAGCTTGACCAGCACCTGCTCCCACAGTCTGGTTGGTGGGTTGGGCTGGTACCTTGCAGTATCGAGCTATGTGACCCTTCTTCCCACAGCTGTTGCAACTCAACTCATGGCAGGGTCCGTGATGATGGAAGTTACACTTGTTGCATAATGGTAATTTCCCAGCATAAACACCGGTAGGAGTTTCGGTGGTTGGAATAGCAGCTAGGGCAGCAGTAGGAGCAGTAACAGCATGAACTGCAACTATTTGTTGTTTCTTGGAGGGCTCTTGCGAAGACTGAACTTTGCGTTTGTTCCATGATTTCTTCTTCTTCTCACCACTTTCCTTATGTGGCTTAGAAACAGTTGACACTTCGTCTAGATCAACCCCATTATCAATCAGAATTTGTGCCTGATCCTTGTCGCTCTCAAATGTAGTCGGTCTAGCAGCCAAGACATCTCCCTTAGTGGGTTGTGTCAGCCCCCAGATGTACCTCTCGATTTTCTTGCTTTCCGGGGTGACCATTCCTGGATAGAGAAGTGTCAGATCACGGAAGCTAGCAGTGTAAGCAACAATGTCAGAACCCTTCATCTTCAAGTTCCAAAGTTCGTGCTCCAACTTTTGCACCTCGCCCCTCGGGCAGTATTCAGCCAACATGAGTTCCTTCAGTGTTTCCCAACCCATGGCATTAGCTACTGGCAGGGTTAGGGTTTTGACTTGACCATTCCACCAGGTCAAAGCTCTGCCAGGGAAGGTACAGGCGACAAACTTCACCTTATTGGCTTCGGAATAGGCGTAACTTTCGAAGATGGATTCGATCTTCTCGAACCATCGAGTCAGAGCGATGACTCTTCCGTTTCCGTCGAAGGACTTGGTTTTCGCGGTCATGAAGTCCTTGTAGGAATATTCCTTTTGTTGTCCCTGACTTCCGTCTTGTCTTTGTGGGTCGGCCCCACCAGAGTTCACTTGTGCCATTGCTACCATCACGACGGCTGTAACTGTTGCCTGAAACATGACGGGGTCGAACTGAGGGGGTGGTGGTGGTGGAGTGTTGTCGTTTCTTCTGATGGGTCTTGGTCGAGGAGGCATTTTTCTCTAGAAACAATCAGGAAGAAGAGGATGCTAAGTCCTCAAGATATATAAAAAATAATATATATATCTCATCCTGATAATAATAGTGTTCTACCCCGTGATAAGCACAGAAAGTTTACTAATGTAACTAAGTTATCGCTACAAAATAGATAGGTAGCAACACTAAGAATGAACCTCCTCACTGAATTTGGCTCTAGCGAAATACTCCTATAGTATTTTCTAGTGAATGTTGTTGGTAAGTTTTAGGCCTGTTGTAACACCACCGTCACTCCCAAGCACATGTTGGTCATGTTTTGACTGAATATAGTTGATCAGGCTATATTCACCCGAAACATGATTACATAACTGCCCAGGTTTGACCGCAGTGTCCCAACATCCAAATACTTTTTGTGTTGTGCCACTAATGACACGAATTCTGTTAGGTACGCATGCTCTTATACTTTTATAAAAATACTTATATTTTTGAAAGTATATTTTTAGTGTAGAGCACTTAGGCCCCTTTAGTGTTTATAGTTGTATACCATGTAAGGTTCGGTATACTAGTTCGCTATAAACATGGGCTCTGATACCAATCTGTCACGCCCCAAAACTAGAATGGCGGAAACGTTCTGGGGTGTATGACGTCATGTATAGCATCATAACGAATGTATAATAGCAATCATAGCAACACAACCATTACATTGAATACTTAAATAAAAATGTTTACGTCAAGATATTTTCAGAAATGAAAATGTAGTGTTATCAGTTCTGTAGTAAACCATGAATATCTGTATGTTTCCAAGAAAATCCAATATTTTCTTTTGTGAAAATGTAGTGTTATCAGTTCTGTAGTAAACCATGAATATCTGTATGTTTCCAAGAAAATCCGATATTTTCTTTAGTAAAAATGTAGTGTTATCATATCCGTATAAAACCATTAATGTTCATTACTGATAACTGTATTGATATGCACAAATACTACCTCATGTGACTAGCTAAAGCTAATCATGAAGTATAAGTCTTTTGTATGTGAAGCCATTGCATAATTAGTTCTGTTTGAAAACCATGGCTTTGGCCAGTATACGTAGTGTGTTTTAGTTCTATTTAATATAAATAAAATCGTTGAAGAGTGTCAGATTGTAAACTAAAGGTGATTTATACATAATGTGAGTCGTATAACCATACTTGATATGACTAGAGACCTTTCCAACGTTCTTCAGGCGTCGAGTTAAATGACATTTGTCACCCTGGGCATGCCTGCTCAGCTATAGCTAGCAATTCGGGTGTGGGATTGTCAGTCCTGAATAGATCTATTCACAAATCTCATGCTTTCCCTCCAGGAGACTCTGGTTATACTATGATAAGATTTATCCATGTACACCTAAGGGTACAGTAGTGAAGTAGCGCCTCACAGTATCGTACAATCCAGTTTACATGTAGTGTGGTAGCATTCTACCGTAGTGTAAATCCGAATGTATACTTTTCATAGTGATAATTACAGTTATGAAAATGTGATAAAGTAGTGTTGCAAACTGTAAACTATTTCTATCTTAGTGCATACGATTAGCAGTGAAAGTTTCTATACTTGTTATGTTTAGAGAAATCCCAAACTATACCGATTATAGTTTGCATGAATAACGCAGTGAATAGCGAATCTGGAAAACTATGAAATTTCAGTGAAAAATGACCCTTATGCTCAACAAAGTACAAAAGGGTTAAAGTATGAGAATTTCATGAGTTTTGAAAACATTTATGTTTAGCTTGTATTCCCCCCCCCTAAAAACATTTAAAATACAAAAAATGTAGAGGTATGAACTCACCTCGGGTGATTTGAATGAAGGATCGATACGGAATGCGGGATGTTCAAGTGAAGCCTTGAACACAATTTGATCCTAATCAACAAGTAATGACACATAAAGGAGTCAAATGATGGTGGTGGGCCTGTGGTGGCAGGTGGCAGCCGGTGGTGGTTTTAGGTTGGTTTACGGAGGAAGTAGCACGATACACACATAAACACTTGAATTTATAAGGAAAGATGAAACATAAATTGATCTCTCACAACCATAATCACATTTGAAAGGTGGCTTTGGTGGCAGAAAAAGGCATGCTGACAGCCTAGACTGCCGGCCATGGTGATGATGGTGTTCCACGGTGGAGTAGGAAAGAAACAAGAGAAGACGAACATTAAAGGTTACCTTTCAGTTGTTCAACGACTGGAAACACCCCTCCTTAACACTCCCTTCCCAGATAAGGATTTTTCCCGAGAGTTCTGCTAGCAAAACCCCGACAGGACCTTCTTCCACCGCCATCCTCACTTCTATCCCGATGAATCGCGTCCTCGACTTCTTTTTTAGCACTAAAACCGAGAGCTTGGGGCTACTAGGGTTACCACGAGTCTTATGATCGAAAATGAGATAGAATCGGCCCCCAAAAACCGAGCCAAACCACATCCCATCAATTTGGAGAATGCATTCAACAAAATTTCCTCAATTTTACCCCCAACGAAAACCTACCCCAACAGGAACTTCCTTTACAAATGCAGATTCGATTTTTGACATTATAAGTCCCTATCTCCTCGATATCTTTCACTATTGATTCTTAAATGCTATTACTCTCAATAATTTTATATTATCTTGAATTATCCATTTATTTAACTAATAAGTTTACCTTATTATTATTATCATCATTTTTATTTTAATATTTTATTTTCTTTATTTATTAATTAACCACCTCTAATTTATCAAATGTATTTTATTTGAGCATTCACCAATATAGTTCTTTAAAATATAAATCCCTAATCATATAATTATTCTTATAAATTAACAAAATCATTTTTGAAATTACTAATGAGAAATAGGGCGTTACAACTCTCTCCCACTTAAAAGAATTTCATCTTCGAAATTACTGGTCCTCAAACTATCATTGACGCAAACTAAAATTTCAAGGCACATCCCTCTAAGGCCCCTTATACTAATATGTTTACTCAACTTCTTTTCTTGAATCTCAGTTTTTATTTGTGGTAAATCCAACCATTATTTCTATGTACCTACCTTCTAACCGTGTTCATTTGTCTTCTGCTAAATTTATAAGATTAAACATGATCTACTACCGTTTTGAGCCTTTACATACGCTTAATTATTTCATAGCTTCAAGAGTGTCACTTGGGTTATCTTGATCTTTAAATTCAAATTTTTCTAAATCTTGATTACTCAGGTTAATTCATACTTTCCTTTGTCAAATACTGACTGAATTACTCTTCTCGGCATATAAATGTCGGAATAGTGTCTAAGGCTGCAACTATATTAGGCAAGTACTTGACCCGGTTGTGCATGGTCCTTTTGGGTTGCCTTCACCATAGCAACTTGACAGGATGATTTATCAAGAGAGAATAAATATTATTAATATATTATGGGAATAATATAAAGAATAATATATTGTTATTTGATTAATATAAGTCATAGAATTAATTAGAATTAATTTGGTGACTTAAAGAGATTAATTAAATAAAGGGGGTATAAACTGTCAATTATTTGATAGTTAAGATTTAGACTGTAAATCCATATAGATATACAAGGGACGGATTCTAGAAGCTAGGATAGCTTCAAAATCGTCCAAGGGGTTATCTATGGAATGGATTTGGATAGCCTTAAGAGAAGATTATCCAATTAGGGTTTAGATTGTAACCCTTAAGGAGTCTACAAGTATAAATAGATCCCATGGGCAAGGGAAATCGGAACCTCACCTAAAGAAAGAGAACCCTGGCCGATTTCCTCCCCTCTCCTCTCTCCTAAGTCATCTTTCTTGCTATTAGTGTTTGTAAGCCATTAGAGGAGTGACATTTGTGACTCTAGAAGCTCCAAGACAACAAGATCAACAAGGAATTCAAAGGTATGGTTCTAGATCTGTTTCAATGTTGTTATTAAACCTAATTGGCCATTAGAAGTCTTGGATTCAAAGCATGTTTAATTAGAAAGCCTAGATCCAAGCATTAGGGTTTTGCATGCGCACATAGGAAAGTTCTTATGGCTAAAACCCATCAGTGGTATCAAAGTCTTGCTTGGTTTTCTTTAAATTGTTGCTTAATTAACTGAAACAAACCTGCAAAATTCGTTTTTTTGGTTTCTGAGTCATGGACTCGGCGAGTTCCAAAGTGGACTCGGCGAGTAGGCCTGACTCGGCGAGTCACTTTGTGCACTCGGCGAGTCCAGGCGTCAGGAATGGCCAGATTCGGGATTTTTTCATAATTATCTTATGGAAACTTACCTTAATCATAATAGATCAATCTAAATCCGATTTTTTGATATATATGGCTATTATCTTGATCTAGTTAAAGGTATTTATCAACTAATAAAATATTTGATTTCCTTATATGATAATTAATTAATTATTTTAATTATTTTGATAATTATCTTTCAAAGAAATCTTGAATAAAATCAAATATAGATAATTAGGATATTAATTGTTAATTGGAATTATTTGTTATTTGTTCCTCTATGTTTTAAATGTTTAAAACTTGCCCTTAAGTTTTGAAATTTATATTTGTGATTAAAAGTTTTAATTTAGACAACTTAAATTTCAAACCCTAGATTTTAAAAGGTTTAAAATACAACCCTATACTAATATGATATGACTAGAATAATATATATATATATATATATATATATATATATATATATGTATAACTAAATGCTAGTCTTACCGTTAGTAGGCCTCATTCACGAAGCCGTTCTATAAGGTGGGTATAAGGTTGCGGCCTATAAAATGGCGCTTAATGGGTGTACACTCACACCCACCGCTTGTTTGATTGGTGGAGGGTCGTTAGCCGAATGGGTAGGATAGGGCAACCTCATCCTCTCATTAAAAGTATAATAAGTGATACAAAGTAACTACACAATTTTAAAAATTTCCCAATCTTAGTTACTTTAGGAAAAGTGAATTGATGCAATCCCATGAAATTATACTTTGCACCCTTGCTAAGAAGTTAGTGGAGCGTGTGTGGTTTACCGGCACACTAATTGGTTCTAAGTAAAGGTGGCAAAGGGTGATTCATTGTTTATCATAGTTCGATGGAGCGTGTGTGGTTTACCGACACATCGAATAGGTGATCGTTACAATGAAGGCACCATGTGAATTTTCATGGTAATTCACACCCGCTTTGTGATCCTCGGTATCCCAGTCACAAACAAGAGGGGCATATCGAGATTTAAACATGCCATTGAATAGTTTCAATGAATCTCATTCGAACCTAGGAATTGTCAATACACTTAGGACTAATAGTTAAGTTATGTGATGGAGAATTAGTGAATCGTCATTCACTTACCTTCAATTTATTTGCATCTTAGATTACGGCATCCCTTTTCTAGTATGTAAATGTTATTGTTGGATCCTAGCCCTAATTTTCTTATTGGGTGATAACTAGGGATTCTTATTCTAATCTATCTTTGTCCTTTTCTTTTGTAGATGTCGAACGCAAACAACGTTGCTGCTAGTTCTTTCACATTGATGAGCCTTTGCCAAAAGGTCACCTTCGATGGAACAAACTTTAGCGAATGGATAAGATACATTCGCACCATTGCTCGCTATGAGGATAAGGAGTATGTCCTTGATGAGAAGCTTGAGAAAATCAACCCCGAAATCGCTACTCCAGCCGAAATCACCGCTTTTGAGACTCATGAGCGAGATGCAACGAAGGTAAATTGCATCATGATTGCGACCATGAACTCCGAATTCCAAAAGTCCTACGAGGACATGTACCCATACGAGATGCACCAAGACTTATTGGAGAGATACCACCAAAACGCGAGACAAGAGCGTTATGAGATTTTCACCAACATGATTTCCGCTAAGATGGATCATGGAGAATCTCTTACCGTGCACTTGCAAAAGATGCAAAGGTATGTCGAACGCCTTCGCAAGTTAAATGTTGACTTTGGGGAAGACTTGGCAATCGACATGGTCCTTCACTCTTTGCCTCCGATGTACAACCAATTTAGGATGACCTACCACATGAACAAAGAAGAGGTCACCCTAAGCAAACTCCAAGGTCTCTTGAGGGTTGCTGAGAGCAACTTCAAAGACAAGTCTGTTGCGCCAACTCCCAATCCGCCTGCTGCTCCTGTCTTGGCTATTGGTCAAGGATAGGGAAAGAAGAGGAAGGCTTCATTGAAGAACTATCGCAAGGTCAAAGCCCGAGATGGTGCCTCTTCTAGTGGGACCAAAGTTGATCCCGCTAATCCCTGTCCTAACCCGAAGGAGGCAGAGTGCCACCACTGCCACAAGATAGGACATTGGAAGAGAAGCTGCCCAGAGTACCTGCAAGCAATCAAAGAAGGAAAGATCAACCCATCTTTCGCAGGTATATACACAATTAAATCTAATAATTCAAATCATGCTATTCTTGATACCGGTTGTGGTTATCACATTTGTTTTAATGTGCAGGGACTAAGAAGAAGTAGGGATGTGGAGCAAGGAAGAATCAATATAATCATGGGGAACAGAAGATCGTCGCCTGTGACCAAGATTGGAGTGTATTCTTTAGTGCTTAGGAATAATTGGTGTTTAGATTTGAACAATTGTTGCTATTCGCCAGAAATGGCTAGAAACATCATTTCATTTCATGGTTTATATAGACAAGGATTTAGATTTTCTTTTAATAATGAGAATGGTTCTATTTTGGCTTATCTAAATGGTGTCTTTTACTTTGAAGCTATACCGTGTAATGGAATATATGAAACTGTTATGATTCTTGATAACTTAGGAAATGATGTTTTGAATATAGATTCTTCCACTAGTATGGATAAAGCATCCTTGTGGCATTGTCGTCTTGGACATGTCAACAAGAAACGCATAGCCCAACTCCAAAAGGATGGAGTGTTGGAGTCATTCGACCTTAGGGAAGATGACACATGCGAGTCTTGTTTACTTGGAAAGATGACTAAATCACCCTTCACGAGTACATGTGAAAGGGGTGAAGGTCTATTGGACCTAATACATACCGATGTATGTGGACCGTTTAGATCAACCACGAAGGATGGAAACCACTTCTACGTGACCTTTACTGATGATTATAGTAGATATGGGTATATCAATTTAATCAAGCAAAAGTCAGAAACCTTTGAAAAGTTCAAAGAGTTCAAGAATGAAGTGGAGAATCAATTGGGCAGGAAAATCAAGATGCTTCGATCCGATCGAGGAGGAGATTACCTAAGTCTTGAATTCCACGATTATCTCAAGGAGTGTGGAATAGTTTCGCAATTGACGCCTCCTAGGACACCGCAGTTGAATGGTGTGGCAGAAAGGCGTAATAGAACCTTAATAAATATGGTTCGCTCTATGATGAGTCATGCTTCACTATCAATCTCTTTTTGGGGGTATGCCTTAGAGACTGCCCCCCATATCCTTAACCGAGTCCCTACTAAGAAGGTTGCCAAAACACCTCACGAGATGTGGACAGGGAAAGCTCCATCGTTGGCACATATCAAGGTTTGGGGTTGCGAGGCTTTCGTAAGACGAGATACTCACCACAAGCTCGAACCTCGAAGTGAGCGATGTATTTTCGTCGGCTACCTGCAGACATCCTTTGGATATCTCTTCTATAGACCGAAGGACAATGTTGTCTTTGTTGCGAGGAGAGGAGTTTTCCGAGAGCGAGAACTCATAGGCCAAGGAGACAGTGGGAGGCAAATTGAGCTTGAAGAAATTCAAGAGTCGATAGATGAAGGAACCTCTACCGCTGGCACTCAACCCGAGGAGGAAACTCTGGTTGAACCGATGGACGAATCCTTACCTCTTAGACGTTCCGATAGAGTTAGAGTTCTACCCCGGTTTTATGGTTTTCATATTACTACCAAAGGGGACATGTATATTAGTGATGGTACACTAATAAATCTTGATGAACCTAATAGCTATAAGGAAGCCATGGCAGGCCCGGAGTCTGCGAAATGGAAAGGGGCAATAGATAGCGAGATCCAATCCATGTATGATAACCAAGTTTGGAATTTGGTTGATTATGTGCCCGGACGTAAGACCGTTGGGTGCAAATGGATCTTCAAGAAGAAGACCGACGTGGATGGAAACGTACACACATATAAAGCGCGATTGGTTGCGAAGGGCTTTACTCAAACTCCCGGAGTTGACTATGATGAGACCTTCTCACCAGTTGCGAAGATAAAATCTATTAGAGTGATGCTAGCGATTGCCGCATTTCATGATTATGAGATTTGGCAAATGGATGTCAAGACCGCTTTTCATAACAGAAAGTTGGCTGAGGATGTTTACATGGCTCAGCCAGAGGGGTTTGTAGATCCGAAGCATCCAAATAGAGTGTGTAAGCTTGAGAAGTCCATTTATGGACTTAAGCAAGCATCTCGCAGATGGAATCTTTGCTTCGATGAGAAAGTCAAAGAGTTTGGATTTGTACGAAGCGAAGACGAATCTTGTGTATATGTCAAAGCCCGTGGGAGTATTGTAAGCTTCCTCGTTCTATATGTCGATGACATATTACTCATAGGAAACGACATCCCGACTCTGTAGGAGGTTAAGTCCTGGCTCGGGAAGTGCTTCGCTATGAAGGACCTCGGAGAGGCTTCTTACATTTTGGGAATAAGGATAGTAAGAGAAAGAAGTAAGAGACTAATTGGACTTAGTCAGAACACTTACTTGGAGAAGGTACTAAAACGTTTTAGTATGGAAAACTCGAAGAAGGGAGAATTACCGATACAGAGTAATGCTAAGTTGAGTAAGACTCAAAGTCCGAGTACCGAAGCTGAGATAGCAGAAATGAGTCGAGTACCATACGCTTCCGCAGTTGGCTCAATCATGTATGCTATGACTTGTACTCGCCCTGATGTAGCCTTCGCTTTGAGCATGGTTAGCAGATATCAGGGGAATCCTGGCAGAGCACATTGGATTACGGTGAAGAATATCCTTAAGTACCTTCGGAGAACGAAGGAATGGTTCTTAGTCCTCGGAGGGAGTGATGACTTAAAGGTGCGAGGGTATAGTGATGCCAGTTTTCAGACCGACAGGGACAACTACCGTTCGCAGTCGGGCTGGGTCTTTACCCTAAATGGAGGAGCAGTGACATGGAAGAGTTCCAAACAGGAGACCGTAGCTGATTCAACGTGCGAATCAGAGTACATTGCAGCGAGCGATGCGTCGAAGGAGGCAATATGGCTAGAGAACTTCATCGGTGATCTTGGAGTTGTACCCGCCATAAAGGAGCCTATAGAGATTTTCTGTGATAACGAAGGAGCGGTTGCCTTGACCAAGGAACCGAGGGATCATGGTAGATCAAGACAAATCGACAGAAAATACCATTTCATTAGAGATCGTGTAGAAGAAGGACAAATCGTAGTGAAGAGGATATCATCAGAAGATAACTCAGCAGATCCGCTTACGAAGGGACTGAGTAGGGTTAAGCACTTGCAGCATGCTAGGAGTATTGGGCTGAAGGATGATATTAGCATAGATTAGATAGTATTAGAAACGTGTAATAGATAAATGTAATTAACATTTGATGATTAAATAAAGGAGTTTTATTTATGAGTAATGTTACTGTATTATGTTAATTGTTTAACTATTGTTTCATTTTGCATGTTTTGACTTCCAGAATAATTGAGTATATTAAGAATAATCGAATTGTTCAAATTATCCACAATCGTTCATATGTTGGAAGTAGATATGAATGAAGATTGTCATGAATTGGTGTGTAGATTGTCTAAATTATTTTAGACATAGCAAAGGGTTGCTGCAATGTTCATGAGTGCTTATGAACTAGTTTTGAGCATTGGAACAAACCCGCGCTTGCTGGAATCACCTTATGGAATATGATATAAAAGGTGATCGCAAGATGATAATATCATATAGTCTTAAAACCTAGATATATGGTTTGTTATTTTTTAATTGATTGTACATTGATAATGCGAAAACGCATCAGTAACTCAGTGTTATAAAACGCATTGTTGTGTATAGTTGATTATTGAATAAGTAAATGCATATAAGTCGAAGTTTATCTGTAACTTTTATCTAAGGTAAAAGTGATATCTCGGCCGCTCGATGATTTGATTTGACTTATGTGTCGGGCCCGGTCAGAACTGAATTGATGTGTTTGATTAAGTTCTATGTCGAATAAATCAGAGATCGAGAAACCTAAATGCTTGACTAACCATTCCATAGGATTGTCAGCATGATATCTAACAGTGGACTGTACGATCCCTTATCTGAAGGACAAGATTGATTATATCAGAGTTTGACAGCGTCTTTGAGAGCTATGATTGCAAACCAAATTGTACTTGTACATATAGTTACTAGACTTATCCAAGTGGGAGACTGTTGGAATAGTGTCTAAGGCTGCAACTATATTAGGCAAGTACTTAACCCGGTTGTGCATGGTCCTTTTGGGTTGCCTTCACCATAGCAACTTGACAGGATGATTTATCAAGAGAGAATAAATATTATTAATATATTATGGGAATAATATAAAGAATAATATATTGTTATTTGATTAATATAAGTCATAGAATTAATTGGAATTGATTTGGTGACTTAAAGAGATTAATTAAATAAAGGGGGTATAAACTGTCAATTATTTGATAGTTAAGATTTAGACTGTAAATCCATATAGATATACAAGGGACGGATTCTAGAAGCTAGGATAGCTTCAAAATCGTCCAAGGGGTTATCTATGGAATGGATTTGGATAGCCTTTAGAGAAGATTATCCAATTAGGGTTTAGACTGTAACCCTTAAGGAGTCTACAAGTATAAATAGATCCCATGGGCAAGGGAAATCGGAACCTCACCTAAAGTAAGAGAACCCTGACCGATTTCCTCCCCTCTCCTCTCTCCTAAGTCATCTTTCTTGCTATTAGTGTTTGTAAGCCATTAGAGGAGTGACATTTGTGACTCTAGAAGCTCCAAGACAACAAGATCAACAAGGAATTCAAAGGTATGGTTCTAGATCTGTTTCAATGTTGTTATTAAACCTAATTAGCCATTAGAAGTCTTGGATTCAAAGCATGTTTAATTAGAAAGCCTAGATCCAAGCATTAGGGTTTTGCATGCGCACATAGGAAAGTTCTTATGGCTAAAACCCATCAATAAAGACTCTTTTTTTTCTTTTGTACATCTTGTAAAACTGCATACTGATAACGACCTATTATCATACCTTAGCTTTACTTAGAGATTTAATTGACCCAACTTCATCAAAGCCAAATACACATGATCATTATATGGCGTCTAGAATATTCTACTACTCTTCCATCTGTCTAAAATCAATATACTACTTGAACCAACACCTTACACTCTGATCACCATGAAAATTCTTCCAAATCATCACATTAACCGAGCATTTGATTGAAGAAACTGTAATTTGGTACCTTGTGCCTGAGTACCACCTTCCCCGACATAACTGTCTGCTAGCCTTCCTAAGAGAACCTCTCTCACATTTTCAGGAATCGAGTATTACCAATCACTTCACATACTTTACTAGTAGTGTATCTTTTTACTTAAGGCTTCAAAGTAACCTTTATGATTATGTCTCTGGCTATAAGTCCTTACTTCAAAATAAACGTTCATATCAACTGTTGTCTGCAAAGGAGGTTATGATGCTAAACCCCTGGCATGTTTGTACATTTCTCCACACATATATTCATGTTTTTCTTTATTCTTAGATGGTACTAACCTTCTTTCTCATCTTTGCATCGTGATAGAATATGAGTAAATCAAAATTTTCTAACTTTAGAACTTTATTTGAAAGGATTTATCTAGTCCCAATGGCAAAGTAAATTTACATAGTGTTGTAACGAGTCAATAATTCTAGGTTATCTCTAATAAGATTGGAAATCTATCCCTTGAACGGCTCCTTATCTTGGTTTTACCCTTTGCAGTCTGATATTAATCCTTCCTGAACATATCAATGAGTAACATGAAACACCTTCATCATAGTGTACAAAATTAGAAATGGTGCATAACTCTGCTCCAACTCATAGCATATGTTATGATGTTAGCATTATCTAGGTGGCAAAGTATCTCTTATTCATTATATCTATTCATCTCAGGCAATATTCGTCGCCTCAAACTTAGGTTCTGGTAGTCCATGAGGTATCTAAGGCTCTTGCAGTCAGCATTTATTTTACATTCTAACTCCTTCAGATAGTGCCTTCAAATCCTTTAGAGTAAATGACTGCCACTTCTAAGCTACGAATCATAAACTAACCCATGTGGTCTCATCTGGCTTCAGGCATAAAAGATTCCCTTCTTGTTACATCCACACATAACCTAGACCAATGTTCTTGCAAGGGAAGACTCGCAAATAACATCATTGTTCTTGCAGCTTCGCAGAGAGAGTGATTTCGTCTTTCAACTATACTATTATACTGTTAAGTTTAAGGTGAAGAGAAATTATGAGAAACACCTTTGCCAGTTAAGAATTCTTCAAACACATGGTTTTTGAATTCTGAACCGTTATCACTATGAATTTTCCGAACTGGCTTTTGTAATTAAAGCTCCACATGCTTGATGAAACCTATTAGCTTCTAAGTTGCATCAGATTTCTAGAAAAATCATCGACAATAACCAAAATATATTTGTTACCACCAATACTCTTGATGGCTGAAGGACCACAGAGATCAATATACAATAGTTCCAGTGGTTTAATGACTTTGGTATTTATAATGGATGAATGACTTTTCGTGCTTTGTTTTCCGAGCTCACAGGCAACACATAAGTGTTCCTTTCTAAATTTCAGAAGAGGTAGCCAGCGTACGAGATCACCAATTACGTGCTTGTTTATATCCTTGAAATTCATACGTGAGAGCCTTCTGTGCCATAACCAACAATCATCCGAAGAGGCTTTCGTAAGCAAGCATATAGAAGGTTTTCAGATACGGATTCGGATGCCAAAAATCCATTATCTTAATTTTAGGATATCTGAATTTTCGGATATCCGGTTTTGAACACCCCCACTTGTGGGTCGAAGGCTCCAATGTCATCCCACTGGATTATGTTATGTCTAATGCTAGTTGTCGTTGTGATACTTGAGTGGAAGACCCTGGGGGTAGCCCGTGGCATTTGTATCAAAGGCCATGAGGGTAGCCATGACACTTGGATGTTAGAACATAAGGGTAGCCCATGTCGTTCCAAGGAAAGACCATGGGGTAGCCCATGACATTGTTGGATTAGTGTCTAAGTGTATAACTATATTGGTATGTACTTGACCCGATTTCGCATGGTCCATTTGGGTTGCATGGCATCAGAACAATTTGGATAGACTTTTGTGAGAAATGGATATTTATGATTTATTAATATATTATAAGTTCTAATGTATTAATATGAAATCATATTATTTAATTAGTATTGATCAACAATTAATTTGGAATTAATTTTGTGATCAAAATGACAGTAATTAAATATATAGGGATTAATTGTGTAAATCATTCATTCTTATATATGTGGCTTATGATGCATAGTTCTTCATGTTGGGCTAAACCCATAGAGTAACCCATGAAAACTCCATGGAGGTTTTAACCCATAGAGCATGAAGAATATGGAAATTCATGAGTTACATGGTGTAACCCTAATAGCCATAATATATAAAGACACCATAGCTCAAGAAATCGGCTCTATGGATTCATATGAGAGGGCTATCCGATTTTGAGCATAAGAACTTTTCTCTCAAGTTATTCCAAGTTATTGGTGGTGTTGTGTGAACCAGTTGAGGTGCCCCACTTAGGGCACTAGGCTCTTAAGCTCTATGGAATCAAGCTACAACAAAGATGTATGTTATCCTAACTACTATCTTGTATTGTTTATGTCAAATTGCATGTTAGTTATAGGTTAGTACCTTGGAAATAATTTGCATGTATAATTAGCGAAAATGTAGATCCAAGGTATTTAGGGTTGTATGTGCACTATAGGATGTTGTAGTATACTAAAACCCATCAGTGGTATCAGAGCCATGGGTTGTTTTCAATTATATTTGATGTTATTGGCAAGAAAAATCATTTTTTTTGGAATCTGTCAGTTCACCACGAGGTGGTAAAATTTACCACAAGGCGGTGACTGTTCATTAAAAAAAAAATAGTTTTTTGGCCTGTTTTGGATTAGAATCATTACCTCAAAGTTTTTTTGTTCATAAAATTTGATTTTGATGTTATGGTACTGTTTATTCTCATCCAAATAAAGGATAATTGTCAAAGTTTCAAGACTTGTTTTAGTTTATGTGATTAGCTAAGTTCTTGAAAATTGTTGATATGAATTATCTTCACTTATGAGTTTGATATTTTTCATAGAAAAATTACTTGATTATTGTGTTAATTGGTAATTTGTTCTTAATGGTTTTTATAAACTCTATAACTTGTCCTCAAGTTATGGAAAATGAAGAGTTTTTTTCTTTTAAAGTGTCATTTAAAGTAATAGGTTATGAAAATGGAAGAGTCTCTAATTTTAATGTCGTCATAAAATGTTTTTTATGTCTTCCATAACTTTTCCTCAAGTTATGGAACTTGAAAAGTTATTCATAAAAACCATATTGAACTCATAAGTTATGGAAACCAAAAGTTTTTGAATTGTTCAAAACTTGCCCTCAAGTTTTGGAATTTGTAAAGTTTCCCCCCCATGAATACTTTAATTTCAAGTTAAACCCTTAGAATTTTAAAAGTTAAAATTCAACCCTTATACTATTATAATATTATATTTAATAGTTACATATATGTATAAGAACAAAGTCAGTCTTACCGTTAGTAGGCCTCATTCACGAAGTCAGTCTATAAGGGGTATAAGGTTACTACCTATAAAATGGCAGTTTAATTGGTGTCCACTCTCACCCACTGCTTCCTTGACTGGTGGAGGATCGTTAGCCGAATGGGTAGGACAAGGACTATAATTCTCATTAGAAGTATAATGATAAATATAAAGTAACTAAACCTTTTGTAAATTCTCAATCTTAGTTACTTTAGGAAAATGTGAAGTTGGTGCTAACCCATGAAATTACACTTTGTACTTTACCAAGTCATCGATGGAGCGTGTGTGGGTAACCGACACACTAACATGGACTAGTAAGAGTGGAAAAGGGTAACTTAATGTTTATCATAGATTGGTGGAGCGCGTGTGGGTTACCGGCACATCGATTAGGTGATAAAAATTAAGTGTACCAAGTCAATTTTCATGGTTATTCACACCTTGTTTGTGATCTTTGGCATCCCAGTCACAAACTTGAGAGGACACAATCGAGATTTAAACATGCCATTGAAAAGTTCAATGAATCTCAAAAGATCTAGGAGTTTCAATCCAATTAAAATCTAATACCTATTTTGTTTTTCATGGTGGAAATTGGTGAATCGTCATTCGCCTACCTTCAAATATTTTGTAGATTGGATTACGGCATCCCTCTTCCAAGTTATAAAATATTGTGTTGGGTCCTAGCCTTAATATTTCATATTGGGTGTTATATTAGGGAATTAAATCAACTAACTTGAATTTCTCCCATTGTAGATGTCTGGTTTAGACAACTATGACCTTCCCAAATCTATTGAAACAAGCTTTCCTAACGAAGATGATGTCCCATGGTTGGATCATGGAAATCATACTTTACTTCCTCCACCTCCTCCAATTATTCTCCCTAACCCACAAGTTCAAGGTCACTCAAGCCCTGTTGGCAAGCAAAGTATGTGTGTGCTCACGTCTTGGAGATGAAGTCATATATAGACAAGCCGGGAGAGTTGGGTGTCAAAGTCTTGAGGAAGTTGGTTCTTCAATTACTTCCTAAGTCACATAGTGAGTTCCTTTGGGGCTACTATATGACAGACCGCGGCATGACCCTTAATGGTCTTCCCAATTTGATTGATGCTACTGATTCAACAATGATTTGGAGCACTGGTAAAGCAAATTTGATTGGAAGATCTACTTCCTAAACTTCCGTGGACATTGACAATGGTAACATTGGAAATCTAGAAAAGCTTTCTCTTCCCCATGGAAAGGGATCGACCATAGTCAACTTGGTTGACCAAATTGTAAAGAGAAAGGCTAAGTCTGAGATAGTCCCATGTACCATTCCCAAAGAGTCCATATGTTTCTATTACCAAAAAGTTTGACTCTACTTCGGGTAAAGTCCACGATCTAACTCTATTAAGTTCCTATTTTGAGATTCTTATTACATGATGTGACTAGGTCGCATTTTGATGTTTTGAGAATCAAAGATAAGAGAGGAAGCTTAAAGGAAGTATATGCTGATTCGGATCACGGAGATGGATTTCGATCACATGGTTTGGTGATCAGAATTTTCAGTTGTTGCTTAAGAGTTGTGATAGATTGCCTAGGAATAAATAACATTGTTTTCATATGCATTTGCTTTATAAGGATAAGTTTTTTCCGCAAATTTCAAAATAAAATAAAAAGTTTCAATTTTATTTATTTTAAATATCCTTACAGTGGCATTTGTGAAAAAATTGTTGTTTATATGATTCCATTTATAGCAATATTGGAAAATGAATTTGATTCTTTCGTTTGTGGTAGTGTCATAATTTACCAAATAAGGAAAGATTCTCATCACCTAAATTTCAGTTGGATAGAAACTTGGAATCATGCAACTTGTGTGATGAATGAGAATTTTCATCTTTGGGAAATTAAGACTAATTCCTTGTTCACATGTATATGTGAGTCAAGAGAAGGATTAAGGGATCGGGTACACTTTAGTGTGCGCTGGTCAGGTCCACCACAGAGAACGATAAGACTATTCGTCATAATTTACTAAAGTTTAGTAAATATGATTATACTTACAAGTTTAAGTATAATTCTGAAACACTGGAAAAGTTTCAATGTATGGTAGAACAAATGAGAATAATCAAATTAGACAGAAAGATAAAAGTTTTTCCAATCTGAAAAGATGGGAGAGTGCTTGAGTATCTTGTTATATGATTATCCTAGTGATAGTGAAACCATATTACAATCGAGTCTCTAAGGATATCTTAGTGCATTTGTTTGACTAAGAAGATGAATCGTGAATTGTTGAATTGGTTAAAATAAAAAAGGATGAATCATACTTCGTTCCAAAAATTGTGTCTTAGAGTGATACTCCAAGATTGTAACTTGAGTGACATAATCTTAAGAAGGTTTATAACACTTGTCAAATGCTGAGTAAAATGTTTCTTACTCTTGTAAATTTGAAATTGGTTAGTTGTGATGTTTTGGATAAAACAAAGACCAACTAAGACCAATTGTGTGAAGTGTTTATCTTGATAAGTATCCACACTAACTCTTGAATATTTGTCAAGGAATGGTTCTTGACAAGAGAATCTTATATGTCAAGAGGTCAGTGGGAGTCTTAAAGATCTTGAAAAGTTTCAAGAACTAATCAAGGGTATTTTTTATCACTAGCACACGACTTGAGGTTTGTAACCTATCATGTTGAAATATTCTTATTTCTATGAGTTCTCAGTTGTTTGCATAACTACTTGGAAACAATGGAAGGCCTTTTGCTGCTAGGTGGCAAGAAGTTAAGATTAAACAAGTTTAGTCCATAGAGTTTGGATTTGTCACTAACCTTGTCTTGTGATGGATAGGAACACATACACCATAAAATCTAAGTGTCATAAGGTTTCTCTTTGATTCATGAAAATGATGGCGAGGAAACTCTTTCACTAAGTAGTTTTTAAGTAGATAACAATTGTGATATTTGCATTCTCAAAGTCGTTAGTGGAGCGTGTGTGGTTAACCAGTACACTAACATGGACTTGTGAGAAATGGAAAAGGTCTAAACAATTGAGACTATGATTACGACATCCCTTTTCATAGTTCTAAAAATTGTTTAGACATACATGTGAGCTATCTAAGGAAAGGTGTATGACTTTGATAAAGTTTTATCAAAGCATCTCATATCAGAAATCTGAACTTTGGTAAGAAATTCAATAAAGTATTGATTTCTAAAAGTCAAGCTGATTTCTAAGTACATGTCAAAGCTAGTGAGAGCATAATTGTTATGTTAGTAATTATTATGCTAGTGGGGGAATAATTAATTATGATTGAGTGTTACAAGTTAGCAATGTTAATTATAGAAAACAAAACTTTCAATTGGGAAAAAGTTGTTTTGCTATAATTAAGGGAGAGGAAATTATACTTCATTTCAATTCTGAAAGCTTAGATTGAGATTTTAATCATCTTTAGTCAAAGATATATATATATATATATATATATATATATATATATATAT
This sequence comes from Lactuca sativa, assembly GCF_002870075.4. Taxonomy (NCBI): domain Eukaryota; kingdom Viridiplantae; phylum Streptophyta; class Magnoliopsida; order Asterales; family Asteraceae; genus Lactuca; species Lactuca sativa. The sequence continues at coordinate 145,643,565 of NC_056630.2, read as the reverse complement.
ATATATATATATTGTGTTCTCAGAAATCGATTATGGATTACTGCATCCCTCTTCTTAGTCGAATTATGAAAACATAGAAAATAAAATATTGTAGCAAAAGACTGGTCTAGGATCATGTCTTTACGTGAGACATCATGAATCGTGTCCCATATGCTTCAGATATAGGATCGATTGCATGTGCTATAATATTCATCCGTTCTAAATCTTCCAAGTGCCTAGGGCATTAAGAGGGAAAAAGTTCTATAACTGGATATGACTAAAATGATTAAGCAATTGTCAAAGACAATCTAAGGTTTACCAAAGATTGGTTGCTCATGGACAGTTGGAAGTATAGTTTTAACGCCCGTAGATCCGAGCTAGTAAATTTAGAGATAATAGGAGTCGAAAACGACTTTTCGACAAAATATTATTTAGAATAAATAATATTAACCACATTGTAGAATATTTCTCAAGGGTTCCGTACATATATAAAGCGCCAAAATCTGAGTTATAACGAAGAAGTTATGACTTGTCAAAGTTTTACGGCAAAACCGACACGACACCGGGAGACGTAAATAGTGAATTTACGATTGAGGACTTTTTAGCCTTTGTGATCTAAACAAAAGTTGTAGTATACGTTAAACCGATAAAATAAAAAAAACACCCAAATCTGACTTCGTATGAGGAAGTTATGAATTTTTTAAGATTTAGCATAGTAGTGCACGACCCAAAACTCAAATTTTAGTTTAAGCGTTTTTGGCATACACGATCTAAATGAGAGTTGAAGATCTCATTAATAGGAACTCAACGATAAAAAGACAGACGAAAACGGAGTCCGTATGTAGATGTTATGAATTTTACGCGGACATTTAATAGTATAATCGCCTCCTAGTGTTAAATTTAAGATCGGTCGAGAATTAGCCGACGGAGTCTTAAAGAAAGTTGTAGATCTTGTTTCTACCTACGCGTGGATATAATGAACACTGAAAACGGAGCTCGTATGCGGGAGTTATGATTTTTCTAAGTTGGGAGGGTGTTGTGCGAGCTTGGGTGGCGTGACTCGATCACAGTCGTTGCTTCCTCCCGAACGCTAGCCACCAGATGGTGACACCTGGACTGGAACTCGATGAGTTGGAGGCCAACTGGACGAGTTGGAGGCCAAATCGACAAGTTTTGGTGATTTCCAGCTTATAAATAGAGTGTCTGGGCAACCTCATTTCTCACACCTTCCAACTTCACTTTCTCTCTCTACTTTCTCTCTCTAGCATCCCTTAAGCCCCCTAAAGTCTAGGTAAACCCCCTAGCGCCCGAAGGAAGCCCTGAGGCTCCCGGATCCCTGAGAAAAAGAGCTTTTCGGCTTAGAAACGCTTCTCCAGCGAAGCCCGGTTTTCGAGAAAACCCGTTGTAGGTGAGCTACGCCTACCATATCGTTAGTATATCTTATGTTTCAATATAGTAATCTTATCAGGACCTTATAATAAGTATTTGGGCTATTATTATGATTTATATAAGTGTCGTTATAATATATTTTTAACCACTCACGGCACGGGGAATCTGGTTTAAAGGTCCGCATAGGGTTGTTGGATTTCAGAAGTGCTATATGTCAAAATGGTCATGCCCTCCGGTGTTTTATGGCTGGCCCCTGTCTGTATATAGTGGTTGAGAAATATTGTTTCGTGCTTATATAATAGTAGGACTATTAATTAGTCTCGGTGAATATTATATTAAACTCTAGTGGTAATGATACTAGGTTTCGTCAAAGGAAAATTGTGTTAAGAGTAACGAAGTGTTGTCCGAGTGCCGAGTCACCACCTTATCAAGTGAGTGCATAGTTACTTTAATCTTACATATAAATATGAAGTATTTAATATAAATTACATGCTATGTGTGCATATTGTCTGTATACTTTCCATCTATGCTGGGTGAAATATTTTTATACATGTTTTAAATGATTTAAACTGTATATGTATTTTATATCTACAAAATGTGTTGGCTAAAACATGGGTAGATGAAATAGTTGTTGTGTGACAAAAATAAAATGATGAGATATGATATAGACCATGAGATAAGGGTGAGAGGTGAACCATGACAGAGGCCTTTTACCCAAGTGTTGGCCCCGTCATCTAGCAGAGTATGGATGACAACCACGGACTATTCTAGACAGTCCAGTGGAACACTAGTAGGCTTGCAACCTGTAGGTGTTATTAGAACTGTGTATTCACCAGTTGTACTCTAAAAAAACCCATTGACATGTATTGTGAGTGGATTCTCGGAAACGATATTGTCGATAAATGAGGTAAAAACCCATTGACATGTATTGCGAGTGGATTCTCGGAAACGATATTGTCGATAAACGAGATAACCCTCGCAGCTATGGATTTAGTTCCTGATGAGCAAACCCTGGAAACTATGGATTCAGTGTATGTTGAGCAAACTCTGGCAACTATGGATTTAGTGCCTGTTGAGTAAACCCTGACAATGATGGATTTTGTTCCTACTCCTTTGGATAATCCTTAGGAAAGAATGAATGAGGAATAGCTAATTCTTAGGGTAAATCCTTAAGAGTAAAGAAGATAATGGGGATGGGTAATTAGGTTAATTGTTTGATGATTAAACATAATAATTATATTTTTGTGGGTTGAAAACCCTATGTACTCACCAGGTTTCTTAACCTGACCCACTCAGTTTATTTATATCACAGGTGTTGATATGGAGTCACATTACACTGAGAGATTAAGGAGATATAAATCCCTAGTGATAATGAATGTAAGTTCTGTTTATGCTTATGTTTCTATATTGACGATGACAAACCCAAATGTTTTAAAATGAATAAAAATAGTTTTATTCGGAAATGCCTTGATAACATATTTATCATGTTTTACTGGGAACAAATTCCACAACATTTTTATTAAAAGAGGTATTCTGATTTTTATAAAGTATAAACAAAATCGGTCTTTTCTAGCCGTGAAAATGGGGATGTCAGATTTGGTATCAGAGCATTAGTTTAAGCGAACTAGGAATACTGATTTATTTATAGACTTAAACTTAGAATGGTAAGCAATGATTGTGAGGAGTGTGTCTAATATATTTTAGGAAGTACACCTGAATAGACACAAGCACTAGCTTAATTAGGGAAGATGCCTAAAATGCTTTTATGTGCTAAATGATTTGTGATGCTTTATGTCATTGTTTGATCGGATCTACGGTCTATTGCCGACCGGATCAGGAAATTTTATATGTTCAGATTTCTAAACATTTAATTACGATATTAGAACTGGCATGTAACTTTTCGGAGTAATAAGGAGGATTACACGTTTAAACCCTCATCTATCTATATTCTCATCTCGACACATCAAACGCTTACTTTGGTGTATAGAATGTCATGATAAGGACTCATAGTGGACTGAGCAAATGGAGGAAAAGAGAAGGCTTAAGATAGTGAATGATACATATCGGAAGATATCATGATAGCAGTATCTTGCCTTTAGAATACATCTAAATAGGTAATATGCATGGTATGGGAGAAGTACACTTTCAATTGGCGGAAAGAAAGAATTTTGGTATAATCCATGGAGTTATCCCATCGTCTGACAGTTTCGCCACCAACTGAGTTGAAGCAGAATTGTTGTTGAAGATACGCATGGAAGAAGTCCTAGTAGAGACTAGGAAATTTTATTATTTGGACACATTCGTATCTGTTAAATTGTTTTCTGATTTTAGGAAATAAGAACTTGGGGATTGCGAGACAATACTTGGGACGAGTATGAGTAGGTGTGAATGGTAGTAGAGGCCTATACTACCGAAAGCACAGGACTCACACTTAGATTAGGGAAAGTCACAAGGTTACCAAGAAGCTAGTAATTGATACCGTTTTATTCAAATATGTCGTTACCATCATTTCGGAAAAAACTAAGAAGATGATTGTTATTCCGACGCTAGTGATCATATCAAATCGAGTCCGACTAAGATAAGTATGTTACGTGGTTCAGAGAACAAAGTTCGTTGTAGCATCTGACTTAAGCAAGAAGATTGAAGTGAAAGATAATCGATGCGATCAATAAAATTATCGCGCTCATTATTAAAGAAGATGATAGCTAGAAAAGCCACATGCTGAAATGTGACTGTGTCACATTAGAACATGAAGGAAGGTATAGTATGTTCTGGAAATTGACTCTAAAAGACCTGAGTCCTAGCAATGCATCATACGATGAGAGGCCATTAGAACATGACCCATCGGTCTATTATGATAATCGAAGGAAGATACTTATCTCAAGTTTGTTAAAGAAGGAGTCTCCAATAAAGATCGAGATCGTAACGTGAAGATCATGATTGGAAGTCTAACATGAGATAGTGAGCGGGTCCAAGATCGGGCACCGCCTGCAGTCAGGAAGTCCTCGAGTTAAATACTTGTTCGAAGAAACATCAAAGTTATGGTTATTACTTAGGGTGAAGAGATAACATATGGAGTCATCATGTGAGCTATGTTTCATTGATGATTCCAGGACATAATCATCCTAAGGGGGAGATAATTGTAACGCCCGTAGATCCGGGCTAGTCAATTTAGAGATAATAGGGGTCGAAAACGAGCTTTCGACAAAACGTTATTTAGAATAAATAATCTAAACCAAGTTGTAGAATATGTCTCAAGGGTTCCATACATATAAAGAACGCCGAAATCCGAGTTAAAATGAAGAAGTTATGACCTGTCGAAGTTTTACGGAAAAACTGGCACGACACCTGGAGACGTAAATAGTGAATTTACGATAGAGGAATTTTTAGCCTTAGTGATCTAAACAAAAGTTGTAGTATACTTTAAACCGAGAACATACAAAAAAGAACGCCCAAATCTGACTTCGTATGAGGAAGTTATGAATTTTTTAAGATTTAGCATAGCAGTACATGGCCCGAAACTTGAATTTTAGTTTGAGCAGTTTTTGGCCTACACGACCTAAATGAGAGTTGAAGATATCATTAATAGGAAATCAACGATAAAAAGACAGACGAAAACGGAGTCCGTATGCAGAAGTTATGAATTTTACGCGGACATTTAACAGTATAATCTCCTCATACTGTTAGACTTAAGTTCGGTCAAGAATTAGCCGACGGAGTCTAAATAAAAGTTGTAGATCTTTTTTTTATCTACGCGTGTATATAAAGAACATCGAAAACGGAGCTCGTATGCGAGACTTATGATTTTTCTAAGTTGGGAGGGTGTTGTGTGAGTTTGGGTGATGTGGCACGATCACAGCCGTTGCTTCCTCCCTAAGGCTAGCCACCAGATGGTAACACCTGGCCTGGAACTCGACGAGTTTTGGTGATTTCCAGCCTATAAATAGAGTTTCGGGGCACCCTCATTTCTCACACCTTCCAACTTCACTTTCTCTCTCTACTTTCTCTCTCTAGCCTCCCTTAAGCCCCTAAAGTCTAGGTAAACCCCCTAGCACCCGAAGGAAGACCCAAGGCTCCCAGAGCCTAGAGAAAAAGAGCTTTTAAGCTCAGAAACGCTGCTCGCGAAGCCCAGTTTTCGAGAAAACCCACTGTAAGTGAGCTACACCTACCCTATCTTTAGTATATCTTATATTTCATTATAGTAATGTTATTAGGACCTTATAATAAGTATTTGGGCTATTATTATGAGTTATATAAGTGTCGTTATAATATATTTTTAACCACTCCCGGTACGTGGAATCTGGTTTAAAGGTCCGCATAGGGTTGTTGTATTTCAGAAGTGCTATATGCCAAAATGGTCCTGCCCTCTGGTGTTTTATGTCTGGCCCCTGTCTGTATATAATGGTTGAGAAATATTGTTTCGTGCTTATAAAATAGTAATAATAGCAATACTATTAATTAGTCTCGGTGAATATTAGACTAAAATCTAATGGTAATGACACTAGGTTTTGTCAAAGGAAAATTGTGTTAAGAGTAACGAAGTGTTGTCCTAGTGTCGAGTCACCACCTTATCAAGTAAGTGCATAATTACTTTCATCTTACACATAGATATGAAGTATTTAATATAAATGACATGCTATGCATGCATATTTTTTGTATACTTGCCGTCTATTATGGGTGAAATACTTTTGTGCATGTTTTAAATGATTTAAACTATATATATATATATATATATATATATATATATATATATATATATATATATTTTATATCTACAAAATGTGTTGGGTAAAACATGGGTAGCTGGAATAGTTGCCGTGTGACAAAAACAAAACGTTGAGAGGTGATATAGACCATGAGATAAGGGTGAGAGGTGAACCATGAGAAAAGCCTTTTACCCAAATGTTGGCCCCGTCATCTAGCAGAGTATGGATGACAACCACAGACTATTCTAGACAGTCCAGTGGAACACTAGTAGGCTCGCAACCTGTAGGCGTTATTTGAACTGTGTATTCACCAGTTGTACTCTAAAAACCCATTGACATGTATCGCGAGTGGATTCTCGAAAACGATACTGTCGATAAACAAGATGAAAACCCATTGACATGTATTACGAGTGGATTCTCGGAAACAATACTGTCGATAAACGAGATAACCCTGGCAGCTATGGATTTAGTGCATGATGAGCAACCCCTGGCAACTATGGATTTAGTGCCTGTTGAGCAAACCCTGGCAACTATGGATTTAGTGCTTGTTGAGTAAACGCTGGCAATGATGGATTTCATGCCTATTCCTTAGGATGATCCTTTGGAATAAATGAACAAGAAATAGATGATTCTTACGGTAGATCTTTAAGACTAAATAAGATAATGGGGATGGGTAATTGGGTTAATTGTTTGATGATTAAACATAATAATTATATTTTTGTGGGTTGAAAACTCTATGTACTCACCAGATTTCCCAACCTGACCCACTCAGTTTATTTATATCACAGGTGTGGACGTGGAGTCACATTACACTGAGAGATTAAGGAGATATAAATAACTAGTGATAATGAATATAATTTATGTTTATGCTTATGTTTCTGTATTGACGATGACATCCCAAATGTTTTAAAATGAATAAAAATACTTTTCTTTGGAAATGCCTTGATAACATATTTATCATGTTTTACTGGGAACAAATTCCGCAACATTTTTATTAAAAGAGGTACTCTAATTTTTATAAAGCATAAACAAAATCGGTCTTTTTGGGTCGTGAAAATGGGGATGTCAGAATAGTGTTAATTTTGAAAGGACCATATTGACATATTCTGAAAGGAGACAACTCTTGTTCAGAAGTGATAGCCAAAATGGAATATGGAAATGTTTATATAGGTGGAAGTCGGAGTCATTCATTAAATTTGTGTAAGATTAGAAAAACTTAAAGCAGTAAGGATGCTCAAGGAATGTACTTTGAATTTGAGACTTCGTTTTCATGGAATTGATCTCCATTGGAATACTCTGTAATGTATGTTGACAAGTCTTTGTGACTTTGTGCATAGTCATTACAAAAGGATCAAAGCATATAAGTTTAGAATCTAACGGATTTCGGTAAATGGTAAGAATTTGGAATTCTTACATTTACGATAAGGATTTGGATTGTGAAATGAGCATCATTGGAATCATGTTCAATTGGTCTATTTCACAAAGTAAGGATCATAGACAAACATAGTGTGCATACTTGGAATATGGCATAACTATTTTTTGAAAAAACATAGTGTGCACGCTTGGAGCATGGCATGACTATTGTTTTAATTCAAGTATTAGATTGATAAATCGAACTATTATACAATGAATATTGTGTAATCAATATGGTGTTTAAATAAAAGGCGTTTTATTTACTCTCAAAGGTGCTTGGGGCCATATAGGATTAGTATTATTCTTGTGTTTCACTTTGCATGTTTTGACTTCCCGAATAACTAGGTTATTCAAAATCTCCACAGTCAATAATACATTGGAAGTAGGTATGAATCAAGATTGTCATGAATGGGTCTGTAGTTTGTCAAGGTGGCCTAGACATAGCTGTAGTGTTCATGAGTGCTCTTGGAATGAGATTTGAGTATTGGATTAAACCCATGCTCATTTGAATCACTTCATGGATTTTATCACGAGTGATCATGAGACAATAACATCTTATATTCTTCAAACAAAGATATATGAGTTGCAGTCTACAAGTCGGTTACACATTGATTATGTGAGAACGCACCAGTAACTTGGTGTTATAAAACACATTTTTGTGTGTGATTTGATAAGTATATAGAGCAAGCATATGAGTCGATGTTTATCCATTCCTTTTACCCTTGGAGGGATAAAAGCGATATGTGGGCCCCTTGATGATTTATTGATGACAAACGTAAGTGCTCGGACGGTCCTGACTGATTTGATTTGTTCAATTAGTCAGTCGTCATAAATCAGAAATCGGGAAACAAGATATGGATAGAGAGTATGATTATAATCCATGTCTCGGTCCATATGATATCTAGAATAGAGGAATATATGATCCCTTATCTAATGGACGCATCATTGATTTTTTCAGAGTACGACATCAGCTTTTAAGAGCTACGATTGCTAGTCAGGTTGCAAAGTCATACTTACAATAATAGCTATTAGACTTATCCAAGTGGGTGATTATTGGATTAGTGTCTAAGTCCATAACTATATTGGTATGTACTTGACCCGATTTGGCATGGTCCATTTAGGGTGCATGGCATCAGAACAATTTGGATACACTTTGGTGAGAAACATATATTTATGATTTATTAATATATTATAAGTTCTAATGTATTAACATGAAATCATATTATTTAATTAGTATTGATCAAGAATTAATTTGGAATTAATTTTATTATCAAAAGGACACTAATTAAATATATGGGGATTGATTGTGTAAAATCATTCATTCTTATATATGTGGGATTATGATCCATAGTTCTTCATGTTGGGCTAAACTCATAGAGTAACCCATGAATACTCCATGGAGGTTTTAACCCATGGAGCATGAAGAATATGGAAATTCATGAGTTACATGGTGTAACCCTAATATCCACAATATATAAAGACCCCATAGCTCAAGAAATCGGCTCTAAGGATTCATTTGAGAGGGCTAGCCAATTTTGAGCATATGAACTTTTCTCTCAAGTTATTCCAAGTTGTTGGTGGTGTTGTGTGAACCATTTGAGGTGTCACACTTGGGGCACTAGGCTCTTAAGCTCCATGGAATTAAGCTACAACAAAGAGGTATGTTATCATACCTAGTATCTTGTATTGTTTATGTCAAATTGCATGCTAGTTATGTGTTAATACCTTTCAAACCATTTGCATGTATAATTAGTGAAAACATAGATCCATGGTATTTAGGGTTGTATGTGCACCATAGGATGTCTTGGTATACTAAAACCCATCAAACACTTGGTTATAAGACCCTGGGGTAGCCCACGGAATTCCAATTAAATACCATGGGGGTAGCCCATGTCAAATCGGTACTTATGGCGTACGATCAGAAGGTGTTATCGGTAATTTTTGAGCATTAGGTCAAGTTTGGTAGGGTCTAGCTGTGGAAGGGTAAAATGATCTTTTACCCTAGAGAGAGAGAGAGAGACAGAGAGAAAGAGAGTATTAAATGGACTTTTGATTATGGATTATCACCTTAATTGTTTATTATGATTGTTTTGGATATGTTAAGTGTGAGGGCGAGTGTAAGATTTGGTTATCTTTGGATTGAGGTGAGTCTTCTCATTATACTTATGGGTTGAAGGCACCAATGTCGTCCCACTAGATTATCTTATGTAGAATGTTAGTTGTCTTTGTGATACTTTCATGGAAGACCAAAGGGGTAGCCCATGGCATTTGTATGAAATACCATGGGGGTAGTCAATGGAAATTGCATGAAAGACCATGGGGGTAGCCCATGGAACTTGGATGTTAGACCATGGGGTAGCCCATGGCACTTAGTTGTAAGAACCTAGAGGTAGCCCATGACATTCCTAGGAAACACCATTGTAACGCCCTGTTTCTGGTATGTTATTTAATATTATTATTTATTCAAGTTTCAAGAGGAACTCGACGAGTCAGTAGCCCGACTCGTCGAGTAGAGACGGGATTTCGAGCACGTTTAAGTTGGCGACTCGGCGAGTCCATCAGTCTGAAGGAAACCCTAAATCCCCGGGTTTGTATCCTATTTAAACGACCTTTTGGGCATTCAGTAGCCTCCCTCACCCACAGAAGAGCCTCACACGAAAACCCTATCCACCCTGATCATTTTGGTGTGTTTTTCTCACTTGGTGAAGTTGTGGTCCATTTGTGGAATAGAGGAAGAGGAGAGAAGAGGAGGAATGAAGGGAGGAGCAGTTAGATCCAAGTTTGTGGTGGTATCACAGTCTTCTTTGAGGTATCAAGCTCAAACCTTTGTCATTCCTCGGTTAGATCTCTCGTTTGGCTTGTTTTTATCATTTTTGGCTTGGTAGTAACATTGAAAGCATGTGTTGTGTAGTAGCCTTCAGATCTATCTATGTTTGAGCTTCAGAAGCTCAGATCTTCTGCCTTTATGGAACCCTTTTCGCATGAACACCCTAGATCTATCCTTTTAGTGCATTTTGAGCCTTTAAAACCGTATTGATGCATATCTACACATAAAGTTGGAAACTTTACGTGCTAATCAAGCTTTAGGAACCCAGATCTATAAGTTGCATGCACCGGTTTTGAGCAGAATCATCGGAGTAGTGTTGCATGTAACCGACTCGACGAGTTGTTCTTCAGACTCGACGAGTCGAGTCGCGAGTCCCCGATTTCTTTCCCTTTTATGTGTCATGCCGAGTGGAACCATTGATCTTTAGGTGGACTCGGTGAGTCGGAGGTCGGACTCATTCATGAAGGGACTCAGCAAGTCCAAGGCAATCTTCATGCCTCAAGAACAGACTCGACGAGTTGTTCATACAACTCGGCGAGTCACAGTCAGAGTGTTCATGTGTTGAAGGAGGACTCGACGAGTTGTTCATACAACTCGACGAGTTGTTCATACAACTCGGCGAGTCGGATTCAGATTGACTGAGTGTTAGTATCGAAGAGGAACTCGTCGAGTCTATGCCAAACTCGACGAGTAGTAGCGAGCAGATGTAACAGCCCGGAATCTCAGGTATTGTTAAATTATGTTTTTGGGGTGATTTAAGAGGGGACTCGGCGAGTTGGAGCCTAGACTCGCCGAGTAGGATCGCAGACTTGGTCGCGGGTTCGCGACTGGACTCGACGAGTCCAGATATGGACTCGGCGAGTCTACGCTGTTTAGCGAAAACCCTAACCGTTCAGGTTTGGGACGTATAAAAAGGACTCATTGGCCGTCATTGTTCATTTTAGCCTTCTGAGAAGAACCCTAAATCGATTGTGTGCATCTGGAGCAAGGATTATAGGCCATTGTTGATTATAGAAGAGTGGTTGTGCAAAGAAGAGAAGGGATTGGCTAAAGGAGCAGCAAGGGAGTCACATTCTGAGGATTGGGGACACAGAGGATACATCATCCAGGTAAGAATTCGTGTATACTCTGCTTTGTTGATGTGATTATGGAATTAGGGTTTATGGAACCCTTTTATGAATAGATTGAATGTTACCCTAGTCCCCATGTCGATTGTAACCCTGTATTGAGACCTTTGGAGGTCCAAAATGTCCCATGTCTGTGCATTTCAGGAATTGATGAAGGTTTTGGATTGGAATCCTTATGCCTTAATTCAAAATGTGAATTATGAATCATAGGGTGTATCATGAGCACTGAAATGAGGACCTTACGTGGTGGATCAGCCTAGGAAGGCCAGACCTAGGAATGGTCGGAGCGGTTCTGACCTTAGGATGCAGTTTGAGCAGTTGCATGGCATGGACTCGCCGAGTTCGACGAACAGACTCGGCGAGTAGTTTGAAGATTTACTGGGACTCGTCGAGTTGTTCTTCAGACTCGGCGAGTTGAGTCGGGGTGGCCCCGCGATTCTTCCAGGAGTAACTCGTCGGGTCAAGGAGGATACTCGACGAGTAGATAGGGAATCTCAGAGAGTTGGAGGACGTCTAGACTCGCCGAGTCGCCATGGCACTCGTCGAGTCCGGTCGAGTTGACCGTTGACGGTTGACCGTTGACCGGAGTTGATCTAAGTCTGACTTCTTAAGGATAGTCACACTTAGAAGATATAAGTGTTAATGAGAAATATGTGATGTTATAGGGAGGTTGTAGCACGACGGATTGTGCACGAGTGATTTTAGGATTTGCTAACTTTCAGCATTCACGAGGTGAGTCTTCTCACTATACTGAACCCGGAAGGGTTTGACTGTGTGACCGGAAGGTCAGATATGATATGTGATATGTATGCTATATGTGGTAAGTTATTTGTTATATGTGCTATGTATGTTATGTGGGCCGGAAGGCAATATGTTATGGGCCGGAAGGCGATTATGTTATGGGCCGGAAGGCGTTGTGTTGAGGACCGGAAGGTCAGGGCCTGGAAAGGCGTATGTGCGTAAGTTGTATATTGGGGAACTCACTAAGCATTTATGCTTACAGTTGTTATGTATGTGTTTCAGGTACTAGCGAGGACCGTGGGAAGGCGCCGGCGTGATCGGTACACACTGAAGAATGTTTTTATGATCTTGGGATTTAGACAGTTTGTATTTGACATGACACTTAAATTATTTATGCCTTGTTTTGAATGAAAATACTCTATTTTTAAAATGAAAAATTTGTTTGAAAATTTGCGTTGTTACAATTGGTATCAGAGCCTTGGTTTGAGGGATTCGGGTGCACCTTCGGGAGTAACTGAACTCAAACCGAGGATTTGAGGAAAACTTTTTAAATAAAGGCATAAAGTTTTGTAAATGGGTTTGTGGTAAGCAAGGAAGAAGCAGTGTGTACGATCAGTCAGCGCCCGAACGGTAAAGATCCCCAAAATACCTTACAATATTATATGATATAAATTGTTATTCATGCTAGAAGACTAGGTATTCATGATAGGACTAGAGTGGCCTAATTTGTGATGCCTTAGTCTAGGGAAGTTTGCCGATATGAGATGCTTTGCTAGTGTGCGGGTAGATAGTGCATATCAGAAGTAGAGTACTCACTATCCGGGGTTTGGGGAGGAAGACTTGGGATGAATGCTGATGCGGTGTGGTCGGTAGTATTGGGCCCGTACTACCGAAGACACCGGGTCAGTGGGAGACCCAAGTAAGAATCCCTAGATATCGGGGACTGAGTAGGGTTGCGTTATCGAGTGCGATTATACTCGATGGAGTCTCTGATAGTTTTATGTTGTATTTCAGAGACATCATGGTTAGACCACGCCACGGAGCGAGTTCGAACGGTGGGAGTGACGAGGAGATTCGTCAGATGATTCACGAGGAGGTAGCTGCGGCGATCCGGGCTGAGATCCCGGAGATGTTTGGGTCTATTAAGACCACCCTGATGGAGACGTTTGATGAGCGGTACGCCGCATTGACTGAGGCTGCAACCGCTGCAGCTACCGTAGCTGTGGCCGCTGCTAGGCCACAGGGGGGTGACTCGTTGCTGTTCCGAGAGTTCAGCAACACGAAGCCACCAGAGCTCGATGGGACGCAGGATTCGATTGCTGCGATGAGGTGGATCGCGGATATAGAGGGGTGCTTCCACACTTGTTCATGCCCGGAGCACCTGAGAGTACGGTTCGCTTTGAACCAGCTCCGTCTGGGAGCGAAGGACTGGTGGAAGTTCGTGACGGCGAACTTCACTTTGGCAGAGATTACAGCAGTGACATGGGAGGGGTTTACTGCTATGTTCAGGGACGACTACGTTCCCCCGGTGGAGAGGGAACGATTGGTTCAGGAGTTCTTAACCCTCAAGCAGGGTACTGATTCGGTTGCGGCAATCACGCGGAAGTTTCATGAGAGGGCGATGTTCTGCCCGGAGCTGGTGTCCACAGAGCAGGCTCGGATGAGCCGGTACTTGGGAGTTTTGAGGAGAGATATCCGGGAGTTTGTGTCGAACTCCACCTATCATACTTTTACTGAGCTTCAGGCGAATGCCAGGAAGCGTGAGATCGAGTTGGAGACCCAGGCCAGGGAGGAGGTCGAGTCTCAGCAGGTGGACCGGCGGCCGGCTCAGTCTCAGTCGGCAGCCAAGCGGACCAAGTCCGCCGATTCGAGGACGGGAGGTCCGAAGGGCCGCACTTGCGGAAAGTGCGGCAAGGGTCACGATGGGGCGTGTCGAGCTGGTGCTTGCTACAAGTGCGGCAAGGAGGGGCACATTGCTAGGGAGTGTCCCAAGGGGTTTATGGTTTGCTTTCATTGCAACCAGACCGGCCACCGGAAGGCCGAGTGCCCTCAGCTTCGTCAGGGATCTGCACCTACTGCTAGGACTAGTGAGACTCGACCGGTGAAGGTCGAGGCCCCGAGGGCTCGTGGGAGAGTCTTTCAGCTGACTGCGGAGGAGGTCCGCGCTGCGCCCGATGTTGTGGCAGGTATGCTGTAATTCATGTATTTATTTTAATGTCGAGATGTTATGCTTATGTTATTATATGCGTAGGTACTTTCCTTGTGAACTCTGTGCCTGCTCTAGTGTTATTTGACTCGGGTGCGAGTAGGTCCTTTGTATCTTTAGCCTTTAGTCAGCATATCAGCGTTAGTCGCGAGTCGTTGAGCCGACCTTTGAGAGTTTCTATAGCTGACGAGAGAGTGATTTGTGCCACGGAGGTTCTTCGGGGGTGCGTGCTAGAGATTTTCGGGGTTGAGTTCCCTATTGATCTGATTCCTATTGCGATGGGTGATGTCTGTGTCATCGTGGGCATGGACTGGTTGAGCCGATTCGGCGCTGTCATCGACCGTGAGCGTCAGCTGGTGACTATACGAGACCATAGTGGGGGAGTCCTTTCGGTGTACGGCGAGGGTACCCGTTCAGGATCAGCTTTTTGTTCGGCCGCTAGGGCGAGGCAGTGTCTACAGCAGGGCTGTAAAGGTTTTGTGGCGTATGTGATGGATACGCGGGAGGTTTCCGAGAGACCGAAGTCAGTTGAGGAGGTCCCTGTGGTGCGTGAGTTTCCAGATGTTTTTCCCGAGGAGCTGCCGGGAGTACCTCCTGTGAGGCAAGTAGAGTTTGGTATCGATCTGGTTCCGGGGGCCGCGCCTATTGCTAAGGTGCCTTATCGTCTTGCACCTCCAGAGATGCAAGAGTTGTCCTCGCAGCTCCAGGAGTTGCTGGGGAAGGGATTCATTCGGCCGAGCAGCTCGCCGTGAGGAGCACCTATTCTGTTCGTCAAGAAGAAGGATGGTTCACACCGGATGTGCATTGATTACCGGGAGTTGAACAAGTTGACGGTCAAGAACCGTTACCCGTTACCGAGGATCGACGATTTATTCGATCAGTTGCAGGGAGCGTCTTGGTTTTCCAAGATCGATCTGAGGTCAGGGTACCATCAGGTGAGAGTGCGGGATGAGGATGTCCAGAAGACAGCGTTTAGGACGCGATATGGGCATTATGAGTTTGTGGTGATGCCTTTCGGGCTCACCAATGCCCCGGCTGTGTTCATGGATCTCATGAACAGGGTATGTAGGCCGATGTTGGATCGGTCAGTGATTGTATTTATCGACGACATTCTGGTGTATTCGAGATCTAGAGAGCAGCATGAGGAGCATTTGAGGGAGGTCCTAGAGATATTGAGGTCGGAGAAGCTTTATGCAAAGTTCTCCAAATGTGACTTCTGGTTGCGGGAGGTCCAATTTCTAGGACATGTTGTTAATCAGAAAGGGATATTGGTCGATCCGGCCAAGGTTGAGGCGGTGATGAGTTGGGAGGTGCCGAAGTCACCCTCTGAAATCAGGAGCTTCCTTGGGTTGGCAGGGTATTATCGGAGATTCATTAAGGATTTCTCCAAGATCGCAGTGCCACTCACCAGATTGACCCGGAAGGGTGTTGCATTCTCATGGGGGCCCGAGCAGCAGACCTCCTTTGAGACACTTCGCCAGAGGTTGTGCGAAGCCCCGGTATTAGCTCTCCCGGACGGGATGGAAGATTTTGTAGTATACTGCGACGCATCGATTTCGGGACTGGGTGCAGTGTTGATGCAGAGGGGTCATGTGATATCTTATGCGTCGAGGCAGCTGAAGCCTCATGAGGCGAGATATCCCACGCATGATTTAGAGTTGGGGGCAGTAGTGTTCGCTCTCAAGATTTGGCGTCACTACCTGTATGGGGTTCGATGTACGATATACACGGACCATAAGAGCTTGAAGTATTTAATGGATCAGCCCAACCTAAATATGCGTCAGAGGAGGTGGTTGGATGTGGTCAAGGATTATGATTGTGAGATCCGGTACCACCCAGGCAAGGCTAATGTGGTAGCCGATGCATTGAGCCGCAGGGCGGAGAGTACTCCATTGCGAGATGTATGTTTGAGACTGACTGTGATGACTCCAGTATTGGATGTTATTCGTGGGGCACAGGCCGAGGCTGTATGACCAGAGATGCAGAAGAAAGAGCGGGTTGTTGGGTTAATTTCAGAGTTCGTTAAGGATGGACGAGGGCTTATGACGTTTCAGGGTCGGATTTGGGTACCGTTCGTGGGCGGTACGCGTATTACTTTGATGGAAGAGGCTCATAGATCGAAATTCTCGATCCATCCCGGTGCTACGAAGATGTATTTGGATTTGAGGAAAAAGTATTGGTGGCCCTGTATGAAGAGGGACGTCGCATGGTTCGTTGAGAGGTGCTTGATCTGCCGTAAGGTTAAGGCCAAGCACCAGAGGCCGCATGGCAAGTTGCAACCATTGGAGATTCCCGAGTGGAAGTGGGAACAGATCACTATGGATTTCATCACCAAATTGCCGAGGACTGCCAGGGGAGTTGATGCAATTTGGGTGATTGTGGATAGGTTGACGAAGAGTGCACACTTCCTTGCCATCAGTGAGAGTTCTTCAGCGGAGAAGTTGGCGGAGATATATGTGAGAGAGGTGGTATCTCGGCATGGGGTACCGATCTCGATTGTTTCAGACCGCGATGTGCGTTTCACTTCCAGGTTCTGGAAGAAATTTCATGAGGAGCTGGGTACTAAATTGCATTTTAGTACCGCATATCATCCCCAGACAGACGGTCAGAGCGAGCGGACGATTCAGACGCTGGAGGATATGCTTCGAGCGTGTGTGTTAGACTTCGGGGGTAGCTGGGATGCATATTTACCATTGGCAGAGTTTTCCTACAACAACAGCCATCATTCGAGCATTGGTATGCCACCTTTTGAGCTGTTGTATGGTAGGAGATGTCGAACCCCCATTTGCTGGGGAGAGGTGGGACAGAGAGTGATGGGCAGCACGGAGATCGTGCTTCAGACGACAGAGCAGATTCAGCAAGTTAGACAGAGGTTATTGACCGCCCAGAGCCGACAGAAGAGTTATGCAGACAGGCGCCGATCCGAGCTTGAGTTTCAAGTCGGCGACTTCGTTCTCCTGAAGGTCTCTCCTTGGAAAGGAGTGATTCGATTCAGGAAGAGGGGCAAGTTGGGGCCCCGGTATATTGGGCCATTTCGTGTGATTGCTAGGATAGGACGGGTAGCCTATCGGTTGGATTTGCCAACAGAGTTGGGACAGATCCACGACACTTTTCATGTGTCGCAATTGAGGAAGTGCATAGCCGATGAGTCGGCAGTGGTTCCATTAGAGGATATTCAGGTGGATGCGAGCCTGAATTATGCTGAGAGACCAGTGGCCATCAGGGATCGGAAGATCAAGGTTCTGAGGAACAAGGAGGTACCTCTGGTGTTGGTTCAGTGGCAACACCGTAAGGGACCGGAAATGACTTGGGAGCCAGAATGTGAGATGCGGGAGCAGCATCCGGAACTATTTTCAGAGTGAGACTTCGAGGGCGAAGTCTAATCCTAGTGGGGGAGAGTTGTAACAGCCCGGAATCTCAGGTATTGTTAAATTATGTTTTTGGGGTGATTTAAGAGGGGACTCGGCGAGTTGGAGCCTAGACTCGCCGAGTAGGATCGCAGACTTGGTCGCGGGTTCGCGACTGGACTCGACGAGTCCAGATATGGACTCGGCGAGTCTACGCTGTTTAGCGAAAACCCTAACCGTTCAGGTTTGGGACGTATAAAAAGGACTCATTGGCCGTCATTGTTCATTTTAGCCTTCTGAGAAGAACCCTAAATCGATTGTGTGCATCTGGAGCAAGGATTATAGGCCATTGTTGATTATAGAAGAGTGGTTGTGCAAAGAAGAGAAGGGATTGGCTAAAGGAGCAGCAAGGGAGTCACATTCTGAGGATTGGGGACACAGAGGATACATCATCCAGGTAAGAATTCGTGTATACTCTGCTTTGTTGATGTGATTATGGAATTAGGGTTTATGGAACCCTTTTATGAATAGACTGAATGTTACCCTAGTCCCCATGTCGATTGTAACCCTGTATTGAGACCTTTGGAGGTCCAAAATGTCCCATGTCTGTGCATTTCAGGAATTGATGAAGGTTTTGGATTGGAATCCTTATGCCTTAATTCAAAATGTGAATTATGAATCATAGGGTGTATCATGAGCACTGAAATGAGGACCTTACGTGGTGGATCAGCCTAGGAAGGCCAGACCTAGGAATGGTCGGAGCGGTTCTGACCTTAGGATGCAGTTTGAGCAGTTGCATGGCATGGACTCGCCGAGTTCGACGAACAGACTCGGCGAGTAGTTTGAAGATTTACTGGGACTCGTCGAGTTGTTCTTCAGACTCGGCGAGTTGAGTCGGGGTGGCCCCGCGATTCTTCCAGGAGTAACTCGTCGGGTCAAGGAGGATACTCGACGAGTAGATAGGGAATCTCAGAGAGTTGGAGGACGTCTAGACTCGCCGAGTCGCCATGGCACTCGTCGAGTCCGGTCGAGTTGACCGTTGACCGTTGACCGTTGACCAGAGTTGATCTAAGTCTGACTTCTTAAGGATAGTCACACTTAGAAGATATAAGTGTTAATGAGAAATATGTGATGTTATAGGGAGGTTGTAGCTCGACGGATTGTGCACGAGTGATTTCAGGATTTGCTAACTTTCAGCATTCAGCTAGTTCCGGACACCGGTCCGATGCAGGGGACAAGGTCCTAGTCAGTTTCGGACATCGGTCTGATGCAGTTTCCGGACTTCGGTCCGATGCAGTGGGCAAGGCCCAGTACGTGTTTATATGTTATTGTATGGTATGTGGTAGTTTAGGGGAGCTCACTCAGCTTCATGCTTACAGTTTTAGTTTTGGTTTCAGGTACTTCCGCAAGTAACGGGAAGAGCTCGGGATGATGGCATCGCACACACCACAGCTTCAGTCTTTATCATGGGAGTTTGTTTTGTTTCATAGTTTGATTTGATACAGTTGTTTCACGACATTTTATTACGAGTTGAGATATTTGACGTATGGTTTTTATGATATGACAATCAGTATATGATTTTTATTATTATTAAAACAAAAAATTTTGGGTCATATTTTTGGATGTTACAACCATGGGGTAGCCCATGGCACTTGATTGTAAGACCTTGGGGTTAGCCCATGGTATTCTAGGGAAAAGACCATGTGGGTAGCCCATGAAAATTATATGTATGGTATGTGGTATTTTAGGGAACTCACTAACCTTTATGTTTATGGTTTATGTTTAAAATGTTTTGAGGTACTTCTGGTTCCAAAAGGAAGGGCCCGACTTGATCGCACTGCAACCTTTGGAGATGTTTTCGCAGTCAATGTTACGAATTACTCTGATGTTTTGAGAATACTTTTATTCTGATTGTTTTTGGGATGTTACAAATATTTACATTCACATATAAATAAGACTAAAGGGTTGTTCGATTTGCTGTTGACCGGGTCCGGTCAGACATTTTGGCTAACTCAGTCTAGGTCATAGTGTTTGATTCAGGTAGAGTCAGATGCAATTCTTGATTCGGGCAACCAAATTTCTCTAATTTTATCCGCTTAAAAAATGAGGTTGATTGGGAAAGTAGTGTTAAGTCTAATTTAGTGTTGTGTCAAATATGTTGATTTCGGGTTTATGTTTAACTCTGATTCCAGAATGGGCATGTCCATGTTCGAAATTGTTGTATGATTTGTCTATATATAGCGTGCATATATCTTCTAGGGTTAACAAATTTTGAAGTAGTTACAAAATAGTTTCGCCTCAAGAACTATTATATTGTTGTGATTAATACATTCGGCACCTTTTCGATCATTATCGTTTCACATTATTGTTTTATCTCACAAATATAGAATCTATCGATCTTTAAATATTTCTCACAATTGGTATCAGAGCAGGAGATAGTGTAATCCAATCGCTATTCTTCTATTGAGTAAAGGGTTTTTCATTAGGATTTTATAGTTTTCTCAGATATGTTCTTGTTATCACAATCATTTCAATCGATTGTAGATCTCAGATCTAAATCTCTCTTTTTCCCTTGAACTCGATTCAACTTTACACACCTGATTCAATATTTTGTTTCATTGTATTATCGTTAAAATGCCTAACGACAATCTTCACTCTCTCTCTCATTCAATCTCCCAAGTAGCATTGGTTCAACAACCAGGATTCCTATCCTTTTTCTAGAAGATTATGAGGTATGGGCTCTTCACTTTGAAGATTACGTATTTGGAATCGAAGAACATGGTTCCATTATTTTTCATGCAATGACTATTGAAACATAAAAGTATTCAGAAACGAATAAAGAAGTCAAAACTCAGGCTGACTATGATGCGATCAATGTGGACAATCCTCCAAATGATGAGAAGTTCAAACTAATGTGTAATCTAAAGGAAATGAGAATTATTTGATTTTCTCTTCCCCTCGATACGTTCAGTCTTGTCAGTTCATGCGTCACTACAAAAAGAATCTAGGACAGACTGAATGAATTATATTCTGGTGATGCTGACTTGGAACATTCTTTGAAGACGACACTTTTGTCAAAATTTGGAACTTTTGTGCAGAAACCAGATGAGAATTTATAAAATAGAGTCAATCACTTTAATCACTTGTTAAGCAGAATGCTTAAATACAATCTTAAGTGACAAGTCAATGAAGAAAATGTAACATTCATGAATGGTCTTAGATCTGAATGGAAATCTATAGTTTCTAATGTTAAGGCATATGAACAATTCAAAAACTATTCCCAAGAAAAACTCATGGTAATTCTGAAATCTCATGAAGATGAGGTTACTACAAAAGCGAAGCTTGTATCTAGTGTTAGATCTTTGGTGTTGGTTGCTAAAGGAAAGAAATCAGTTGTTGATGATTCCGAATTTGACATTTCAGATGATGATCTCTCAAAAGAAGATAAAGTGTTAATGGTGTCTAACCCCAAGAAATTCTTTAAAAAGAATTTTTCTCATTTCTGAAACAAGTAGAAGAAGGGAAATTCTAGTTTCAAAAATCCATGAAAGGAGAGTTTCAAGAATTCTCAGAATGACGAAGAGAAGAAGTTGCTAGGTGATTCTGGATATGATAGTAACTATTGTCATGGCAAGAATCACTTCGCAAAAGAATGCATGCTACGTAAGCAGAATGGGAAGAATGAGAAGGATAAAGACGAGGCTTAATAAACTCAGAAAATAGACGATCTCTGAAAGAAAAATGCATCAAATGAGAAACCTATGCTGATAGTGCAAGCGGAAAGTGATGATGGTCGAGTTGAAGTGTGGTCCACAGACTCATAGGATGATGAAGGAAACCAACTCATGGCGGGTGTTTTGTAGTGAATTCCGAGAAGCAAGGTTATGCAGGCAAGTGTTTGATGGTTCAGAGTGGCAGTTCGGAAAGGAAAGGATGTGCAACTGATGGTGGAAAAGCTTCAGATATTTGCTTTGTTGCGAAGACAGTCAAGGAACAGGTGAGTAAAGGCGAGAAGGTTGTCGACAAGGTACACTCTATTCTTAAATCTCTTAATATCCCTACATCACGTTATGATTCTGAATTGGATCATTTACATATACGATTTCTGATTTTAGTAATAGCTTAAAAGGGACTCATATCAATAATTCTAAACTTAATGATAATCTTAACAAGTTAACATTTAAAAATGAGAAGAGACGAATAAGGATAGAAGCCTTTGGGATTGAGTTTAATAGATCTAGAGATGATATTATTTTCCTTAAGAGATAGTAGAGCACTTTTGAAACAGCGAAATATTTTTTTTAATTGCTAAACGTCTGTATTTCAATATTACTCAACTTCATTTGGATTGTGAAATAGGTAAAGGTTTGCATAAAATAATTTTGCCTTTTCTTGAATTAAAAGAAGATGAAACCGATGCGGAATGTTATAAATGTGAATCAATTGTATCTTCATATGATGTATTTGATTCTTTTAGAGTTGGACTTGAGAAAATTAAAGAACATATTAAGTCCAAAGAACATAAAAACATGATGAAAGAAGTATTGCCTGAAAAAGATAAATAAGAAATCAAAACGAGTGCTATGTAAAAATATGACTTATTGTGCAAGAAATTGAGTTCGGAAAATACTCTCAATTCTGAGAATATTTATGAATTTGATGAAAGCAAAATGAGTGAAATATCTGTAGATGACGAAATTGATTGTTCTGGTTTTATGAAAAATCTTGATGAACCAAAAAAAATTGAAAACTCAATCTGATTTGTTCGAATTGTTGAAAACAAAGGTTCAAAAGTTTTGAAAGAAGAAGCAACATTTTTTCCAAAAGTTCAAACAACTCCAAATCAAGTTTTTGAAAAGAAAGGTCTGAACAAAAATAACACTTTTAAATTAACATCAATGGTTGTTGGTGATAATGCAAAAGGGTGTGATGAAATTTTATGGTCTAAGCCAATAGAAAATGCTGATGAAACAAAAGGTCTCTTAAAAATGACTTCCTAGAAATCAAAAGAAAAATATGTTTCAGAACCATTGAATCGTGTGGAATTTTTTTATGATAAGACCGGACCAAGTGGTACAAAAGATGTTTGAAGTGAAACTTCTTCAGAAAAGAATGAAACACCGATTAGAAAGGAAAAACCGAAAGTTAACATTCGAAAATTAACTGAGGAATTCATTGCTAAGAAAAGACAAATGAATGCAAGATACAAAAACAGCTTGATTAGAAGAAAACTATTTTGGAAAAAAGTTGTAATGAATTCAAATCAAAGTCCGGTCAATTCATCAAGATCTTTTAATCAAAATACTTATTCATCTCAAATTTTGAAACCTAAATCAAGTTATTCACCAAAATCATAGTTTTCAAAACCGATAGCTAAAACGAAAGATCTTAATGTTAAAAACAAGGTTGTTTCAGATCTAGAAATCAATCTCAAAGAATACAAAGCAAAGTTGAAAAAGGAAGAAAAAGAGTTTTTGAAAAGGATGGCTCCAAAATTCAAAGAATACATTCTCCAAAAACCTAATTTTGTTGAAATCAAAATTTGTGATAACAAAATTGAAGTTTTTAAAATGGGAAAAGGGATGAACCATACGCTGAAAAGAAAATCCTTTTGGGTTGACAAAACAATGATTTTTCTTCTTCAAAAGAAATTCTCACAAGGACCCAAGTTGGTTTGGGTTCCTAAACCTCCTTAAATTTTGCAGGTTATGTGTGACGAATAGTATGATTCGGAATGGTACATTGATAGTTGTTGTTCTCATCACAAGATAGGAAGGAAAGCAGAATTAAGAGAATTCCGAATCTTAAAAGATGGCGGAAAAGTGAAGTATGGAAACAATGCAACCGGAGAAATAAAGGGATATGGCATGATAACAAATCGAGAATTTACGATTCGGAAGGTAGCTTATGTTGAAGGCTTTGAACACAATCTAATTAGTGTTTCTCAATTAGTTGTAGGTACAGTTGTCAAAGTATCTTTTGATGAAGAATGTTCAAAAATCATAGAAAAGAAATCTAAATTTGTTCTTCTGAAGTCAAGATGGAAAAGAGAAATGTATCCTCTAAATATAAATCCGATCCAAGGGAAACCATATATCAGCTTGCTTACGAAAGCTTCCTCGGATGACAGTTGGTTATGGCACAGAAGGCTTTGTCTCCTGAACTTCAAGGATATCAACAAGCTCGTAATTGGTGATCTTGTTCGAGGATTGCCTCTTCTGGAATTTGAAAAGGAACACTTATGTGTTGCTTGTGAGCTCAGAAAAAAAAAGTACAAAGAGTCGATCTTCTATAATAAATACCAAGATCATTGAACCAATGGAATTATTACATCTTGATCTTTGTGGTCCTTCAGATATTGAAAGTATTGGTCGTAACAAATATATTTTGGTTATTGTTGATGATTTTTCTCAATTTACTTGGGTGTTCTTTCTTAAACAAAAATTAGATGTGACTCAGAAGTTCATAGATTTCATCAAACAGGTTGAGCTACAATGATGAAAGCCAGTTTGGAAAATTCTGTCACAACTAGAATTTTAGCTAGGAAATTCTATTCATGTGTAACCATTCAACTATTGTAAAACATATACTCTAAGTAAATCTCACTAAATGCTCATTTAGATTCACTATTTATGTTCATCAAAGAGTCTGAAGCCCTAAGAACCATGGTTTAAGTCCATATTGGACTAGGATTCCCTTATTGGGCCTAATGGACCAATAAGCATCCAATTTAATCATTTTGGGCTTGGAAACCCTATTTGGAGTCTAATTGGAGCCACTTCCATAAAACTTGGCATTTTGGGCCATTTTGGGTCCAAAACAAATTAGTTTACCCTTAATGTGCCTTATGGGTCATTAATGAATTAATTTGCCCTAATGGGCCATAAACTCCCTTTTCTTTCAAAATAGGTTGTGAGCTATCTAATTAGCCCATTGGGCCGAAAATTAATCATTGGGCCTCATGATCTCGAGTAAAGGCAAGTCAAGGCCCAAACTACTCCACCCTTTCTCCTAGCCTAAGAACTCTTAGCCCAACATCAAATAAAAAAAAGGAAATGTAATAAGAGTTGACTTAGGAGGTGCCACCTCCATATAGTTCAACATATATCAATGCAAGGACTCTCATATTCCCATGCAAGTCACTTCACTACCTCTCTCCCCTCTCTTCTTCTACTCTCGGCCGAGAGCCAAAAACAAACACACACACACACTCTTTCAAACACTTCCTCAATCACTCTCAAGCATCTTTCTTCTTCCTCCTCCAAAATCTCGAGATTTTGCTTGTGTTCAAGAGGATTCTCACAAGAATATCATTATTTATTGGTAAGTTTTTACATATCCAAGCTATATACCTCCTTTCTCATGTTAGATTACTTCTCCTAAACATTTTGGTGATCATACTCTTAGAAAACCTCCATAAGCTCGAGATCTACAACAAAGGTGTGTTAGGACCAAAAATCTCTTCCACTTCTTCTTCTAAACCGAAACATCAAGCAAAGGTGAGTTTATACCCGCTTGTTTTCAGATTTCACATGATTTTTGGGGGAGAATGCAAGTATAATGTGTAGATCTATGTGTTAAATGCATGTTTTGTGTGAATTCTTAGTTTATTTGGAAAAAATGTGTTAGATCTTAGCAAATCTTGAAATTTTAAGTAATATTGAGCAAAGATCTATGAACTATGACATTATATACATCACATTATCAAGCCAAAAGTGATTACATGTTTAAGAAACAAAAGATTTCAACAAAAACATTGTTAAAGGTCAAAATTTGTCAAGAAAACAAAAGATAAGGGAAAAAAGTGACATATATGTTTTTATAGGGACCAAACAGGTCCTATTTGTATAAAAAGGGATTTTTATGATAAACATACTCTCCAAAGGGCCATAAATGCAAATTTGGGCTTAATGGTCCAAAACTTTTGGGCCTAAACTTGCGAAAAAATGAAGTTTTGGGATTAAAAATGTTATTTGAGTAAAATTTGGATCATAAATGATAATAAACCAAATTTAGGATTGAAAATAACATTTATTTTCAAATTGGACCAAAAATGTAAATTTTTCCAAAATTGGGTCGAAAGTGACAACTATTACAAACAAGAGGCTGAAAATACAAGTATCTGCAAAACTAGGCCATAAATGTCAAAATATAAAATTTTGGATTAAATTTGTGAATTTCTAAACATTTGGGACAAAATTGATATTTTTTATAAATTATTGACTAAAATGTCATTTTCACAAAACTTTGGGCCTTAATTGAAAAATGGTTGGATTATTGGCCAAAAATGTCATTTTTACAAAAAGAAATCTTCTTATCATCAATCAAGTAAACCTAGAGCAAAAACAAACAACGGAACAAAAACAAAATGAACGAAATACGTTGATAACTATTTATTGGACCTAATATTCACGTTACTTGGCCATTGGGCCCTAAGGGCCCATTTAAGTGTATATTGAGCCTAATGTTTTCCATGACGTGTTTATTGGCATTGCGACCCATTTACATGTTAATTTGGGCCTAAGTTATGGATTACATGTTTATTTGGGCTTTTGTGGCCCATTTACATGCCTATTGGGCATAAATTACCCTCTTACATGTAATTGGGCCTTTGTGGCCTAATTACATGTTAATAGGGCTTGGAATGGAAATTTCACATGCTAGTAGACTGTAACTATACCTTTGCGTAATCATTAAACTTCGTATACTTATATATGTACTTTTCGAATACGAAAACATACCACATATACGTAAACATTATACATAGTACAAAAAGGGGTTGACAATCTAGTGAGACATGTCGGTTGGCACCTCTGAGTGTACAATCATAGCCTGTAGTTATAATCAGAGTTTCTTGGTAGGAAAGCGGGAGTTTCTGTACAGATCTATACGGGGTGACCCCCCATGCCTTAGCTGTTCGCTACAGCTAGACTAGGCCAGTCGAGGGCGACCAAATCTTGAGCAATACCTACATTTGGAAAAATGCCAAGACAGACAACCTATTCATTATCATGCATGGTTATAACGACTCATATAGGGATTCAATACCAAAAATTTAACCTTTCGAAGATAAACTCTTCGATTATGTCAATGCAAAACGACTTATTTAACGATACAAGAATCTAGAGGTTGTTATAAAACAGAAAATATCGGATTTTCTGGGGAAATTAGTCATATACATTTATCATTTATTCACAATACAATGAATCTAAACTGCACTCATACAAGTTATAACTATGAAATCCATACATGCATTTATACTTGATTTTCACAACATTTTCAGACAATTTACAGAACATATTGGATTTTCTAGGTTTTTACGAAAAATACAAAGGCTTTTATTCAACCATACTTATGAACTCACCAACATTATACATGTTGACCGTTTTCAAAATAACTTGTATTCTCAGGTAATCGTTAAGCTGGAAGATTTGCAAGTGTGTATGGTTTTGTTTTATGTAACATCACTTATCGTACTTTTAACAATTTGAACTTATGTATTTTAACAATGTACTTGATGTGAACAATGTTGGTTGTAATATGTAACGCTGGTAATGAATGTGGTATGTTTCATGTATATTCATTGTAATGATTATTCAATTGTTAGTCACACGAGCCCCCGGACGTTTCCACCGTCTGGTTCAGGGATGTGACAAGTTGGTATTAGAGCAATGTTTATAGTGAACTAGCATATCTAACCATACATGATATGCAACTAAAAACACAATGGGACTAAATAACTCTGAACAAAAATAAAAATTTTCACACTTATGTGCGCATATTAGGATAATAACCTAACAACATCTAATAAAAGCTTCTGGAGGAAATTGAACACTATGATTAAACCTGGGCAATTATGTAGTCATATTAGGGGTAAATATAGTCTGATCAACTATATTTATTAAGAATATGACCAACATGTGTTCGTGAGTAATCATAGTGGGAAATATATCCAAAAGCCTACCTCATTCTCCAATAACCCTAGGAAACCCAAAACTCAAGTAACTAAAAATACACACGTTATACGCCTAGTCTATAGGATCCCAAACTCGCAGAACAATAGGAAGCCAACGCCTTTCCATTCCATGTCAGAAAGATGCCTCAAAGACCCAACCGTGGAAACAACACAACACCGACCCCACCTGAGATAAACTCAGTTGCATTCCAGGCAGTAGTGTCTGCTGCGATCACTGCAGCACTCGTGCAAATTCGCAATGGAAACAACAGAGAAGGCAACGAGCAGCGATTCAAAAGCACAAATCAAGGGACAAACCATGGAGCCGCACGACCATGCACCCACAAGAACTTCACCAACACCAAACCTCGGACCTTTAATGGGACAGGAGGCGTAATAGCCCTGAAGCAATGGATCGAGAAAGTAGAATCCGTATTTGAAATTTGCGGGTGTCCAGATGAGTGTAAGGTCAAGTTCGTAGCATGCACGTTCATTAACCAAGCTCTCTCCTGGTGGAATGACCACATAGAGGCCATGACACTCCTGGTGGCGAACGCGATGCCGTGGGAAGAGCTGAAGGAGATGATGTTAGCAGAATATTGTTCTAGAGGTGAGATTCAGAAGATGGAACAACAGTTGTGGAACCTCACGGTTCAAAACTCCAATATCGATGCATTCATATCCAGGTTTAGTGAGCTATCTCTTTTGTGTCCCGGAATGATCACCTCAGAAGAGAAAAAGATTGAAAGGTTTATCTGGGGACTAACTGCACCTATCCAAGGGAATGTCGTTGCGGCAAACCCTAAGATGTTTGATAGCACCAAGAGACTGGCCATGAAACTATACGATCATGGCAATAAGAATGGCGCCAAAACAGTGGAAGCGGAGTTTAAGAAGGAAGAAGAGAACAAGAAGGGAAAAAACAACAAGCGAAAAGGAAAGCAAAACTCGGAATCGTCTAAGAAGCAACAAACGGTGCCTGTCCATGCTGCAACACAAGCTACTACCACACCACATGCCCCAGCCTTATCCACACCAAATGCTTCCAAGCAGTACTCGGGAAATCTCCCCAAGTGTAACAAATGAAACTTCCACCATCACAGGGAGTGCAGAGAGATGAGTTGCACAAGGTGCAATCAGAAAGGTCATACAGCGAGGTATTGTAGGACTCAGCTTCAACAGAACCAGATGACAAACAACAACAGCAACAACAACAACAACAACAACACTAATATTGGAGCTAGCAATACATGTTATGGATGTGGGAGAACCGGGAATTTCAGGCGAAATTTCCCCCAACACAAACAATAAGGGAAGGAGCGGCAGGGAGAGTGCTGACAATGGGTCAGTGAGAAGCAGTGCAGGACCCAGCAGTTGTTACTGGTACGTTCTTATTTAATGACTCGTATGCATGCGTCTTATTTGATAGCGGAGCGGAGCGAAGTTTTTTGAGTAATAAGTTCAAACACTTACTAAAGCAACAACCCCAAAAACTTAATGAAGCCTTCATGGTGGAAATGGCTAATGGGAAGACTGAATCATCTGAGGATATCTATGTAGGGTGTACACTAGCTCTAAACAATAACACCTTCCAAATACACTTAATGCCTATAAATATTACGAGTTTTGATGTGATCATCGGCATGGATTGGTTAAGCCGCCATCATGCCGATATTATGTGTCACGAGAAGGCCGTTCGCCTTCATCTTCCTAACCACGAGACCCTAATAATTTGCAGAGATAAACCCTGTGCAAACCTTCTCCTTATGTCGAGTATCAAGGCGCAAAATTGTCTACAAAAGAAGAACTACATATTCCTTGCTCACATGGTGGATAAACCCAAAGAGGAAGCGAGCATTCACAACATCCCAGTGGCGTGTGATTTCCCGGATGTGTTTCCAGAAGATCTTCCGGGAATACCCCCAAAACGACAAATCGAATTCCAAATCGACCTAGTGCTTGGAGGCACTCCAATCGCCAAATCACCCTATAGGTTGGCCCCTGCAAAAATGCAAGAATTATCAAGCCAACTGAGCGAACTCCTGAATAAAGGATTCATTAGACCAAGCTTCTCTCCATGGGGAGCTCTGGTTCTTTTTGTTAAAAAGAAAGACGGATCCTTTAGGATGTACATCGACTATAGGGAACTGAATAAGCTCACCATTAAAAACCGGTATCCCTTTCCACGAATTGATGATCTATTTGACCAGCTCCAAGGAGCTAGTTATTTTTCTAAGATAGATCTGAGATCCGATTATCATCAACTCAAGTTCCGAGAAGAGGACATTCCTAAGACTGCTTTCCGAACTCGTTACAGTCATTATGAATTTGTCGTAATGCCCTTCAGTCTAACAAATGCCCCCGTTGTACTTATGGACCTCATGAATCGATTTTGCCGCCCATTCCTTGATAAATTCGTAATCGTTTTCATCTATGATATTCTTGTGTACTCTCGAAGTGAAGAAGATCATAGCCAACACCTCCGACAGATTTTAGAAACCCTGCGGGCTGAAAAGTTGTATGTGAAACTCTCCAAGTGAAAATTCTGGCTCCGCAGTGTAAACTTTATGGGCCATGTAGTCAGTTAAAAAGGAATACACATGGATCCCTCCAAGATCAAAGAAATCGAAAGTTGGGCAATTTCGGCAACGCCAACGGAAATTCACCAATTCTTGGGTCTCACAGGCTACTACCGAAGATTCATTCAGAACTTCTCCAAGATAGCCAAACCCCTCACCGCATTGACTTAGAAAGGCGTACCTTTCAACTGGACCGATAAGCAAGAAATTGCCTTCCAAACTTTGAAGCAAGCCCTCTGTAGTGCTCCAGTGCTATCCTTACCGGAGGGAACCGAAGACTTCATAGTTTACTGTGATGCTTCGAATAAAGGATTAGGTTGTGTCCTCATGCAAAAAGAGAAGGTAATTGCTTACGCATCCAGACAACTGAAAACTCATGAGGTAAATTATACCACGCATGATCTCGAACTGGGGTGGTGGTCTTCGCATTGAGAATTTGGAGGCACTACCTATATGGTACCAAGTGCATTATCTTTACAGACCACAAGAGCCTCCAACACAATATTCTTAATCAAAAGGAGCTAAACATGAGGCAACAGAGATGGGTTGAACTGTTAAATAACTATGAGTGTGAAATCAAATACCATCCAGGCAAGGCTAACCTAGTAACCGATGTCCTGATCCGAAATGAGTATTCAAGTCGTCGTGTGAAGACCCTGTCAATCACCATCCAATCTCATCTAGCCTCACATATCAAGGAAGCCCAATTGTACGCATTGAAGCCATAGAATGTCACTAGTGAATCGCTACAAGGAATGAAGAAGGAGCTCAAAGTTAAAGACGACGGAACCTACTACTTCATGAATAGAATTTGGGTTCCCAAAATTGGGGGATTTAGAGAGATAGTCATGCATGAAGCCCACAAGACGCGATAATCTATTCATCCGGGGTCAGACAAAATGTGTTTTGATATCAAGCAGCAATATTGGTGGCATAATATGAATGCAGAGATAGCCACTTTCGTGGGCAAGTGTCTTACTTGAGCCAAGGTGAAAGTGGAATACCAAAATCCCTCGGGACTGCTACAGCAACCAGTGGTACCCGAGTGGAAATGGGAGAGGATTACCATGGACTTCAAGACAAAATTACCCAAGACAACTGGCGGATTGGATGCAATATCGTTAATTGTAGATAGACTAACAAAATTCGCTCATTTCCTGCCAATAAAAGAGTCCTACAAGATGGAAAAGCTGACCCGAATTTACATCAAGGAGGTTGTGAGACTCCATGGAGTGCCAGTATCTATTATCTCGGATCGAGATAGCAGATTTACTTCAATATTTTGGCAATCTCTTCAGAAGGCAATGGGAACATAGCTAGATATGAGCACCACCTACCTCCCACAGACGAATGGTCAGAGTGAGCGCACCATCCAAACTCTAGAAGATATGCTCCGAGCTTGCGTGATCGATTTCGGCAAGTCATGGGATACCCACTTGCCTCTGATCGAATTCTCCTACAACAACAGTTATCACACGAGCATCATGGTTGCTCCCTTCGAGGCTCTCTATGGTCGTAAATGTAGATCGCCCCTATGTTGGGCCGAGGTGGGTGACACACAACTAGCAAAAGGGCAATCGCCAGCCAGTGCTCTTACAGGACCCGGAATCATTTGTGAAACAACCTAAAATATAGTCCAAATCAAAGCTCGACTTCAAGCATCGCGAGACCGTCAAAAGAGCTACGCTCACAAGCGGCGAAAGCCACTAGAATTTCAAGTCGGGGATCGCGTGCTATTAAAGGTCTCTCTACGGAAAGGAATGATTCGCTTTGGGAAACGAGGAAAATTGAACCCGCGATACATTTGACCGTTCGAGATACTTGTCTGAATTGGTCCAGTGGCTTATAAGCTGCAGCTACCTATCGAGCTCAGCAACGTACACCCAGTGTTCCATGTTTCAAATCTGAAAAATTGTCTGTCAGATGAAACCCTTGTCATTCCTTTGGAAGAGATTGAAATAAACGAGAATGTCCTGTTCGTCGAAGAACCAGTCGAGATTATGGATACGGAGGTGAAGCGTACAAAGTAAAGTCGCGTCCCGATTGTGAAGGTTCGATGGAGCGCAAAATGTGGACCAAAATTCACGTAGGAACGTGAAGACCATATGAAGCAGAAGTACGCTCACTTATTCTTCCCTTCACAAACCTAGTTTTCAAAAGAATTTCGGGACGAAATTCCGTCTAACGGGGGGATGATGTTACAACTAGCATTTTAGCTAGGAAATTGTATTCCGGTGTAACCATTCAACTATTGTAAAACATATACTCTAAGTAAATCTCACTAAATGCTCATTTAGATTCACCATTTATGTTCATCAAAGAGTCTGAAGCCCTAAGAACCATGGTTTAAGTCCATATTGGACTAGGATTTCCTTATTGGGCCTAATGGACCAATAAGCATCCAATTTAACCATTTTGGGATTAGAAACCCTATTTGGTGTCTAATTAGACCCACTTCCATAAAAATTAGCATTTTGGGCCATTTTGGGTCCAAAACAAGTTAGGTTACCCTTAATGGGCCTTATGAGCCATTAATGAATTAATTTGCCCTAATGGGCCATAAACTCCCTTTTCTTTCAAAATGGGTTGTGAGCTATCTAATTAGCCCATTGGGCCGAAAAGTAATCATTGGGCCTCATGATCTCGAGTAAAGGCAAGTCAAGGCCCAAACTACTCCACCCTTTCTCCTAGCCCAAGAACCCTCGTCCAACATCAAATAAAAAAAAGGAAATGTAATAAGAGTTGACTTAGGAGGTGCCACCTCCATATTGTTCAACATATATCAATGCAAGGACTCTCATATTCCCATGCAAGTCACTTCACTACCTCTCTCCCCTCTCTTCTTCTACTCTCGGCCGAGAGCCAAAAACACACACCCACACACACACACTTTCAAACACTTCCTCAATCACTCTCAAGCATCTTTCTTCTTCTTCCTCCAAAATCTCGAGATTTTTCTTGTGTTCAAGAGGATTCTAGCAAGAATATCATCATTTCTTGGTATGTTTTTACATATCCAAGCTATATAACTCCTTTCTCATGTTAGATCACTTCTCCTAAACATTTTGGTGATCATACTCTTAGAAAACCTCCATAAGCTCGAGATCTACAACAAAGGTGTCTTAGGACCAAAAATCTCTTCCACTTCTTCTTCAAAACCGAAACATCAAGCAAATGTAAGTTCATACCCCTTGTTTTCGGTTTTTACATGATTTTTGGGGGAGAATGCAAGTAAAATGTGTAGATCTATGTGTTATATGCATGTGTTGTGTGAATTCTTAGTTTATTTGGTAAAAATGTGTTAGACCTTAGCAAATCTAGAAATTTTAAGTAATATTGAGCAAAGATCTATGAACTATGACATTATATACATCACATTATCAAGCCAAAAGTGATTACATGTTTAAGAAACAAAAGATTTCAACAAAAATGTTGTTGAAGGTCAAAAATTGTCAAGAAAACAAAAGATAAGGGCAAAAAGTGACATATATGTTTTTATAGGGACCAAACAGGTCCTACTTGTATAAAAAGGGGTTTTTATGATAAACATACTTTCCAAAGGGCCAAAAATGCAAATTTGGGCTTAATGGGCCAAAACTTTTGGGCCTCATGGTTTGGGCCCAAACTTGCAAAAAAAAATGAAGTTTTGGGATTAAAAAGGTTATTTGAGTAAAATTTGGGTCATAAATGTAAATAAACCAAATTTAGCGGTGAAAATAACATTTATTTTCAAATTTGACCAAAAATGTAATTTTTTCCAAAATTGGGCTGAAAGTGACAACTATTACAAACAAGAGGCTGAAAATAAAACTATCTGCAAAACTAGGCCATAAATGTCAAAATATTAAATTTTGGATTAAATTTGTGAATTTCTAAACATTTGGGACAAAATTGCAAATTTTTATAAATTATAGACTAAAATGTCATTTTCACAAAACTTTGGGCCTTAATTGAAAATTTGTAGGATCATTGGCCAAAAATGTCATTTTTACAAAAAGAAAGCTACTTATCATCAATCAAGTAAACCTCGAGCTAAAACAAACAACGGAACAAAACAAATGAACGAAATACGTCGATAACTATTTATTGGACCTAATATTCACGTTACTTGGCCATTGGGCCCTAATGGCCCATTTAAGTGTATATTAAGCCCAATATTTTCCATGATGTGTTTATTGGGCCTTACGACCCACTTACATGTTAATTTGGGCCTAAGTTAAGGATTACATGTTTATTTGGGCTTTTGTGGCCCATTTACATGCCTATTGGGCCTAATTTACCCTCTTACATGTTATTGGGCCTTTGTCGCCTAATGACAAGCTAATAGGGCTTGGAATGGAAATTTCACATGCTAGTAGACTGTAACTATACCTTTGCGTTATCATTAAACTTCGTATACTTATATACGTACTTTTCGAATACGAAAACATACCACATATACGTAAATATTTAACATAGTACAAAAAGAGGTTGAGAATCTAGTGACACATGTCGGTTGGGAACTCTGAGTGTACAATCGTAGAATGTAGTTAGAATCAGAGTTTTCTGGTAGGAAGGCGGGAGTTTGTGTATAGATCTATACGGTGTGACCCCCCACGCCTTAGTTGTTCGCTACAGCTAGACTAGGCCAGTCGAGGGCGACAAAATCTTAGGCAATACCAGCATTTGGAAAAATGCCAAGTCGGGCAACCTAGTCATTATCATGCATGGTTATAATGGCTCATAAAGGGATTCAATACCAAAAATTTAACCTTTCGAAGATAAACTCTTCGATTATGTCAATACAAAACTACTTATTTAACGATACAAGAATCTAGACGTTGTTATAAAACAGAAAATATCGGATTTTCTGGGGAAATTAGTCATATACATTTGTCATTTATTCACAATACAATGAATCTAAACTACACTCATACAAGTTATAACTATGAAATTCACACATGCATTATACTTGATTTTCACAACATTTTCAGACAATTTACAGAAAAAAAATCGGATTTTCTGGGTTTTTACGAAAGATACAAAGGCTTTTATTCAACCATACTTATGAACTCACCAACATTATATATGTTGACCGTTTTCAAAATAACTTGTATTCTCAGGTAATCGTTAAGCTGGAAGATTTGCAAGTGTGTATGGTTTTGTTTTATGTAACATCACTTATCATACTTTTAACAATTTGAACTTACGTATTTTAAAAATGAACTTGATGTGAACAATGTTGGTTGTAATATGTAATGTTGGTGATGAATGTGTTATGTTTCATGTATATTCATTGTAATGATTATTCATATGTTAGTCACACGACCCCCGGACGTTTCTGTCGTCTGGTTCGGGGTGTGACAAATTCACAGTGATAACGGTTCAGAATTCAAAAAATCATGCATTTGAAGAATTCTTGACAAACAAAGGAATTTCTCACAAATTCCCTTTGCATTACACTCCACATCATAACAGTGTAGTTGAAAGACGAAAACGCTCTCTCTGCTCTCATTTGTGAATCTTCCTTTATATTTCTGGGCTGATGTTATTGCCACTGCTTGTTTTACTCAGAATCGCTCTTACATTAATAAACAATTTCTGATTACTCCATATGAAATTATGAATAATTGAAAGCCTAATGTCAAATTTTCCATGTGTTTGGATCCAGGTGCTTTTTGTTGAATTCAAAAGAACATCGGAGCAATTTTGATGAAAAAGTCGATGAAAGAATCTTTTTATGATATTCATTAACCTCAAAAGTATATCGTGTTCTAAACAAAAGATCACAGAAAATTGAAGAAACATACTATGTTACGTTTGATGACAACTACAAAAAGAATTATCAAAAGGAAGATTGTCAGTCTGAAGAAATCTTTCCATCAACAAATTCTAAGACTATTCCTCTTATGAATCTATATGAGGATTTTCTAAATTTGTTTGATGAACCTGACAGGGAAATTTCCTTAGAATTAAATGCCAAGGATAATCAATAGGATGAATTAATAAAGATTATTGATAAAGTTGCTGAAGAAATTGTGACTCCTCACGAGCAACCTATTCCGAATGCAACTCAATTAGAACCTCATGATGATCCGATCCAGGGGGAGAGTTCCACTCCAAACTTCAATACAAATGTTTCACTCCAGGGGGAGAACTCAAATCTGAATGACGAGTCACATGCAAACTTCCAAGGGGAGAATAATGAAAATAATGACTCAGATGCACAATCGAAATTTGAAGAAATCTTTGCTGAAATTGATCCACTGTACGATCAGAACTATCTACCAATGACAAAATGGACCAAAGATCATCCTCGGTCTCACGTTATCAAAGACTCTTCCTCAAGAGTTCTCACTCGTGCTCAACAAAAAACGAAGCAAAATGCATTATTTTCAAAATTGGAATTTTTCATGTTTAATTCATTTATTTCAAAAAATGAACCTAAAACTGTTAAAAATGCTCTTGATCATGCAGATTGGGTGTAACGCTCTAAATTTCTAAATAAATATTTCATTTTTAAAACAGTAATAAACCAAATATCATATTTCTCGAAAACCCAATTGTATAAATTATTTAAACACAAGATCACAAATAGGGGTGTTTGTTTGGATTGATTGGTTCGATCCGATCCAATTAAGTAAATCCAAATTGATTTCGGTTTTCAAAATACGAATCTGAATAATCCAAACTAAATTCAAATCCGAACCGATCCGATCCATTTACAATTCGGTTGGATCGGTTTTTATAATTCGGTTTTAAAAAAGTTAAACATTTTAAAATGACATATAATTATAATATTATCCAATTTTTATAGAAGAAGTAAAAAAATATTTAATTGTGATTTAAAATTTATAAACTACTAAGAATGTATATTATAGTTAAATATTTAATAGATAAAGAACTTTTAAGAGAAAATGCATATTAAAGTTTTTTATTAGATGAAACTTTTTGAGCTTATTTAAAAAAATAAATTATAAAATTAACAAATAGTTATAGTTATATTAAAAATAAATAAATAATAAATTGTTATTCGGTTTTTTTTGGATTATTCGGTTCATATTTTATAAACCAAAACCAATCCGAAATCCAAAATAGTAATTCGGTTTTGTCGAAAACCAATCCAAAAATCTGAATATCCGAACCAAATAGTCCAATCCAATTTGTCCAATTGGACAATTCGGTTTTATCCAAATAATGAACAGTCTTAATCACAAATGTCTAACAATATCCCAGAATCCTCAAAACAAAATTTCCAGGTGGTGTATACAATCAAGTCGGCGCCTTCCCGCAATTCTCGGAAGTACTTGAAACACATATCACATAACACGGTAAGCACGAAGCTTAGTGAGTCTCCCAAAATACCATACAAAAACAATTAGTTTGTAATGCTATATCTCGATAAGAACCCTCCAATCATGTGTCTTAGTGAGAACCCTCCGGTTCTCACGGCTCGGGTCGGACCCTCCAATCCGACATCTTAGTGAAGACCCTCCGGTCTCACAACTCAATAAGGCTCAGAATAATATAGCATACATCGTAACGACAAAATGCATAATATCACATAATTCAATATAAACACATAGGATCAACATATAAACAGAATAATATAACAGCATAACTCACAAAGACAGTATGCACGATAACACATATCACAATATAAACAATTAAGACCCTCCGGTCAATAACGTACTAAGACCCTCCGGTCAATAATGTACCAAGACCCTCCGGTCAACAATGTACGAAGACCCTCCGGTTAATAACATGAATAAGACCCTCCGGTCACACATAAATTACCACATAGGTAAATATAGTGAGAAGACTCACCTCGGATGGCAAACAGATCCTATAAATGTTGCTGTTGTACTCCGGCCTCTAACACTTAGCCAAACCCACAATTAACCCCATTAGGATCTAATACCAAACCTTCACATATTAGGTCTAAATATGGCCCACCAACCCGGTCCATAAATAACTCAAGCCCATTGGTCCCACCAAGGCCCAATACCAAATGGGCCCACAAAGGTACACTAATGGTCCAACTATGGCCCAATTTTCCAAATTGGGCCCAAACCCTCATATAGGCCTTACCCTAAAGCCCATCTAAATGTTTCGGTCCACATGATTGTTCTTGGATGGCCCATCAATAGCCCAATCACCAAACCCGAATAGAATTACCCAACTCAAGGCCCAAGCAACGTTAGGGTTTCACATAAAATGACGATTAGGGTTAAGCATTCTCACTTAACCCATTAAGGACTTAACCCATTAAGTCCATTTTTCCACTAAGCCATCATACAATGGAATCGACATGAGTCATAACTTCGGTCCATGGGTCCAAATGCGGGTCCCAATAGGTCCAAACCAACAAACCCAAAATTAGGGTTTCCTAAACTCTAATTAGGGTTTCTAGCCCAATAACAAACCAACCCAATCTAAGGTTAAGTGTTTAGGTATATTAGAGTTCCACTAGGTCGGGCACCACCCACTGCCACCTCGGGCGGTGGTGATCGGCGACGGCTCATGACGGCGGGCGGCGGTAGCCACCATTTCCAATGGTGGTGGTTCCTGCCCAAAAATCACACATACACTTCTCATATAATAAACACATACACACAGCCACATCCTATGGTGGCTGGTGGTGGAAAAGGGTGGCAAAAACGGTAGCAGCCACCACTATGAGGTGGTGGCGGTGGGTTGTTTGCCAAAAACACACACATAACCATACATTTAGCTCGTAACAGCAACACAAACACACGAGAACTAAGCTCCCAACCACCGACTAGGAGACAGTGGTCGTCGGAACGGGCTAAAACGACAGCTCAAGGGCCACCGGTGATTATGACTACAATTCCGTCGTCGGACTCACAGAAAAGAACGAGAGAGAGGGAAAGGTAGGGTTACAGTGGACTTAACGGCATTTCTGGTGGCACACGACCCACACACGACGAACAGATGCACTGCTCTCGACGGTTCTTCGGTGATCCACTGACGTTCCGGCGTTGCTCCAGAGTCCAGCAATCATGGTGGCGTTTCGATGGCGGGTTAGCGGCGGCAGCGAACTCGGTAGTGTAGTGACGGCTAGGGAGCTCCTTGAGGGTGGCGGCTGTGAAATGTAGTCCTAGGTTTAGGTTTAGACGACGAGAGGGAGCACCGGGTATAACTCGTGTCTCTCTTCAAACATTTTAGCGTTTTTACAATACCAACACCTCCCCACCAAATATTCTTCAACTTTAACCCAATATTTACCCTTTAGCCCTTGATTCTATAATTTCATTTCATTTTAGGTCCAAAACTTACCATTCAACCCCTGAGCCTCTAAAATCTCTTCAAATTAAGTCGCAATAATTTACCAACATCTAAAATTGTATCAATTGGCTCCCCAACACCAACACCCCGCTAAATATTCTTTACTTTAGGATTATTATTCATATTAACCCTTATCTTTTTATTTATATAATATACGAGATGTTACATTGGGTTCACGCAATGCAAGAAGAATTAAATGAATTTGATCGAAACAATGTGTGGAGATTGGCTCTGACTCCAGTAGATGCATCTGTGGTTGGTATGAAATGGGTATTCAGAAATAAGATGGATAAATAAGGAAATTTTATTCGCAATAAGGCACGTTTGGTCGTTAAAGGTTATTGTCATGAAAAATGAATTGATTATGAAGAGACGTTCGTACATATGGCTAGACTTGAATCAGTTCGCATATTTCTCGCCTATGTTGATCACAAAAACTTTGAAGTATATCAAATGGATGTGAAGTGTGCATTTATAAATGGAGAACTTGAAGAAACTGTCTACGTCGAACAACCTCCAGGTTTTGTGAATGAGAAATTTTTGAATCAATGTTATATTCTAGACAAAGTAGTGTATGGTCTTAAACAAGCTCCGAGGGCATGGAATGAAATTCTTACTCGTTTTCTAAAATAATTCAAATCCAAACAAGGTTCAGTTGATCCTACCTTCTTTCGGAAGAAAGAGGTAACCATTTAATGATAGTTCAGATTTATGTTGATAACATTATTTTTGGATCAACTAATCCCAATGAAAATTAATGGAAACAAAATTCGAAATGAGTTCTATAGGTAAAATTAACTTTTTCCTTAGCTTAAATATAACAGAGTTTAGAGGTTTCATCAATCAAGAAGCCTTCACAAAGACATTATTGGCAAAATTCGGTATGGTGGGTGATTCAAAAGTCAAAGTCCTTATGGCGTTCGGAACGAAACTCACTCCTCTTGATAAACCAGCAACAGATATCACCTTGTTTCGTCAGATGATTGGATCTCTGTTATATCTAACATCCAGTCATACTGACATAATATTTGATGTTTGTTACTATGCTAGGTTTCAAGTGAATCCTCGAGAACCTCATATGTTAGCAGTTAAGAACATATTCTGATATCTAAAGTGAACTACTTCTCTTGGTTTATGGTATCCATCAAATTCTGGATTTTTTTGTGCAAGCGTATTCCAACGCTGACTTAGGAGGCTGTGTTCTTGATCGGAAAAGCACATCAAGTGGATGTCAGTTTCTGGATGGCAAGCTCGTTAGTTGGCAATATAAGAAACAAACATGTGTATCCTTATCTACAACTAAAGAATAATACATTGCAGCAGCATCAAGTATATCCCAAGTGGTGTGGATTCAGAACCAGCTAAGAGACAAAGCATATTGTGATTCCAAAAGTTCCATAAGAATCTGCCACAATCCAGTGCAAAATTCCAAGACAAAGCATATTGTGATTCCGAAAGTTCCATAAGAATCTGCCACAATCCATAAGAATCAATATGAAACGAATTCCTCTATATTGTGATTCCAAAAGT
Source organism: Lactuca sativa (assembly GCF_002870075.4). Taxonomy (NCBI): domain Eukaryota; kingdom Viridiplantae; phylum Streptophyta; class Magnoliopsida; order Asterales; family Asteraceae; genus Lactuca; species Lactuca sativa. The sequence continues at coordinate 145,602,478 of NC_056630.2, read as the reverse complement.
TCCATAAGAATCCGCCACAATCCAGTGCAATATTCCAAGACAAATCATATAGCACTGAGATACCATTTTATTAAGGATCATGTTGAAGATGGGAATGTGGAAGTTCAATTCGTTCGTTCCTCATATCAGTTAGCTGATATATTCACGAAGGAATTACCAAAAGCATCATTTAATCGGATTCTACAAGGGTTGGGAATGATTGAAGCTGGCTCAGTTCCGAAATCCACTTCATAATTATCATAGTTACTGTTCACATTCTGAATGGTTTCGAGCTTCGGAATGGTTCGGAATTCACTGTTCACTTCCAACTTTTTCCGATCTTTGGAATGGTTCTGAAGATATTGTTCTTTAGGATTCTGTAACCTTTTCTCTTTGTAAGTCTTCTGTTCTTTTCTTTACTTTTTTCCATTTCTTTATTTTCGTTCTTTTCATAAATTTAAAACTCCAAAAATATATTATTTGTTTCTGTATTTTCTTTTCAAAAATATCAAAAATATTTTCTTCTTTTTAGTATTCTAAAAAATCAAAAACACCAAAAATATTTTATTTTCAAAGACTTGATGGTAAATTCATTAGTGAATTTTAGTCTGCAACAAGGAATTGATGATCGACTTTATCACTTCTTTCTACCATATCTTATCACGACTTTTGTGTAGTTTCCTTGACTATCAGAACAAAACCAATTTTTGTATATGGCTTCAAAAACTCTAGTTAATGATCGCATAATCATTTTCAACATGATTTTCGTGAAACTCCCAACCATTTGACTACCAAACTATTATTTTGCATCGTAACCCTTAAGACTCTCAGGTTTTACCTCTAAGGTTTAGGTTAAAAAACATCCGTGTTTATGATCTTGAAATCGTTATCACCATGATTTTGAGTGAAACCCAAAACTCCGAATACCTTTTCTGAATTGACGGAGAACACTTTATTGTTCTAGATTGTTACTCAATGAATTGATGGTGAACAAATCTTTTCTCTAGTTATTTTACCAACTGAAATGACGGATAAAACCATTTGGTTCATACCTTTAAAAGTTTGAAATCTCATTTTTTTTATTATATGATCTTCATGAAATGTTCTCAACCCAAGTCATTTCTTCCCAAAAGATCCAAGTTTTTTTTTTGAGATTTCCGTTATGTCTAGTTACTTTAAAAGAATATCCAAAGCTTACTTGTTTTCATGGCTACACTGGTCAAACAAGTACTTCTTACAGATCTTCGGACTTATATTAAGTTTCGGAATTTGTTTGAAGCTGAAGCCACCCTTTAAGACTTATCAAAGAAGCCTTTCATAGTTTCTTAACAAATTGATGATCATAATTCAACGGGAAACCACACAAGCACTTCAAAGTCTCTCTTGACTCAGAAGGAAGAGATCGTTGTCCGGGATCCACCAACTTTTCATATCAAAATGGTTGATATCACACAAGCCCACACATTAAATTTGATTTATTTCTTTTTCTTTGGCACACTCTTGCACTAATATCCTTGTAATTTTACAAAGTCCAGTTACTATTTCGTTTGGTCACTTTAATGCAGAGGATCGGATCAGGTCGTAATTCTGATGGATACTGATCCCGCTTCTACATAGCTGGAGGGAAGATCAATGATTCTGAAAGTGGAGATTCTGAAACGCCCTTGTCCCATTAATGAAAATTCAAATCATGGTGCAACTTTTGAATTTCCCTGACACCGTGTGCTTGTTGTAACGACTTATGACAGTCATTAATGAGCTAACACACTTTTATTGGAAAAAAATTCAGCACTACAGGAACATGAAACGAAGGTTTCTCATTCCACTCATCATCTTCCATATAAAAGGCTCTCAAATGGTTCATTCTCTCTCACAGCGAATACTACTCACGATTATTCAAAGCAAAAATTGCTCTCGTTCTCTACTGTTCATCATCACTCTCGAAACATCAATGGCCGATTCATCAAAGAATATTTCCTTTGCTGATTAGTCTGCATCAGTCTTTATGTTCATTGTTAAGCCTAACCATAACATGATAATCGATCTCGATGCTTCTCGCTACAACCCCCTAATCAGGCCAATGATTGAATGTCTCAAGTTCTCGCCACGGATGAAGGCGTTAACAATGGTAGAAGAAGTTCCACTAGTTCATCTCTCCAAGGCCTTCTCCACTGCCATCTGCACCAAAACTGGAGAAATTATCAATTTCATGTTTGCAAACCACAAGACCTCCATCAACAAAGCTAATTTCTGCAAGCAGCTAGGGATTGTATCTTCAAATGTGGGTTTTGACTCGGAATCAATTCCAACGACAGGTCTGATCAAGATGTTCTACTAGATGGGGTACACCGACGACATTTCATTATTGTCCCATTTCAGGAAATCCTTTTTCCCCCGATATGGAATGGGTTATTTACCCTATTGTTCAAAAGCCTGCCAGAGAGAAGGGAAAAGGAAAGCAAAGGCTGCTACTTCAGAAAGTGTCAAAGTTCCAAAGAGGGAAAAGAAACCATTTCAGAAACTGAGATCTCCATCTCTGATAATTCAAGAGGAATCCGAAGAGTGAACGGTAACAGAAGTTCAGGAGGATAATACATTGCGAAATGAAGAGGAAGATACAACTGCAACTTCCAAACCTACCCCCACTGAAAATATTCCAAAGGTATCTTCTCCTCATATCTCTTCCTTTCCGGAACTAGAGATTTTTGACAATATTATGCAGAACCCATTTTTGAATCTCACTACATCCCTTCCTCCACCTCCATTTACACCACCAACATCGTATATGACAACTTCCCCAATCACCTCCACAATTCCGATAACATCCACCCCCCTCTACCTCCAACGAGTTCTGTTGGAACATCACTTCCTCAAATCTCCATCCCACTATCCCAGCCTATCTTCACATAATCCACCATACCTACAACAGCAACAGTATCCACTCTACCAGAAGTTTTGATTGTCAAATCCATTTCAGATGATACTAAGGCCTCGTTTGTTTTTCTACAAAAGTACTTTTTGAGCACTTTCCCCTTCTGGCAGGTAGACGTTTCTCAAGTGTACGTCTTCTTCCGCATACATGGAAAAAGACAAAAGACATTTAACCACTTCCAAAACAAACAACACCTAAGACTTTCAATATCCCTGGCAACATATTTTGATGTGCGGCCAAATGCCAACGTTGGTTTGACTTCAGACCAGCCTTCCTCTTTGGTTCCTCTAGAACATGACGATGTTGACATCTTTTTTGAAGATGATCAAGAAACAATTGTAGCTTTTGTCTTTCATCCATTCTCTGTAAATTTCACCAGTGATGAAGATGAAGCGCCTATGACGAAAGGCCAAGTCAAGTAGTTGAATGAGGAACTTGATTCAATTTTGGAGTATTCCCAAGCCTTCTCTTCCTCAAAATGGGAAAATTTGCTCACAACCCATCAAGCAAATGTGGAAATGCTCACATCTTTTAATTCCAAAGACGTTGAAGAATCAACAAAGGCAGCCCAAGCTTCAGAAAAGAAAATATCCAAAGCTACAGAACAGGTCCAATAGTTACATAATGAAGTCTATGAATTCATGGTTGACTTCACGACCTTTTATGATAAAAGTATAGCTAACATGAACAATGTCATAGAAGGTTTTAGATCTTCTTTGAAAGTTGAAAAAGAAGCTCTTTCAACTCTCCGTGCAGATATTAAGCTTGATAATGCCGATCTCAACATACCCATCACTCAACAACTTACAAAGTTACAAAGTGTCTTGGCTACTGAAAACAAGATTATGGATGCTCGGGCCGAACAGATGCAGAAAACGAAGGTTCTTACTGAGAAGATGAAGAATACAACCTTTAATGTTGCCAAACTTGAAGAAGAGAAATCTTTGGTTAAAGGGTGCACTTCCGAAATCAATAACAATTTATGTTAATCGTTGCGACTCATGATTCTTTATTCACTGTCTTTGTCTGACAGTATCTCTCCGAAAAACTCCAACCTGTATTTGCAATGTTGAATCAACTGCATGGTGTTTTGGGAAGTGGGGCTTCTGCGAAACAAGGGGGAGACGAGGAAGAAAACTTAACAAAGGCATCTTATCAGAAGGATAATGAATCTTCCGGACTAGGAAAAGATAAAGGCCAAGGTGTTCTTGAAGAAGAAAATGATGAAAGTCCGATGATGTCCGAATCGGAAAGGATTGCTAGAGAGAAAAGAGATAAAGAGCTTGATGAACTTAATGCTCTTTGGAAAAAGCTTGAGGCAGAAGAAGCAGAAGCCAAGAATTCGAAATTAATTCTTGAAACTCAGAAATCTTTGTTTCCTTCCTGGTCTCTTGAGCATATATAGAAAGAAGTTATTAATGATCTGAATCTCTTCTGGATGGAGTCAACAAAATCCTTTGACATAAATAAGATTTGGAATGTCGTTTCGAAAATGGATGTCGAGATTGCTTCTATTCTGAAGAAGAGGCCAATTCTGAAGCCATATGAACAACCGGAAGACATACAACATTTGAAGGAAGGGATCATTCGAAAGAAGCACTAGAGCATTGTTTACAAAAGAAATGAATGTGAAGTGATTCATAATTGCATGTTCTTTTAAGGAATAAACACTTGTATTCCACAGATGCTCTAAAAACAATCTTATCTTCGGCCGAAGCCAAGAAAGCCAATTTTGTTGCCGACATCAGATGTGTTTCTGATACGATTCATTGGTATCTATCTTTTCGGACATCCCTTCTGAAGATTATGCCGAATATTTTTTATTCTAAAAGACAACAATGAAGATCTCCTTCTGATTTTACACAAATGGGGAGATTGTTAAGTCTAATTTAGTGTTGTGTCAAATATGTTGATTTCGGATTTATGATTAATTTTGATTCCAAAATGAGCCTGTCTATGTTCGGAATTGTTGTATGATTTTGTCTATATATAGCGTGCATGTATCTTCTAGGGTTAACAACTTTTGAAGCAATTACAGAATAGTTATGCCTCAAGAACTATTCTATTGTTGTGATTAATACATTCAACACCTTTTCTTTCATTATCGTTTCACATTATTGTTTTGTCTTGCAAATATAGAATCTATCGATCTTTAAATATTTCTCGCAAGTAGACCACATTGCCCTTTTGTAACCCATACACTTCCATCCCTCTTCCTCAATCATCGGTACCTGAAAAAAGACCACCTAACATTCCTCAAACACTCCTTCATCAGCGACAACGATAACACTCATTCTTCAATCGATTTCAATCTCAGGTCGCCGAATATTGCAGATTGAAATCGTCTTATTGTGTTTTTTTTCTTCCTCTTTCTGTGTTTTTTCTATAATGTGATATGATTCCAATTTCTAGGATTGATTGAATGACCATTCAAATCAGATTGTTTGGTAGGTTTGCCCCTATCTATCTCTAATTCTCTTTCATGATTCTTCTTTGATTATATAATTCACATTACACAAATCATCCATCGGCTTCAATATGTCGATATTTGTCTCATAAGTTCTTCCAAAAAGCTTCATTTCTCTTTCTCTATTGAAGATCATAATGGACTTGATTTTGTTTTTGTTCTAATTCATTTGAGTTAAGATTAAGTACGTACAATTTTGGACTGATTGGAGTATTAATTTTATGCAGATTTTTTTAACATCAAGGTCGGATATACCAAATTCTTGGGGAACGTTTTTCTACACTTTTCACATTCTTCTTTGCATTAGGTACATTTTCTTCTTCTTATGCTCAATGAATCAGGTGAAAATTGATTTTTGATTTGTTAAATTACGATTAGAATTAGGTTATCCATTTTTTAAACATCGTGTTCTTAATCTTTGTAACTTCATTATTGACGAATGATTGATAGATAAATCTTAGTTTTTCACCATTTTTTTTGCTCATAATCATTGATATATTGTCAACTTGCAGTGGGTACTTTATTAGGAGCATTGATTTGGGCTTTGATAGGCGAGGAAACTATCTTTATATCCTGAGTAATTTTCATCTAGAATATACATGATTTAATAACAGGTGAAAGTTCCAACTTGGATTGGTGTTAGTTACTTGAAAAATGTGTGTATATATGTGTAAAAAAGAATATACAAACAAAGAAGAATGATTTTTATATTCTAAGAATTTCTCATAAAAACAAATTCGATATTTCCACATGAAAACAAATGAATGGTTTGTGTGTATATTTTTGTGTATGCCTAGTTTATTATGATTTAAAATATATATTTAACATGGAGCAATAAGGATGGTGAAATGTTTTTATAAAAAATGACGCTTGAGGTGGTTTTTTCCAAACAAAAGTTATAAGTCCTTAATTTCTTTATTTTTCTGTAGGTTGAATGTTTTTATAAAAAAATATTATTTGAGTGTAATATATTCATTTTGCATAGTTTGTCAGATGCAAAATCAAACAACATGTCTCAATCATAAGTTAAATCAGTCATAACTTCTAATTCATTCAACTCTAACTCAGTTAGCAAGTATCAAACAACCCATAAATTTACATATAGGGATAATGACTTAAAAGGGTAATATATTTTTCAATTTGTACACATTTAGTCACTGAGTTTTTTTTTCGTCCACATTTACCCCTTCAACTTGTTAAACTGTACACATTTAGTCCTTATGACCGGCTACTCCAGGTTAACCGGTAAAAAAGACTTAATAGGGTAATATATATATATATATATATATATATATATATATATATATATATATATATATCACTTTGTACACATTTAGTCCTTAATATTTTTTTATTGCATAATAACTCATTTTTGTTTTTTTATTCATCCAGTACTAATGAATGATTTGTTTAGGTTTTTCTCACGACATCTTATGTGGGATAGCCATATGGTGGTGGGATAGTTTCAAGTGGTCTTGCTATATGTTGTAGGCCAAGATACCTGGTGCGGGCCGGCTATAATTTGTAGGCACGAAGACTCGAGAAGAGCAGTTGGATTAAGGCGTCATGCCAACAAACCCTGAGTATTCCAGTCCGATGACTAATTGGACCTGTTGCATGTTGGCATTCCAGTCCGATGACTGATTGGGCCAAGGTATACCAATCTAATGAGTGTTGGTCCGTTATGCATGATAATACGTTTGTTGTGTTGGTATTTTGGGGGAAACTCACTAAACTTTGTGTTTACCCAGTTGTTTATGTTTTCAGGTTCTATCATTGGTCGTGGGAAGGCGAATGCATGACTATACACACTCATCAACATTATTGAGGATTACACATTTTCTTATATTACTCTGATTTTAGATAAATGTATTTTGGAATAAACGTTTTTTCTTAATAATGTATTTATAATTAGGGAGTTTTGCCTTATTTAAAAATGAAAATTTTTTGTTGCGAAAATGAGACATTACACATAAACAACAACAACCTCACATACTTCATCAATGATTGTCCCGCGTAAGATGTCGTGAGAAAAAACTAAAGAAAACATTCATACGTACTGAATGTGTATAAAAACAAAAAAGACTTATTTTAAAACAAAAAATTATTAAGGACTGAATGTGTACAAAAATATTAAAGACTAAATGTGTACAAAATGAAAAATACATTACCCTATTAAATCATTTTTCCCGGCTAACCTGAAGTAACCGGTCATAAGGACTAAACGTGTACAGTTCAACAAGTTGAAGGGGTAAATGTGGACGAAAAAAAAACTCAGTAACCAAATGTGTACAAATCGAAAAATATATTACCCTTTTAAGTCATTATCCCTTACATATATGAATAATTCACTTGTATTATTTTTTACTATTTCAATATCTTAATCATACAAAAATTGAAACTCACAAGTAATTTACTTAAATTCCTGTGTGAAGAATCAAAAATTATTGAAAAATTGAATGCACATATCATTTTAATGTCAACTAGAAAGGTTACCCCCGCTACGCGAGGGCCAGAATCTTTCAATATTGTTTCCAAAACGATAAATATGATAGACGTAGAAAGTGCAAGGATGAAAAGTCCGAAGTTTGCCCCGGACCATTTTTTTCATGTTTTTATGAAAAAATGTAAAAGTTTTGACTGTAAGGATCAGAAGTTTCAAAACGGTTAAAGAATTAAAGGGGAAAGAATTAGCAAATTTTTACAAAAGGGATCAAAGTTGTCAAACCGTTAAAGTTTTGTGGCCAAACTTTAAATATTAAAAGGTTTCTAAAAAGTGTAAAAATATTGATTGCAAGGACCAAAAATGTCAAAATAGGTAAAGAATAAGGAGCAAAGTGCAGGGACCATTTCTGCCAAAAAATGTCAAGTTTACTATTCCTAAGCTTCATATCTTTAATATATATATATATATATATATATATATATATATATATATATATATATATATATATATATATATATATCTTTATAACTTCAAAAACATTTACAAGATTTTGCTGAATTTTAAAAGGTACAAGCTTTTAAGCATCATATATTATAATTTTATGCATCGGAGAATAAATCTTATCTGGTCAAAGACAGATTTTGAATAAGTCTTCTAAGTTTATCTTCAAACTGAATGGGTTAAATATGAAAAAGTCAAATAAGATGATGATGATAAGATTTTGAATGGGTCAAAGTTTGACCAAGTGTTCCTCATATCCAATTGAATCGGTAAATACTAAATCTTATCTGGTCAACATTTATGAAAAAGTCAAATAAGATGATGATGATAAGATTTTGAATGAGTCAAAGTTTGACCAAGTGTTCCTCATATCTAATTGAATCGGTAAATACTAAATCTCATCCAGTCAACATTTATGAAAAAGTCAAATAAGATGATGATGATAAGATTTTGAATGGGTCAAAGTTTGACCAAGTGTTCCTCATATCCAATTGAATCGGTAATACTAAATTTTATCCGGTCAACATTTATGAAAAAGTCAAATAAGATGATGATGATAAGATTTTGAATGGGTTAAACTTTGACCAAGTGTTCCTCATATCCAATTAAATCGCTAAATACTGAATCTATCAATAATAATGAAAAAGTCAAATAAGATGATGATAAGACTTTGAATGGGTCAAAGTTTGACCAAGTGTTCTTCATATCCATTTGAATCGGTCTAGCATTCGTCTATCATGAATGCCTTGTCATTGACCGCAAAACCTTGGTTCTCTCTCATGCTCGCTACCTCCTCCTTTGTTTTTCTTTCTATTAAAATCGAATAAGCCCAAAAATGTCTTACGTTTAATCCTAGCCCAGGTATAAGAAATCTCTATTTGTTCGTCATTTTGTTTAACAAATTTTTTGTGTCATTTTGTTGATTCGCACCCGTCGCTTTGCGTGGGTAAACGGCTAGTATATATATATATATATATATATATATATATATATATATATATATATATATATATATATATATATATATATATATATATATATATTAATGTGGCAATTTGACGAAATGTTGGTTTAACTAGGTAATTTGATCAATTTAAGTGAGTACGATGACAAATATCATAAAATACGGTGGAGAATGACCATATGTGAAACATTCTTGTATCTAGATAGCCTTTAGGAGATATGTTATCTATTTTGCTAAACTTAAAACTTTTTTGGCCAAAGTTGGAATAAAAAATATAAAGACCCATTTTTTTTAACAACAAATATAATATAACATATCTACTCCTAAAATGCCCCTTAATTCACCAAGGCAAATATAATATAACATATCTACTCCTAAAGTACCCTTAATTCATTTATATCCACGACGAGACTTGAACCCTCAATCTTAAGAAGTGAGTGCAACACCGGATACCGCTTGACTAGAAGCCTTTTAGTCACAAAATCAATTTTTTTCTCTCATAATCGATCCGGAAAATATTATGGAGCTTATATGATGATTTCAAGCTAGTTTTGCAATTAAATTTGAATCTAAAATGTTTAGGGAAGTTTAAGGCTAAATTGGAAGAGTATTTGCAAGTTGAGGTACAAATCTATTTCAAAAACTTTCTTGAAATCAGTAAGGATTTAGTATAAGGATCAGATCTGAATTCGAATTTTTTAAGTATAATTGTTTTATATTCAAATTTATATAGTGTGGTTTAGTTAATTTCTAATCGGTAATTTAAATACATGTTACATCATTAAAGTTTATAAGATGTGGTTTACGATTGACAATTAACGATACGATACAAAACGAAATTGGGACAAAACTGAATTTTGAATACGTTTTTGAGTCTAGTATAAAAAACACGATATCATATCGTGTCCGTGTTCAAAATTTGATTCGAAACTGACACGATTTAAAATTTGTTGGTCATTTTATGTATGCTTAACTATTATTTAATTAAATTAATTATTATTTTATGTTATTTTTTTCGTAACGTATCTTGTTTGTCATTTTTTAATTAGTCCGTTTTCGTGTTAGTAATTAAACAAACTAGATTTGATACCCCTAATGTGGTTTGATTGTATTGAAAATTGGTTAAAATTTGTTAAAAACTAGTATTTAGTATCTCATGTGTTGTGACAGAAAACTCATTTTGCAAAGTGGACCACAAAAGATAATTAATTAAGAAATTATAAAAGTAAAATTTTATGTATATAATAAAAACGAAAATTATAAAAATAAATCAAGTAAGGAAAAAAAATATAACTTCAAATAATAATAAATGATTAAAATCATAAATTATAAAATATCACTAATTTAACTTTATTAGGGATCGAAACTTTTTGACGAAAATTATTTGAGAAGAAAAAAAAATTATTATAACAAATCACAAAATAACTATTTTAGAAAAATGTTTATTTTTGGATTCTGAGTAATGTATGAAACTAGATTATGATTCGCATTAAACGCGGGGAAACACATAAATAAAATATAAATGTATATAGATATTGCAGAATAATTAAAAAACCAGGGTTATTGGTATTATTGAAATGTATAGAAAATACACTAAAATCGGCAAACATATATAGTCGTTGAAGGACCTCTTTGTTGATAATATTTTTTTTATTAGTTGAACGACATGCCTCGTCACAAAGTAACTTCAAACCTTTTTTACTTGTGATACAGGAAACAACTACATATAGCTGACCATGCGCGAGAACGGGTCTACGCAAGTATAATCCAACATTTGACAATGTACTTTCAAAATACATTGTTATTTTATGGGTATATTGTGAAATATAATTGTTTATTTCAAAAAATATCAACTTATTTATGTTCATTTGAAATGAACCACATAAACCCCCCACAATATTAAATATAAAGAAACTCTAACTAATAAATATAAAAACAGTTATGTTTGCTCGGTTTAGATATTGTTCATGACTCATTGAAAATGTCAAAATACATAATTGGCACACAACTTACTTGTTATTATGATACGAAGAGGTTAGTTTTTGGTTATTTATTTGGGAAGCATAATATGTATTTGCATTGCAAGTGCTTACCTTTTGAATTTAGCATTTCTTACTTTAGAATTTTATTTTGGCTTGACATAGCCATGATCATCCCATATTTAATATTTTGCTCTTCTTGCACCTTTACTACCTACTGACTTACATTCATTAAATCAAGATTTAACATTTTTTAAAAACAAATATAGATAAGAAACTTCTATACTCAGTGGATACGTTAAAAGAGACATGAGACTTGTCTTTTTTGAGATCAATAATACCAAATTGGTTTACTTTCTACAAAATAATTTAAGAACCGAAGAAAACGTGATTGCCAAAATATCTCATATCATTATTCAAGTCATAACCTGTTATATGCCGAAAAATTGAAATTTTCAACCAAAACTCTGTTACATGCCATCAAAGTTGAAAATAGATCTTTTATAGTTAGATGATGGTATTAATTAAAAAAAACCGTCTTTCACTTTTTGTTGGATGTATTTTTTGATGATAGAAACAATTATCAGGCCAAACATAATCTGTAAAAACCATCATAGCCAAATCATAAATCGTTTAATCAACAAAATAGAATACCACAGTCGTAGATGGTAATATAGTTAGAATATCTTTTTCTAAAAGATCAAGAAATGGACACTAGAATCTTATGACGTTGATAAAAGTCATAACAAAGTGCAATAGATTGAATCGATAGTTTACAATAAATATAAAAAATGAATCCCTATCAGAGATAGAAAAACCTAAGGACAAGACAAAAAAACATGTAAGATTACAAAGTTGCAAACAACAAAAACACATGATGCTAAAAATCTAGAAAAAAAACTCAAAATTTATACCAAGTTGTGAGGTGGGTGTAGAGAACTTGTGTCAGATTCTTTGAGTCATTTCGTCAAACACCTAAGGTGCCTGTTCTAATAACCCATCTTTTGAATGTAACACGACAAAAAAAATCCAATCTTACAGGAAAGTGTAGGAAATGAACTAAATTAACATGTATTTACATTATGTAAATTGTTTTGAATAATGTTCCTTCAAAAATATACTTATTATTGTTTCATACCTACACACAAAGTTTAATAAATAAATGTTAATTTTAATTATAAAATTTGATTCTACCATATAAATACGACCACATATAAAATTTAAGAATCAAAATAAATTTTTTCTATAATACTGTTAATTCGATATTCAAGGAAATAAGATCATTCATAATTTAGATTCTTATTTCTTAGCCTACTTTTGATATAGTTCATGTATTAATATTTAGAGAAACTAATAGGCAAGGATATTAATATTAAATGTTGTATATTGTTGTTACCGGTAAAAAATTAAGTTTTATTTTAAGCTTAAAAGTTTTTTTTCAAGGTAAGTATATATGTTGCTATAATTTGTAAAAAAAACAAATAGTTATTGCAGTTTGTAGAGATTGTTGAGGATCGAGTCCAAGCTAATGGGTTACACATTTAATATGAAAAGTTATACATTGTTGTTTTATCTGACTCAATCTAGACTGAATGATGTAATATGTTAAGCCAAAAAAAACTTATGTAATGTTTTATGAGATTTCAAAAATAAGGTCAGAAATAGTAACCACGTTGAGATAATCAAACAAATAGATAGTAGCAACAACCGATTTGATCCATTTTTAAATTAAATTACCGATTACCGTTCATATTAAATTAATGATTTAGCCTTTGGATAAAAAAATGGAAGTATCGTGCAAAAAGAATCATTTTAGTACATGTGTTATTTTAATATCTATTGTTGAATTGCTTTTCCAACCCAATGTTTTTCTAGTTTCATAAGTCGAATTACCCTTTTGCCTTTATATTTCCTTACTTAAAGGTTTCCTGCATTTAATTTGCAATTATATTATAATAAATCACATAAATTTAGGATTTTATTGATACCTTCAAAAGGTAATTTCGAATATTCCTTCTTTATTTTATCCCAAATAAAATTACCTTTCTGCCCCTAAACCTTAAAATCATACTTAGCATTTTAAAAAAAATCCATCCAACAATATCAATAACCATTAGTTATGATTTCAATTTAAAGTTAGAAATGTTATAATTCAACCATCATATTAGGGTATTAATTTACATTCAAACACTAAAAACATATCTCTTTATTCCTATTATACCCTTATCATCCATTTTCCATTCGATATTACCATATATTTATCTTAACAGATTATTTGAGTTCTATATCAAGATTGCAATCCCTGTAATTCAGACAGCAATTTAAGATATTATATACAATCAAAAACAATAACCATGTTGAGGTAATCAAACAAACAGAAATAACAACATCTCATAATTTGATCAATGTTTAAACTAAATTACAGATTTACCATTCTGATGAACATTGTACATACTAAATTAATGATTTACCCTTCGGATAAAAAATGGAAGTATCATGCTAAACGAATACACAAAAAAATTGATTACAATGAACAGGAAAACGGGTGGGGTGCATTTGTCATTCCATCAAAGTACTTTGATATATTGTGTTTTAACTGGTTTCCATCAAAGTACATTATTATTTTTTCTGGACTAAAGGTATGTAATATATTTTCCTATTTATTTGAAAAGTTTTAGAAAAGTAGTTAACTGATATCATGTAATTTGTGACAAAGAAAATCAAAATATATAAATACATATATTTGATACAGGAACAAAAAAATAATCGAAAAAAATATAAAAAAGCGAAAGAAGGTACTGACCTTCTAGTGCACAACAACGAATGTTTGAAGTAGAGAATGATGAAGAAAGTTATAAGCACTAAGAATGATGATGTAGAAGAAGGTTTAAAGAAAAGCAACGACTGAAAATAAGTGTGAGCCGCAGATTCAGAGATGAATCGTATATGTATGTGATAATTTGAATCTGATTTTTTGGTATTAATGGTTTCCTAATAAAAATGGATTTTATATTAATGGTTTGCTAATATAAACGGATTTATATTAATGGTTGATATTTAATGCCTTAATTGAAATGATTTTTAGTAATATGTTTTTAAAGTTGACCATTTTAAAACCTTGATAACCGAAAATTCAAGATTTAAAATTTTGGAATCTTTTATTAGAATTAAATATAATCCATTTCAAAGGATTTAAGTTAATTTTGTGGAAAACTTTTATTGGAATTAAATACATTCCATTTTGGGAGAATGATGTCAGCAATCTAAGGGTGGAAAACATAGAATTGAAATACAATCAACGGCCCAGATTGTTTAAGATGATGTCATAAGATTTTTATTTTAATATATACTAAAGATAATATAATTATTAGTATGCTTATTTAATGACTTTTTTAAAAAAGAAAAAACTAAACGGGTTTGAATTTTGAAGCGAAAAGCTATAAATAAGGGAGTTAAATTATGGACAATATTAATTAGGGTTAATGATGGCATAGATTGTCAAAAGATGTCTTGAAGGAGATGCATGCTTCAGTTTGTAGAGATTTGTGTGAAACCAAAACAAAGTTGTAATAATTAAAGATGCAAGGAAGAGGCAATATGAAAACTAAGAATACATGAGCAAAAAGGAACCACCTTATGGTGCTACATTATGTTATGAGCACATAAAACATCAATTGAAGCACAACCATTGACATGAGGACGAAGAGTATTAGAGAATTATGGTTTAAGAGAGAAAAATAGAGAAGAAATATGGGGCGGCTATTCATGTTTTTTGGCCAGGTTTATGGATAAACTGATATCTTATATATAAATAGAATGATATGCTTTAATCGATTACATAATTGCTGATTTTAAAAATTCTATAATTAAATGTCATTGTGTTCGAATTGTGAAATATATTTTAGAAAGTATGAATAGATTCTATAATTAAGATTTTATAATTAAATCTAATTGTGTTTGAAATGTAATTACTAAATTTAAAGATTTTATAATTAAATGTTTGGATTATATTTTGGGAAGATGATGTCAGCAATTTGATCTAAGGGTGGAAATGATAAGATTGAAATACAATCAAGGGCTCTGATTACTTCATCGATGAATTAAGGGTTCTTTTTTAATAATATTTAGAGATGATTTTAAAGTTGTAAGCGGATATCTTTTAGCAATTTTAGTTCTCGAAATAGAAAATCTAAAATAAACCTCACAAAGCTTTTTTGCAAGTATATATATATATATATATATATATATATATATATATATATATATATATATATATCCCTTCTAATAAATAAAGGTTTTTTTTGTCATATGTCACACTCTCATTCAATTTGTCAAACGTTATTTTGTGGTTATTTTGAATTAACTTTTTTTTCACATGTCATTTTATGAATTTTTATATTTTATTAAACTTCACATAATATTTTAATATAATAATTGCTATAAATATATTAATAAATGGATATCAATTTCATTAATAAACTTACATTTTAATCTCAAAATTTTCAAACTAAAACTAATTAGTTTCTTTTGTTTATTTATTTAAATTATTTGTTTAAATTTAGAAGATAAAAAATATTTCAATTATAATAATTTATTTTTTTTCTTATAAATTCGAACTTCTCAAATACTTTAACCTTTATATTTAATTTTTTTTAAAAGTAACTCATGTAATATGTGGGTCTCACAACTACTATATATATATATATATATATATATATATATATATATATATATATATATATATATATATATATATATAGGTAGGTTACGTTGAGATTAAAAATAAAATAGAGATCTCGAGATTCAACCTCCGCCGCATATTTCACATCTGCCGCTCTAACCCTCCGGCGTACAATACTTATGCCGGCACGGCAGGCCTGGTATAATCATAAATGATTATACAGTATCGCCCGTTCCTTTCTCATCCGCTACCATCCCCACCACCACTACCACCACCTCTGACACCAGTCCACCCCACCACAGTCACCTCCGTTACTATATCACCGCCACCTCTGTCACCACCACCTATTCTGCCACCAACTGTCATAATCATTTATAATTACTCAATCTATGAACAGACATATATGTATAATCATTTATGATTAGGCATATACGTATAAAATATGCATAATCATATATGATTATAACTCTCTGTCATATAATCATTTATGATTAGGCATACGTTGTTGTTGCCGGTACGTTGGAGCATTAGAACGACAAATGAGAAATATGTGGCTAAGGTTGAATCTTAAGATCTCTACTTTTTTTTAATCTCAAGTGAACCCTCCCATATATATATATATATATATATATATATATATATATATATATATATATATATATATATATATAGAGAGAGAGAGAGAGAGAGAGAGAGTTAGGTTCATATACGAACCATAAATATTGTGTGAATGTATGGTTAATTCTTAACCAATCATTTGATAAGGATACAATAGTAATTTTATCTATGATTAATTATGTCAAAAAAATCAAATCAGTTACTAACCCTTTAAAATTGCATATCGGTTTCACACCTTATTAATCCATCATCGTTTTCATCCCACATAACAACAACTAAACGATCACCAAACCTACAACTAGGTTCATCGATGTTGGCAGAACCCTAAGTTTCTGACAAAACCAAGGCACTCCAGTTTTTCATCTCATTGTTCTCCCCTAACCTTCTTTGTCTGAATGTTGCTCCCTCGCCAACGAACTACCTTAGTAGATTCCCTCAACTAGCTTTCTCAATCCTACCTCGCAACATCATTCTCCAACAAACGATGATACAAGGGTGGCACACCACCACTATTATTCTCCACAATCTGGTCTCCTCCACTATTGTTCTTCATATATTGAAGCTTTGCGCATGTATAATATCAAAAAGTAGGTATTTTTTGAACTTTTTACTAAATTTCCTATAATTCATATATCCCAAAGTTCAATCGGTTAATGTTGACTGGACCAAAATATATGATTCACGTTATCAAAGCAAACTCCTAATCTCGTTCTTGATTTTCTACCTATCCTTATCTAACCGATTGATCAATTTTCTTTCTACGATTCAAAAATCTCGGATCAAATAGATTTGTATCATTCTTCCAATCGTTAACTTTTTACATTGTTATTAATCATTCACATATCTACGGGAATTTCACTCTTCTATGAATTACATATAATCTCTCTTCTACTCGATCTGTCTTGTATCATTATACTCATATGAATGCTGATCTATGTTCGTTTCAAATCATTTCAACTTGTTGTTCATCTATGAAATTGAAACGTAATTATGATGAGTTGTTTTCTATCCTTATCAATGTCACACACTTATGAATTCAATTCTAGTGATTTGCTAATGAGTAGTCAAAATTGATGACTTGGAGTTTTTGGTTTTTAATTTGTGATTTCTATCTTGATGAACCTAAGTTGACATGCTTCAATAATTAATTATTGATTTCTATCACAAGAATTATTGGATTCAGTCTTTAATGCTATATATTTGTTTTTTCTTATCCAATCAAGACTATTTTTTTCTTCATGGTTTTGGTTTGTTATAAAAATGACTTTTTGTTCTAATATTATCAACTCACAAGTAATTGACCCCACGTCGTTTTGGGTAATATTTTAAGGTAATCAGGTGATTAAATTTTATTTTTAACCTTAATTTTCACATAATGTTGCATGTATCTATGTATATGTAACTTTAGGTTGGCTTAAAAGGTAAACAAGTGATTAATTTTTGTTGTTAACCTTCAAAAGTTGTTCAAGTACTGGAATTCGCAGGTTCATACTTGTTTTTTATCGCTATCTTGTCCTTTAAATTGTTAACTCTAATCTCGTTGTTGTATCAATTTTATTATTACAAACTTATGATTATTAGATGGTGTATTTAAATTGTATACGGATGCCTATGAACTATGTCACACGTAGCTGAAATATCGAAAGTTTGATGCTTTTTTCACTTTAGTATATGATAAAAACAGGGAAAAAAAGAGATGATGGATGTAATGTAGGGTATTCTTTAAGAATAGAATACTAAAACCAATGTATTCTTTAAGAATGAAAGACTGGAAATAAAAAGAGGACCGATAGTTCAAGAATGTTGCAAATAGTGCAGAGATGATCAAAAATGAAGAATATAGCAGAAGAATGTAGGGTTTTTGTTTTTTACTGTAGCCTTTTGACAAAAAGAATGTGGTATATATAAATTTTTTTTTGTATATTCTTGAATTATGTAAGAATTATTAGGTTTGTATATAAAACTTATGGTGTTACGAAACTTGGAAATCATTTTTTATTCTTCACTTCCTTAGTAATACTTGAATTTTTCAAGAGTTTTTTATTCAAGCATTCTTTAAGAATGTTTTAATTCTTCAAGAATTGTAAATTGTCTTCGTTTGAAATTTCTTATAAAAGTTATTTGTTCTATTCGCAAAGAATGTAATTTTTGTAATTGATATAAATTTTGTGAGTACTGTGTACAAAATTCTTGTATATTCATTAAAAAATATGTCATAATATGTTTATATATTCTAGAGAAAAAACATCATAAATGGTCCCTGTGTTTTCCCAGATTCTGAAGTTTAGTCCCCGTGGTTTAAAAATCTCATAGTTGGTCCCTATGCTTTCAAAACTTTTGACAGATGGTCCTTATCCCTCACACCATTAGAATCCCACCGTTAACCCTTATTTCATTAAAATAATATAAGGGTAAATTGGTCTTTTCACTTGTGCCCTCTTCTTTATAACCAAATGCATGTATATATTTTGAAAACCCTTCTCGCACCCACCCTCTTCTACTCTCACTCTACTGTGCATCCAATTCCAAAACGATTTCTGCGAGTGTCGAAGATGGCGATTTGTAGATGTGGAATGGAAACAACGAAGTTGACCTCATGGACGGATCGTAACCCAGGAAGGCAATTTTTGAATTGTTCAAGATGTGGGTTCGTAAGGTGGGTTGACCCCCCGATGTGTGCAAGGGCATTGGTGGTGATTCCAGGTTTAATAAGATCAATGAATCGATTGGAAGGGAGGGTTGCGATTGCAAGTGCAGAACTGTGGAACTACCGGCTGATGTTGTTCTGTTCATGGATAATTTTTTTTGGTTTAATTTTAACTAGTAAGGATTTGGATGGTAATAGGATGGGGGTTTTTGGTTTCTTTTGTACACATCTAACTAGTTCAGGGGGTTTTGGATTGTGATGGAATGGGTATTTTTGGTTTCATTTTGTTGTATGAAGTGTAACACATTAAGTTAATGGAAATGATGATTATGTATTTTGTTATAAATCAGTGGTTTTGATGTTTATTTTCGTATGATGAATTGTTATAACTGCATCTTGCAAATGGTTAGGAATGGTATTTCAAATCTACATTGTTATACATGCATCTTTTTTAGAAAGGTTTGGAGAGGGTAACTCATAAGCAAAATGTTGATAAATCATTACAAAATGTTGATAAAATCATTACAAGTCTGTGTTTAACCCATACAAACATGAGACTTACTTTCAACATACTTACTGATGGAATGTCTTAACCCATACAAACATTACAAAAGACCTAATTACCATAATTTAAACAACCAAACCATAATTTATGTTTCAAAAGACCTAACTACCCAAACATCCAACTAACTACTTAACAGAATTTCCTAAATTCCCCTTTCCCTTTCCTTGTGTCTTACCCTTTGCCTATGTCTTCCCTTTTCCCTGTGTCTTCCCCTTTGATCCAACTTCACTAATGTCTCCCTGCCCTTTACATGTTCTGGAATTGTGCCCCTTGTTATGACACTTTGAACAAGTGACTGCAATAAATTTCCTGCTTAATTTAGTGGTTTGGCTGTTGGGATCATCAACACTTCCCCTTCTCTTCTTTTTTGGCCTCCCAACCTACATATATGCATTTATTATATTTAAAACATTAACATACATGCTGGCATTAAAAGTACATATCTAGCCTAGTTGACATAACAACATATGTGTGATGTTTTGGTGGAGTTAAAGTGAATGGACAATCACTTTTTGGCCACATTGAACGACCATTTATTGGATCAATTTTGTTCAGATACATGGCTCTCCATGTTGATAACTTATAGCAAGGATGGACCCAATCCTCAACATCAGGGGCATCTTCTAAATTTTCAATTTTTTTCCATATAGCAGAAACAACATGCCTACATGGAAAACCTGTAATCTCCCAGAACCTACAAGTGCAACTTCTTTCATTTAGGTTCACCACATACTGATCCTGCCATGTGCTTGCAACTTGGTACTTTCCTGCCCCATTATACTTAGCTACATACTTTGCTGCTTGAGTCTTAATCTCCTCTAAAATTATAGTTGCAGTAGTACTTAGTTCCCCTTGACACTTATCTATTTCCACGTGTAAAGCTTTGATTGGAATTTTATGGTTACTTTGAATTTGTGGAACAATTAAGTTTGCTAAATATTTGGAAGTACAAGCTTTATCTGATCTTGTCTGCAAACATTTATGGACATCATGTACTGTTTTCACCAACCAATATGTATTCTCATCTGGCCTCGAGATTTGGATTGCCCAAGGACATTTTTCCTTTTTTACTAATCACATTTTTTTACTTGCACTTTACCTTGCTTCTAGTTGATGGCCCACCACATTGAACTGTTTCAGTAGATTGTCCCTTGCACTTTACCTTACTTCTTGTTGATGGCCCACCACATTGAACTGTTTCAGTAGATTGGCCCACAACACCTCCACATTTGACCCTTATCCTGATTTTATCATTTTTTGCTAAGTATAGGGACCTCCTTGTATTTACAGCATGTGCATGCATGTAGTCCACAACTTCCTTCTTTGTTTTGAAACACTGCCCCACCCTATATGGTTTTAAATGGATCTCCCCATGTGAGCATGGAGTTGACCTACTCAACTCCTTAAGAATTTTTGTCCTTTCATCTTCATTAAATCCTGCATACTGATAATCATCACTTTGAATAACTTCCAACTCTTCATCAACTATGTCATTACCTATACTTTCAGTTTGCTTGTTTAAAATTCCATGTTCATCTACATCCACAGCACTTTGGAATTCACTCATGTCTATATCCACATCAAATTGCAAGTTAGACTCATGTACAATGTAGTCACTATCATCAGAATCATCTCCACTATAATCAAAACCATCTTCATTCTCACTATAGAAAGCATCTCCACTATCATCACTTACCATGCCCTCTAGAATTTCCATTTCTACTTGATTGTCTTCACCATTTGATACACTGTACTCAGCATCAAATTCAGCATAAGTTGAATAATCATCTGTAAATGCTTCAAATTCATCGAGTCTTACACTTTGTTGTCCATCAATATCTTTAGAAATTGGTTCCTCTACAAGATTGCCTAAATTGCCCTTACACACTTCTTCTATGTTGCCCATGATCAATCCTTCATTCACATCAATGACATTACTTCGTTGGCTAACTTGAGACATAACATATGGAACAATAGTCTTTGAATGATCCTGACTTTCATCCATATATATTACCTGTGACTGGTCAACAACATGGTTGGCAGGGGGGTCTAACTCAAGCTTTTTACTACACGATCCTACTTCTCTTCTAGAAGGTTTTTTTTCTATTAAGTTCCAGTGACACACTCTCAGGTTCCAGTTCCTTGATAACAACTTTGGAATGAGACTTAAAATAACTAGCTACCCTAGTCTGACCAATTTCAATATAGACCCTTACAAGTCTATGCTTAGGGACATACGAAACCAATTTAAGAACATCTTGGTCATTCCCTAAAGGCAATAACCCGTAGTCTAAGGGAAATTCAGGGATACAGAAATGGTAGTAAAGAGTTTGTTCACCTTTGTACCCTAATTCTCGAACCATGTCATCGAGTGTCAACGTCATCTACGTATGATACAGTACCATCGACGTATTTCCTTCCAGGTGACTTGGTGAAGACACCACTATAGTGTATCTTCAACATGAAATACTTATCATATCCCTCTACAAACACAAAAATAGAAAGGATAAAGAAGATGATTTATCTTCACAAATACATTCAAGGAAAACAAAAACTTTAGTTTTTTTTTTTTTTTATGAAAAATCTTACCGTATCTCGATTACAAGTCCTTCAAGCACACATTTTTTTCATGCAAACACCATATTGACAGAACCATTATCCTTTGGTGTTGTGTAAACCCTAAACCCCAATTTCGTTTCTTGGATGAGAGTGATCTGTTGAAGACGAAGTCAATGTGCTCTTGGGAGATGAAGAGTGTTTGGGAGTTGACGTGAAGAAGACAGTGGCATAATCATTTCCCTCAATAAAGAAGAGGGCACAGGTGAAAAGACCGATTTACCTTTATATTATTTTAATGAAATAAGGGTTAACGGTGGGATTCTAACGGTGTGAGGGATAAGGACCATCTATCAAAAGTTTTGAAAGCATAGGGACCAACTATGAGATTTTTAAACCACGGGGACTAAACTTCAGAATCTGGGAAAACATATGGACCATTTATGATGTTTTTTCAATTCTAGATTTATATGCCAGATAAATTTTCTGTGCAATTGAAATCAATTAAACTCAAATTAAGATTGAATGTTGCAGATTTTTTAAAAACGGTACATTCCATAAGAATGCTTTATGCAATTGAAATTTATTAAAATAATATTATAATTGAAACTGAAATAGATTGAAACATGATAAGAAAAAAACAATCAAACATATATCCTTAAAATCCTCCATTCCTAATTTGTTTATCACCAAAATGTCCAGTTTACCCTTCTGAAGGTTTCAATATATAAAATAATTAATTTTTTTCCCTTTTTAATTACAATCATGCCATTGTTGATCTTAACCCTCCATTCTTTTAATCCGATGGATATAATTTGGTCATACATTCACACTATAATTACAATTCACATTTAATCCTAACCATATATATATATATATATATATATATATATATATATATATATATATATAGAGAGAGAGAGAGAGAGAGATAAAGAGAGAGAGAAAGAGAGTTCAGTTGAGAAAAAAAAGGTTGTGAATCATTCTCAGCCACACATTTGTTTTGCCGCAAAACATTTAGGTGAACCGACGGAAATAGATAGTGGATACTCATGTGTTTTTCAACCAACATGTTTTCTTAAACTAGGTTAATCGTTACCTTAATATAGACAAAACCTTTTTTTTTGTTTTTTTTATTTTTAGAAAACTATTTTTATCAAAAATTATTTTAAGTATATCAAAATTCATAATTTTTCATTCTCTATAAATAGACATCCATATTGATATAGTTTTAAGATAAAAAAAAAATTATTTTTCTTAGAGTTCCAGCTCTCGTTATTTATAAGTGAATCGATTTTTATTACAGTACATTCTTTATTTATTTATGAATAAAACGTATGTTTAACTTTTTTATAGTTTAAGTATCATTCATATATAAATATAACACGTAATAAAACTTTTTTACCTAAAATATATATATTTTTTACATCATCTTTCGTCACACGTTATATTTATATGTGAAGAAAATGTGTATTAATGGTGGTCATATGTTATATTCATATATAAATAAAAAATTTATCAGATTTTTGTTATAGTTCATTTATTATTCGAATATGAATAAGTAGTATGTTAATAAAAGACGACATGTTTTAAAATTTTGAACTACTTATTCATATATGAATAACAAATGAACTGTAACAAAATTATGATAAATGTGTTTTTCATATATGAATATAACTTGTGAGGAAGACTAATAAACATTTTATTCATATGTGATTATAACATGTGACAAGAGCTAATATAAACTATAAAGAGTTTATATATGTTATATTTATATATGAATGATATTTAAACTCTAAAAAAATTAATCATACTTTTTTCATAAGTGAATAACAAATATACTATAGTAAAAATTTGATCTATTTTTAATCACTTATAAATAAAAAGGCTGAAACTATAAAAAAATAAAATTTTTATTTTATCTTAAAACTATATCAATATAGATTTCTATTTATAGGGAATAAAAAATTATGAATTTTGATGTATTTAAAATCATTTTTCGATAAAAATTGCTCCTTAAAATTTTAAAAAACGAAAAAAAACTTATGTTTTTGTATATATATTAAGGTAATGATTAACATAGTTTAAGGAAACATGTTTTGTTGGAAAACACATGTGTATTTCTTTCCCATTCTCACCGGTATGTTGGAGGCTTTTACGGCAAAAATAAATGATTGACTGAGAATTATTCCTCTATTTTCAACATTTTTTATTTTGTCAATTGAATTTACCCCTCCTTCTCTCTCTGTTTATATATATATATATATATATATATATATATATATATACATAGAGAGAGAGAGAGCGGGGGGAGAGAGAGAGAGAGAGAGAGAGAGAGAGAGAAAGAGAGAGGAATGATCATTTGAGAACTCATAATTTCCCGAGAACCTGAGAACTAAACGTGGGTCGTCAGATTAAAAAAAATTAAGGGCTAAAATCAATTATGGCAATTTTGTAAATAAATGGAAAAAAACACGGAAGGGCATCTTAATAAAAACACATAAGGCCATTTTAGGGATTTAGAAATTGGACCCAAATAAACATATTAGATTAGTATCTTTTGACGTCCGTCGGTTTCCCTAAAAACAAATACTACCATCTCGTTCTTCACTGGCGATCAAAGACGCCTCATTCCTCATCCGTCGATCGCCTCCCTCCTCCCTTCACCGACCACTTCTACCTCTTCCTTATCTCTATTGAACCAATCCGCCGTTTGATGTAAAAGAATCATTTAAACAATACTCCGATGATGGGATCCATATAACAGCCGATCAACTTTGAAAGTTTATTGAGGAGATCAATTGCCTCAATTTTAGATATTGAGCGTATACTAGAGCAGGTTCTTCACAAAAGGCGTCCAATTACTTACTTCCTTCTATCGCCGCATCGCCTCTTCGCTCACGTTCTTCCTCATAGAGTTAGCAAATTTTGATATGGAAGTAAACACGGTATTTCACCCCCAATTTATCTAGATCCTTACCACTTCCATATCTGGATCCATCTCATATAGTCTCCTAATTATCTAGATCCTTAAATTATCATCGCCTCCACCCTTCCAACGCCTAACATCAGTCATGATTATGTCATCTTAAGGTTTCAATATCAAATTTCACTTATGTGTTGAAGATCGAAAGGAGATGAAGGTGAAAGTTGTTCGCGAGATGTTTTCTCATAAACAGTTATCTCCAACGTCTTTGTCTGTCTGACATTTGCAATCAAATTTATTATTAGCTTCTGTGACCTTGTAATCGTCAGGATCAGTCATCGCCTCATCGGTGTACGGTTAGATTCACTTTCCCTTTCTTTGAATTTATTCATCTATGGTTAAATGATTTCCCTCGAATATCAGTGTTATAAGTTGATGTCATCTAGTAGCTTACTGTATTAGATTTGAATCATGATTAATGTTCTTAGAAGGTATATTGATTACTATAGAAGAAGTGTGGTGTTCCTGAAACTTTGATTCTATTCATGCTTATAAATAAGGAAATAAAAGCTTATATGTGAATCAGAACTGGAATAAACTAATTGTTGTGAATCAGAACTGGAATAAACTAATTGCTTAAAGTCCTCTAGTTTATACTCCACCTTTCTATATCATCAATTGACTTCTCTTTCACCTATCTGTTTTGGAAAAAAAATCACAGATAAACAGTGTTTTCCTCTCCCTGAATATATAAGTTGCTCTTTCCTCTATAGCATGTTTCATTTGGACTATACATATATAAATATGTTTTCTTATTCTCGTCAACGAAATGGTTTTACACTGCTTAGTGATATATCTGTGAAAAAAATGACTATTACTATACTACTCACTTTGGCTTTGTTTGTTTTCTTTGGTAGGGAATCAAGTGATCCAAACAACAAGAAGACATATTTTCCCTCCGACTGAAACCGACACAGAAACTGATTCAGACTCTGATGATGATCATGAAGATGGTCACATTGAGTATGACGCCAATTTTAAGAAATGGTATGCTCTCTTAACTTCAATCTGCTTAATTTAATGTTTTCTTTTGATCATCTGTTGGTTATATTAGTAATTAATCACTTTTGTCTTTATTGAGGTGTTCTTCAAAGCAATTGTTCCTATATAAAGAGTTTTTATTGTTGGTGATTAAAGTCTCAGAAGCTCAACTTTTGCTATGTATATGCTCTAACTGAGTATCTTTTATGTGCAGGATTACTTTGTGGATACATACATATTATTTCAGTTTCCATTTAAAGAAAATAAAAATAAAACAACTTTTGTTCTCTACTGGGAGGTTTAGCATTTTTATAACATAAAAAATGAAATTTCACTGCCTACTTCTTTGTCATAAATTAGGCAAAGTTTAGCTTCATATTTCTCTTCTATTCCTTCACTTTATTTTATCATTATACAGATAATTGTACACCATTCATTGAATCTTTATTTCTTTTATATCACCACATTTACACAAAGAAACTCATTATAATGGATTCTCTCATTGATAATTATTTGAAGCCTTATTCATATATGTCGTTTGGAGGTTATTCTTGATATTCTGGAAATGCTAAAAAAACCTGATGTCAATAATGCTTCATTAATTTGGATTCCAGGTGTGTAGTCTCAATTATCTTCAAATTTCTTAGTTTTTTAATGATTTTTATAAACACGTTTTATATTCTCCTATAGCTGCTTTATGAATTGTCTTTGGATCCCCTCATATTAATTTAAATTTCAGGTATGTAGTCTTAATTATTATCTTTTTTGCCGTATATAATATCCATTATATTAATTTGGATGTGATTCACATGTGATTCACATGTAAATCATATATGAATAATATATGATTCACATGTAAATCACAAGTGAATTACATATGAATTACGTATATATGCACACATTCATATGTTAATCACATGAAAATCACATTTGATTCACATGTAAATCACATTTGATTCACATGTAAATCACATTTGATTCACAAATAATTCACATGTAAATCATGTGTGATTTACATATGTTGTCATATGTAAATGTGATTCATATGTGAATCGCATGTGATTCAAATGTTAATCACATATGTATTTTGTGAGTGTTTTTGTATTAATCAATTTTTTATTTTAAATTTGTTATAGATTTGGAAGAAATTGTGGTGAATATTGAAAAGATAAAAAATGATAAATTGAAGAAAATAAGGAAATATTGACACGATGACATGAAAATGCTTTGAAATTTGTAGCATTTTTTTATTTTTTGTATTTTATTTTGTATCGAATAAAATACGTGTACTATTATGTTTATAGATTAATTAATAAAATTGAGATTTATTAAGATTTACTTACGAATATTATAGTATTTTAATTGATTTTTAAAAATTTATTTTTTAAAACAAATGCAGTTTTTTTTTTAAAAAATTACAGTTTTTATTTTAAATGCAGTTTTTTTTTAAAAAAAATTGGAGTATTTTTTTGAAAAAAATACATTTTTCTTTAAAAAAAATTGCAGTTTTTTTGAAAAAATTACAGTTTTTTAAAAAAGTTGCAGTTTTTTTTATGTGTTTTTTTTTGGAAAAATGTAGTTTTCTTTAAAAGAAAATTTGCAGTTTTTTTTTTAAATTGCAGTTTTTAAAAAAAAAAAATATTTTCTTCATTTTTTTAATTTCATGTTTTCTGAAAAAA
This sequence comes from Lactuca sativa, assembly GCF_002870075.4. Lineage (NCBI taxonomy): Eukaryota > Viridiplantae > Streptophyta > Magnoliopsida > Asterales > Asteraceae > Lactuca > Lactuca sativa. The sequence continues at coordinate 145,574,497 of NC_056630.2, read as the reverse complement.
ATTAAAAAAAACTCCATTTTTTAAAAACAAATCTAAAATGAATTTTTTTTAAAAAAAATCCAAAATTTGATTTATTGTGTTAATTTTTAGAACTTTTTATTAATACTTCTAATAGCAAAAAAATAAATAAATAAACATTAAATGAGATCGGTAAGATGATGATCATACCCTTTATGAGTTAATTTTGATCTAACGCTCAACTTTTAGTTCTCAGATTGTCGGGAAACTATGAGTTCTCAACGGATCTCAATATATATCTTTACTATTATATAAAGCATTTAAGACATTTCTTGAAATTTAAGAGGTATCATACCTACTACATCATGTACAATCAATTTATGATTACCCTTCAATACACATTACATTTCCATTTCAGAAAATAATTACATTAAACATTAATGCTTCATAAATTAAATCAAATCATACTCTTCCATCAATAAAATGACTTTCCTTCTTTATTCCCCTAATCATGCATTGTTATCTCCGACCTTCCTCCATTAAAAACCACACTCAATCTATCTAGCCATTTCAATTTCAAAATTCGAATCCTAAAATCTCATATTGTCTGTTTACAAATTTTCAAGGAATATGGACACATAATAAAAGGTTCCATGGCTCATGTACATTTTCTATAATATTCTTTTTTTGAACGTTGCTTTTTTTCCTAACCGTAGACCTAATTGGATTTCTTGTTAAAATAATGTGCCCTCAATGGAGATAATGGTAATTTTACGTCTCGATGGCAATGACGATATGATTCTTCTTCTCCACCTCCTGGTCATATTATTAAATGCCACCACGATAATCCTCCATTCTATTTCTCTCTAAAAAATTTCTTCTTTGAACCATAATTTTAGGGTTTTAGATGCGGCCTTATCCGACAAGCATGTCAATATGTTGATTTTTTATGGAATCGATTATCTAACACCGTTATCAGGAGTGCTAAACCAATCATGGTTGCATATGGTCATCTTGGTAAGCAACCATGAGTTTCTCTATTACAAGTCATCTCTACTTTGTTCTCGGTAACTAATCACGAGCTTATTTGTTGCAGGTTATATTTAATCTATTCTTGCATGGCTATTTCAAATTTGTGGCTTTTTTTACAATCCACTCATAATCATTTGTAATGCATTCTTCGTTTCGTCAAGGTTGGAGATGGCTTTGGATTCTTGTGTGGAATTTTGTCATCTGTCTAAGAAAGTATATGGTAAGAATCTTTTTTAACATAAAAAAAAGTAAAACATCTTTCCGGTTTACCGATTTGTTTGTATTGTTGGATTCTATTTGTTTTGATTTTTAACAAGCATCTAGGATTTTAATGGTCCTATCAAATTTAGAATATTGGCTTAGGTAGATCTAGAAACCTTCCACCACCATTTCTTCTCCCTGTTTTAACCACTTATCTCAACTTCTTCATTTTTTTTGTGTAGAAATCAAGAATAGTTGGGATCTTAGGAAGGAAGGTGGCTAAAAAGAGCAAATTTTTCTTCAAAAAAGGTGAAATCGACCAAATTTAGGCACCATCTTTCCCAATGCTGCAGTTTTTGTTGTTATAGGGTCTTTATTTTGACCTTTATTGAATTTTCTTCTATGTGGAACCCTTTTTCCAGGAGTCATATCTCCCTTGTAGAAAACGACTTTTTCCAGGAATCATACATCCCTTGTAGAAAACGACCTCAAAAATAAGAATTCTTAATTCTAAATCTTTTAAATTTGGGTTTCTCTATGAGCAAATTCTTCATTTCTTTTTATTTTCCTGGTTGTTTTAGTACACCATTTTTTAAAGGTTATTATTTTACTTTTTTTTTTTATCATAACGGTGTTGGATTTAAAAGCTAGCTATTTTACCTTTCCTCCTTCAGAAACAACTACAACCCTAGAAAAATAGGGGAAGATGTTGTAGAAATCATCCTTGTAGTATTTATTCATTATATACGTGTAAAAGCTTAATCAATTTTATGTATCTGTACATCAATGTCCATATTTTAATAGGGGATGATGTTGTAGACATCATCCTTGGTAATTTTCAATGTGTGATTCATTGATTTATCCTTTATATTCTTCAAATTTTCATATCTAATGTGTTTTAAACTTCCTTTGGTGTATATTCTTAGGGTATGGGCTTGAAGATATCTATATCTGTCACCCCTATCTTTGTATTAGGGTATTTTATTACACACCTTTTAAATTTGAAGGATATTGAATGAGTTGACACATCTAGATGCAGTTCACTTTGCTTAATTTCCATTTCTAATGGTTTGCATTCCAGATAAGGGTGATTATGCTATTGATACATTATGGTGTATCTATTTATCATGTGTGCCATGTTAATAGGTTTTGGATTCGAAGGCGTATATCCACATGTGTGGTTGCTATTCTTGCATAGATTGAGCATGGATGTATTTTACCACTTCAAATGGTCTAACTAATGTGTGTTCTCCTTGGAAAGAAATAGTAACCTAATAAGACAAGTAAATGCATCAGCCACTCATTTTTAAGAAAAAGTAACAAGTTAATATGCTCAAAACATGCAATTATGCATAATAGTCAACCATGAGTCCATATTTGAGGTTATATAAGGAATAAAGAATTCCATAGTCAAAGAAAGAAACTTTAGCCACATTTTTTTATTTATTGTAGCTACAATGCTAAGTCCAAAACATTTATTGCGAGGAAGATCTTTTATTACAGGTTTTTATGTTACACATCTTTTTTTAATAATAGTAAATTATAGTTATAAAGTCAATTTATTTATTGATATTTGATATAGAACAAAAGTCTAAGGAGGATAAACCATGTATGAGTGAAATATGCTTGATAAGTTCTAAAATATTTTTTATCTTTAAAATTATGTACTTATAATACCATTTGTTTCATATATTTATATGTTCATATGAATGGTGGGAAAGGAAAACAATAATCCTTCATATTTTATCAAAAGTTCTAAGACATTTTTTTACATGTGTGTGACATTATAATCCATTTTATTTTTAATAGACGTCTATGTATAGTTTTCAAGCTAAAGTAAGAACATTCTCATTATCGATATATGTGTGTAGTGTTTCAAGGTAAAGTAAGAACACTAAAATTATTTAAAATATTCAACTGTATGATGGAGAGAATTGATTATTACCATTTTTTCAATAGAGAATTTAGAAATAGCACAAAGTAGTATAAGGAAAAAACAAATTAACTATTTTTAAGAGTAATATTTTAACCCAAAGTAACTCTGGAATATATTTTAAAGTTTTTTTTTAAATAATACATCCTGATTACCCAATTAGTTATTACTAATCTCCATTTTATTATAAACAATTTTTTTTTTGAAAAAAACAAAGCATTTTAAAATCAATAATTGGTATCAAATTTATAACCATTGTATTATGGTGTTTGTATATTTAATAGGTTGAAAATCTTAAATGTGGGTGAGATACATTTTTATTGGTTGTCATCACAACATAGGATTTTCTAAAGAGGTAATCATAAAAAAATTGAAAAACACATTGATAAAAATAAAATAAAAGTAAAATAGTATAATAAACAAATAAATGGATAAACATTTACGTTTACTTTATAAATTAAAATGATTTCAAAACTACAAAAAGAAAACTTAAAATAGATTGAAAACAAAAAATTAGATTGAATTATTACAACCCTACAACCCACCAAACCGGTCTAAGTTTTGAAACAAGTTAAGATGTTATTGTTGTTAGAAGTTAAAATTATAAATGAGTGATTAACTGCAATTTGCGAGAAAGTGATGCATAAATGGATTTATCAAAGTTTGAGGATTGTAAAAATGAAAGAATTATCAATATTGTAACTTGGTTATACTTAAATGTTTTTATGGTTTGATATGATACCCGCAAGGAAACTATTCACCGAAATAAATTAATCAGCGTCCGAAAACTATTTGTCGCCACCGCTTTGCGCGGGCACACCACTTGTGTGTGTGTGTGTGTGTGTATATATATATATATATATATATATATATATATATATATATATATATATATAATGAGATACCATATAGAGAGACTGTGGACTAAAGCCATTGGGCTATGGAAGTTATATGATGGGGCTAAAAGTCGTTGGGTTGAATATTTTCTTATGTTATTTATTAATTATTTATTTTAACGAGTATGTAATAATGTATACCCTTGAAGTTTTAACAATTCCACATTCTACCCAGTTTAAAGAGGTTTTCGGTATTATAAGTTTCTTGAATTGTCATTTTAGCCCGTGCATTTCTATTTATTTAAGAATAAAATGTTAACTTAAACTAAATTGCTAAAATCTAAAAGGTTACGGAAATACCCTTAGGACTTATAATAAATTTCATTTTTATCCATACAAACTTTCAATATTACATTAATATCCTTACAAAATTTAAAACAACATATATGTCTATCTAAAACTATAAAAATTATATCTATATCCAAACTCTTATTTTAATTAGGATTAAATCAATTTAATATTAAAAATATTATCTAAAAATCAAAATATTATATGATATTACCAAACTATCATTTCCAAATCCTTTTTAAACTATTAAACACTCGAAACGTGAAGTAAACATCGCCGGCATCGGAGAACTTCCTAGTGTTCCATTGTTGTTGAATTTGAGTTCTTCATTGTATTTATTTGAAAATATTGTTTCTTCTTGAGTTTGGGGTAATGCATATGATTTTTAAACTGTCAATCGTTACATATTTTTGCTGAATTGCTTCCTTTAGTTTATTTTATTTCTAAATCTAATTAATCTCTCCGTCCAGCTCAGTAAAATGTTTTTTTTTTTAACTTATCTCCTCATTACACCTACACAAATTTACACACAACTAGGAAAGAGGCCCCCATGCTAAGCATGGGTCGGAATTTCAGGTTTTTAATTGGATTGTTTATTACACAACATACAACATACAGTTACATGCAAACACACAAATTGGATTATTTATTTAAACACACAAACATATTTATATAATATGTAGCTGTTCATCATAAACTTATCGATATGAATGAAAAAATCAGTAAAAAATATTCTTGTTTATGCAACGATAAAAAGAAGGATTGAGAGTTACATCATCCTCATCCTCTTAATTCACGAAGTTGATGTGCCGTTCTAAGGTTGAGACCAAAAGAAATTTAGATTTTGTAGTTTGCTTTAAGCTCTCTTTCCATTTTACCATTTATACAACCCTAATTAATTTTTGAAATATATTTATTGATTGAAATTGCATTGTTTTCCGAAAAAAACTGATTACAAGTAGTTGATTATAGGTTGATTTTTTATAAAAATGATGATAGGGTGAGCATATTGGTCATCTCTTGATATTGTAGCCACCACTGCAAACAGAAAATAATGAGAATAATCATAGGTTTCTTTCATTTAAATAAAAGAGATATGCATAGTAATTACATTTCCAAACAAATTGGGTATATTACGTGTCAAAAGTCAACCCATGGAGATTCATAACATAAATGACCAAATTTTATAAAAGCAAATCTTTAAGAAAACCAAAAACAAAAAAATATAACTCACTGGAAACCATATCTTCATAATGAAATTCATATGACATATAAATATCTGTTCTTGATGTTGAAAGAGAAAAAAAGAAAATGAATTTGTCCATCAGAAAGATACATACACCATTAATAATTATAAAATGAGATTTCAAACTATTGAAAATTAATAAAACTGGAACATGGAACAATAATTTGTTTAAAGAGGCATTATCTAGATTAAGTAATCAGGACAAAATATTTGATAAATAGGTAAAAGAAAGAATAAAATAAAAGTATCAAAAAACATGCCTTAAAATACAATAGGTTTATAAACTTACCATGTTTGAACACAAATTGGCACTCCTGGGCCTTATAGCATTCGATGTATGGAACATTTGAGCAATTATGAAAACTTATCTTACAAACATATGTAAGAATGACAAATGTTTACCTTTCCGATCAAAACATATTTCAATTTTTTGAAGCTTATACCAAGCTTTTCATATTCAGAAGCAAGCTTTTTAAAGTGCCCACACCTGCAACATAACAAGAGTTAAAAATCTATTGCAACATGTAAAGGAAGAAAACCGAAAAACATTTACAAAAGCATATCAGAAACTGCAATGAAACTACAAATAAGTACTAAATTGACGAAATTCTTTACATTGGGGTTAAGTAAACTTTGAATTGCAGATCAGGTGGGATTTTTTCAATTTAAAGTCTGATATGTTCTACAGTGTTTACATTGTAGCATGGTTGACCAAGAGAATATTGCAAGAAAATCCTTATTAATGGCGTATCAGAAAAGTTGCGGGCTTCAGATGACAACTCATAATCTGAAAAGATGAAGTGATAAAAAGTTGCGAACTAATATTGCACAAATAGACACATAAATGATAAAAAAAATAGTCATATTTTTAACAATATATCACAATTATTCCATATTCATAAAACGGCAGTTTTGTCACCAGCACTGCTGATTTAGCTCACTACAATATGGTATACCAATTGACTTTTGATGTGTATAGGGCATATGTGAAAACTGAAAACTTTGTGATCCAAATAAACCAAAATAAAAGAAAACAGAAAATATTACCCAAAGATATGATTATCCTCAAACACTCATAAATTTTAAGAATAAGAAAAGTTTCTAATAAACCTTATAATAATCAACGAATTTCAACATTCTCTTATCTGCTTTCTTCTGCTCCAAAGTCTCTAAATCACTCTACAAAATGTGACTTGATTTTGCTGGAAGAACCTAAAATCATAAACTGATAAAAACATTACAAAGTTCAGAAAGAAAGTTGGAAGAAGGGTTATACGTAAAAAAACGAAGAATAGCAGAGGAGAAGAGGATCTGGGACAATGGCATGGTTTGCAGAACCAAAGAAGAGGTGAAAAGTAGCAAATGTAAGGAAGGAGAAAAGCGAAAGGTCGAAAGTAAGATTACCTATGTGGGGTTCCAATGAGTGCTCTGGTGGTGTAGGTTTGTCTGAAATGCTAACGAAGCAAACCCCCTCTTTTAGAGTGGGAACAAAATCGAGCAACCTCTAGGCCACCACATCTCCTTCGTTGATGTTGGCAAACAACTCGATTCCAAACACGGTTGCCACGACCTCGACCTCAAGCTTTGTCCTCTTATCAGCCTAACATATTTGAAATGGTAAAAAGAAAGAAATTAGCATGACTGATCACTACATCAGTGAAAGAGCCGATTTAAGGTTTGATGGGTTGGATGTAGAAGGAGCAGTGGTAGGAAAAAGAGAGATGAATCAACCTGCAATGAAGCAGATGGAAAAAGAAGTGAGCAACATGTGATCGGAAGAAGGTAGAATAGTATGGCAGTGCGAAGCATCCAGAGAGAATGATCGAGATAAGAGAAAAAAAGGAGGTGAAGAGGAAGTAATGTTGTAGTCAAAGGAGGCGGAGAGGAAGTGATAACAGGCTAAAGTAACAAAAGTCTGAAAATGGAAAACATTTGTGACCAAAATCAGAAGTGAAGAAAATAAAAAGAAAGAAATTTGCATGATTGATCGCTACATCAGTGAAAGAGCCGATTTAGGTTTCGATGGGTTGGATGAAGAAGGAGTGGTGGTAGGCACAAGAGAGATGAATTAGCCTGCAATGAAGCAGACGAAAAAGAAGTGAGCAACATGTGATCGGAAGAAGGTAGAATACTATGGCAGTGCGAAGCATCCAGGGAGAATGATCGAGATAAGAGAAAAAAAGGAGGCGGTGGAGTCAAAGGCAGTGGACAGGAAGTGATAAGAGGCTAAAGTGGCAAAAGTATGAAAACGGAAAAGTTTCATGGACAAAATCAGAAGTGGAGAAAATAACAAGAAAAAATTAGCATGATTGATCGCTAAATCAGGAATAGAGCCGATTTAGGGTTCGATGGGTTGGATGAAGAAGGAGCGGTGGTAGGCAAAATAGAGATGAATCAGCCTGCAATGAAGTAGACGGAAAAAGATGCGAGCAACATGTGATCAAAGGTAAGATTACCTTTGTGGGGTTCCTATGAGTGCATTGGCGAAAAGTAACAAATGTAAGGAAGGAGAAAAGCGAAAGGTCAAAGGTAAGATTACCTATGTGGGGTTCCTATGAGTACTTTGGTGGTGTAGGTTTGTTTGAAATCCCGACGGAGAAAACCCCCTCTTTTTGGAGTGGGAATAAAATCGAGCAACCTCTAGGCTGCCACATCTCCTTCATCGATACTGGCAAACAACTCGATTCCAAACATTATTGGCACGACCTCCACCTCAAGCTTTGTCCTCCCATCAGCCTAACATATTTGAAATGGAAAAAAAAAAAAAGAAATTAGCATGATTGATCGCTACATCAGTGAAAGAGCCGATTTAGGGTTCGATGGGGTGGATGAAGAAGGAGCGGTGATAGGCAAAAGAGAGATGAATTAGCCTGCAATGAAGCAGACGGAAAAAGAAGTGAGCAACATGTGATCGGAAGAAGGTAGAATAGTATGGCAGTGTGAAGCATCCAGAGAGAATGATCGAGATAAGAGAAAAAAGGAGGCAGTAGTCAAAGGCAGTGGAGAGGAAGTGATAAGAGGCTAAAGTGGCAAAAGTATGAAAACGGAAAAGTTTTGTGGCCAAAATCAGAAGTGGAGAAAATAAAAAGAAAGAAATTAGCATGATTGATTGCTACATCAGTGAAAGAGTCGATTTAGGGTTCGATGGGGTGGATGAAGAAGGAGCGGTGATAGGCAAAAGAGAGATGAATCAGCCTGCAATGAAGCAGACGGAAAAAGAAGTGAGCAACATGTGATCGGAAGAAGGTAGAATTGTATGGCAGTGCGAAGCATCCAGAGAGAATGATCGAGATAAGAGAAAAAAAGGAGGCAGTAGTCAAAGGCGGTGGACTTAAGGACGGTAGAGAGGAAGTGATAAGAGGCTAAAGTGGCAAAAGTCTGAAAACGGAAAAGCTTCGTCGCCAAAATCAGAAGTGGAGAAAATATACTATACTTAAGGCTCCTGAGAATTAATGTTATATATAATTTATTTATTTTGTAATATAAATTAAGTGTTTATTTTTATTGTTCTTTTTGGATTTTTTGGTGGGGTTTGGTGTAATAAGTTGTACACCATCAAAGCAATATGTGTGCCAAAAGAACAAGATTTCAAGAACTAGTCGGACAAATTCTGTAAGAGAAGAACAATTAGGATTTTCTTTCAGATGATTAGTAGTTTAAAAAACAGATATAAGGATACTTAATAATATCATATGATATCTTGATTTTTTAAATAGGTTTTTTAATATTAAATTGATTTAATATTAGTTAAAATATGAGTTTAGATATAAATGTGAATTTTAAAGTTTTAAAAGGACATATACGTCATTTTAAAATTTATAAGGATATATAAGTAATTCTGAAAGTTTGCAATGATATAAATGAAATTCACCCAATATGATATGTTGGCTGATTTTAACTTATATATTTTTTGGAACTTACTGAAACACCCCTAGACTATATAAATATGTGTTATATTTGTTTTGGAAATTTTGTGATTTGGTATATAGACTTACAAACAGTTTTATCTGTATGGGCTCAAGTTATATGAAATTGTTGTTGATATATGATGAATACTTGGATCATCGAGAATGTCTACGACTGAAAAGTAGCTTTAATCTCGACATCGATAATACCTGAGACAAATCGGTTAGTCATATCTCAGGTTGAAACTCGAGAATACACTATGATCATTAAGAAGAAATGATTGTAAACAATGAGAGATTTTTAGGGTATTTAGGACCTAACATGTTTAATATCTTTTCACATATATTTAAAGGTGGTCAACACCTTTGGATTAAAGGTAAGGGGTTAATACCTTAAAAGCCATTATTTATACATCATCGTTTCGATTTAACCCCAAGTTTATTTTTTGTTCTTTATTTACCATTATATTTTAGAAAATGTTTCATTTTCGGGCCCTTAACCAGTCATCAACAAGTAATGATAACGTGTCGGTTTTGCATTTTTCTCACTTTGCATTTAGCCTCAACATTTACGCATAAGTTTGTGTTTAGGCCCAACATTTTTTTGTTCCCCATTTGCCATTGTGTTTTAGAAAAAAATTGTTTTAGCCCTTGGCCAGTCACAAATTTCTATGAGTGGTGATATTCAACACTTTTAAGATTGTCTGGGGACAGTTGTTGGAGATGTTCGAGTCTATTAAGACCTCCATGGGGTGAGTATTTCTATGAGCGTTATGCAGCCCTTGCTGAGGCCGCTGCCACAGCAGCTGTAACGACGGCAAGGGGAGGAGTTAGTCGAGTTTTACAGTATTGGGACTTGGTGTTGGGACATATTCTGATGAGCAGAGCACTGCAGTTATCTGAGATCAGGTGTATGATATGTACTCGTTATATTCTGCGGGTTGAGCGGGAGAGGCGAGCACATGAGTTTCTAGATTTGAGGGTCAGGGGTTTGCTCGAGGCCGAAATGTGAGTCACAGGGACTCCGGAAAGGAGTAATGGTTATGTTCAGCTTGGGTTTTGCAGCTGGAAGTGGAATGGTTGATATGGATTGGATTGTCGTTCTATAGGGCCATGATTGTGCCCTTTCAGTTTTCGAGCTCGAAGGAGTGAGCAGGCTTGTGACCCAGGATCATGTTATATTCCAGCTTGGGGTCAGTTGGTTGCAGGGATAGGCAACATTATTTCAGCGCCAGTGAGCGCAGGTGGGTCGACGTGGCATAAGTAATTGTAAGGTTCGGTTTACCTTGGATCTCTTGTATCAGGCGGTAAGGATTGATTATGCGACCTATTGCACTTTTGGGATTGTAGACTATGTCTTGGGAGTAGTTTGTAGTCCGATCTAAGGCATAGATTGTTTTAGCTGTTGCAGTTCAGTTGTGGACGTTTAAGCTGGTAAGTGAGTCAGGGTGAGAACCCTGAAGAGAATGATTCCTAGAGCCCAAGAGCAGGAAACTTGTTTGGAACACCTTTGGAAAAGGAGTATTATCTGGGAGGTCATAGGGTCCCACAGAAGGGTTATTCAGCATTGTCAGGATTCAGTGGTTTTAGCAACCGTTAGTGATTGACGGACTAAAGCGCCAAGGGAAGTAACTCGTCGTTAGGGTATTAATTGGAGCATATATCTTGTGGTCTTCAGGACATGAGTGTGAGGTCATTCAAGCATTAGTGACTGTCGGTTTCACTGGTATTCAGGAAGTGTTCATCTGGTTCTTAGAGTGTGCGATTAATTGGGATTGGCTAATTATGGAACACTAGTAGGAAAGAGTTGGTTGTCATCGGATTGATCGTTAGGAAGTAAGAAGGATTGGGAATCCTCCAATTTTCATGTATTATGAAGGCTTAATCGAATCTAAGTGGGGGAGAGTTACCCCAGGATGCGGAAGCTGGAGAGGTTTTGAAAAGGGGATAAGTTTCACAACCCGACAGGGAGAATGGAGGCCCTAGTGACTGCTTGGTTTGAGGATTGTGTAGATTGGGAGATCGGTAAAACTCCCAACATAAGAAACATGTCTTCTTGGAGCTTGATAGCAGAAGTTTTTGGATTATTGTCTAAGCCCGTAACCATATTTGGTAAGTACTTGACCCGGTTGTGCATGGTCCTTTTGGGTTGCCTTCACCAAAGCAACTTGATTGGAGAAATAATAGAGAAATAGGTTGTTATGGTTTATTAATACATTATACGAATAATATATTAAAATACAAATCATATTTGTTTAATTAACATTGGTCAAGAATTAATTAAGAATTAATTTTGTGATCAAAAGAAGTTAATTAAACTATGGGGACTGAACTGTAATTATGTGATAGTTATAAAGTTGGGCAAGGAAACCCTATGAGATAGGGTGGACGAATGCAAAGGGTTAAAGGCATTAGAATTCATCCAAAGATAGGGCTTCTAGAGTTATCCTTTAGGCTGCTTGGTGGCTAAGCAACCAGATAAGGATAAGGACTGAAACCCTAATTCCTACACCTATATAAAGACCCCTTGGCATAAGAAATTCGGCCACTTGATACCTAGGGTTCCTAGAACCGAATTTCATACCTCCCCTCTCACTCTCTCTTGCCTCTCTATTTTTTCTTGGTGTTTGTGAGCCATTTGAGGTACCACACTTGTGGTACTTGTTTTCAATGACAAGAAGATTCAAGATACAAGTTGTTATTACAACATATCAACAAGAGGTATGTATTCCATTCTTCTTTATGATTTTTGAAATTACTAGAAACATGTTAGGTTTCTTTTGTGTTCATAATGTTGTATAACTAATTGTGAAAACATAGATCCGTATCTAGGGTTGCATGCACACATATGATTGTTTGTATAAAACTCATTAGTGGTATCAGAGCTTTTTGGTTTTCTTTTCAATTAGATTTTATACAAATGTATGAATTCGACATATTAGGGTTTATAGCAAATAAACCCTAAGGGCTTGATTTTCGAAATTAGGGTACCTAAACCCTAGATTTCGAAATTTTGATAGGGTTTCCCAAACCCTTTCCTTAGCCTCCAAGATTTCGAATTTTAGGGTTTTCCAACCCTAGGGTTTTCGAAATTGCCTCATCCCCAGGATAAGATTCCTAAATTTTAGGGATTTGGATAATGTCATATCTTGTTATTATCCCTTTAATTGTTTAATATGATAATTAAAGATTTTGAATTATCCCATCCGAATTTTCGAATTTTAGGGGATTTAAGGGATTAGGTTAAATTAATTGTTAATTTAATGGATAATCCTTCAAGATTTGATAATTCAAATTAATTGTTTAATTTTGAGATAATTATTAAATCAAAGTTTTAATATTTAAAATTTAAAATTAAAAGATTTTAAATTTCATAAATTTTAAATTTGATTAAAACCCTAATGATTTGAAATGTTTCAAAACTTGCCCTCAAGTTTTGGAATTTAAATTTTAATTAAAAGTTCAATTTTAAAATGTTAAATTCTAAAACCCTAATTTTTGAAAAAGTTCAAATTGCACCCTTATGGTTTTATTAAATTAATTAAGTGTATAATTAAAAGAGAGTTAATGTAACACCCATAAAATTCAAGCCAATTTAAAAAAAAATTAAAACATTTAAAACCATTAAGCTATAACAGTTTACTTCCAAAATAATTTAAATATCAAAGTATCCCCAGAATCAATCATGAAAATGTAAGGAGGTGCACGATCACGCCTTCGCCCTCCCGCGATCATCAGAATACCTGAAACAATAATCGATAAATGTAAGCTCGAAAGCTTAGTGAGTTACCCCCAAAATACCAATGTCATACAAATAAAACCATATCATATAAACATATAAGCAAACATCATATATAACGAGCCTTCAGCATGATTGGACCGCCTCGCAGGGCCTATAGCCTATTTGGACCGCTCTCGAGCCTTTGGCATGACTGGACCACCTTGCAAGGCCTACAGCCTATCCAGACCACTCATCGGGCCTTTGGCCTGACTGGACCGCCTCCTCAGGGCTTGCAGCCTATCCGGACCACCCTAGGTATGTTGGCCTACAGCACGAAGCAGGACCGCCTCAACCCAACCCCCAAACAAACAATCATGTGCACATGGACAACATACAAACAATAGCATGCATATAACAGTCAAACCGAACTAACAGATCACAAGCATAGCAATGATCCTGTAACCAGGATACCGACCTAACAGGTCACTAACATAGCATCATCCTAAATACCAGGAACACCGATCTAACCAGATCATTGAGTATAGCACATCATCATCCTAACTACCAGGATGTAAATCAGTAGGCATATTATATATTAATCCGAATACAATCCATAAAGGGCCAACCTTGGTGCCTTAGAACCTATTGATATATTGAGGATAACTCACCTGACACTGTTGAAGACCCGTAGACACAACCCTAATTGCTGGATGACAAAATCCCGATATGTCAATATCAACACATCACCCAATTAATAATTAGGTCCCAACACATAACCATAAGTTCATTCTATGGATAATTACTACATTACCCCAAGCTTGGTTTATTCAAGCCCAAGGCCCAATCCATAGGCCCAAAGTCAATTAGGAACCAAAGCCCAACACATGGCCCAGTTTTCCAAATTGGACCCAGGGCTATACATGGTCTTATTCTAAGGCCCAACATCATATAATCATTAAGTCCCAAACTATGGCCATCTTTGGCCTAATTTTCTAAATTGGGCCCAAGCCCCTTACATGGGCTTTACCCTAGGCCCATTAAATTATTTTAGCCCATTTGCTTGTTCTTGGACGGCCCATTATTATCTTAATCATTAAAGCCCAATAAAAAGGCACAACTTAAGGCCCAAGTGAAATTAGAGTTTCACATAAAATGATGATTAGGGTTAAGTTTCCTACTTAACCCATTAAGGACTTAATTCATTAAGTCCAATATTGCTTAGATTGATTTTTTTGCTAATGATTATTATTTAATATTTCAAGTTATCAAATAATTCTCATGTGTCCCGATTAATCTCCCAAATTAGGGTTTCATTGCATTAGGGTTTCCAACCCATATTAGCCCAATAGGCCCAATAGCTAGGTCCTTAAGCCCATTAGGGTTTTTCTTAGGTCAGTTAGGGTCCATTAGACCCATTAGGGTTTTCACTAGGCCCATCAGTCTCATGTTTGGGCTTTTAGGTCCAATAGGGTTTCAAGCACCCCAAACGATTTGAACTCAACAAGGCAAGCACACCGCCACCCGACATGGCGGCCGGTGGCGGCAGGAGGCGGCAACCACCATCTCATGGTGGTCGTCGGAGGTGCTAGCCACCACCTCACGGTGGTGGTGGCAGATTTTCTCATGAAATCAAGCCAACAAAACCACACACACATGCTCTTCTGTTGTAAGTGAGTCCCGCCACCCACCTGGTGGCTCACGGCGGTGATGGCGACACAAGAAGGCGGCAGCCACCATGGCCGGCGGCCATGGTGGTTTGTATTTGGGTCTTTTCTTGTCCATCGAGCATCATGTTACACTCAGCAACCCAAAACTTCCCCCAGGATTGCGACACATGGTTGAACATACAAATTGTACTTGCATTTATAGTTACTAGACTTATCTAAAGGACAGGTTACTGATAAGATTAGAGTTCGACAACGTCTTTGAGAGTTACGATTGCTAATCAGATTGTACTTGCATTTATAGTTACTAGACTTATCCAAGTGGGAGACCGTTGGATTAGTGTCTAAGCTCGTAACCATATTTGGTAAGTACTTGACCCGGTTGTGCATGGTCCTTTTGGGTTGCCTTCACCAAAACAACTTGATTGGAGAAATAATAGAGAAATAGGTTGTTATGGTTTATTAATATATTATAACAATAATATATTAAAAGAGAAATCATATTTGTTTAATTAACATTGGTCAAGAATTAATTAAGAATTAATTTTGTGATCAAAAGAAGTTAATTAAACTATGGGGACTGAACTGTAATTATGTGATAGTTATAAAGTTGGGCAAGGAAACCCTATGAGATAGGGTGGACGAATGCAAAGGGTTAAAGGCATTAGAATTCATCCAAAGATAGGGCTTCTAGAGTTATCCTTTAGGCTGCTTGGTGGCTAAGCAACCAGATAAGGATAAGGACTGAAACCCTAATTCCTACACCTATATAAAGACCCCTTGGCATAAGAAATTCGGCCACTTGATACCTAGGGTTCCTAGAACCGAATTTCATACCTCCCCTCTCACTCTCTCTTGCCTCTCCATTTGTTCTTGGTGTTTGTGAGCCATTAGAGGTACCACACTTGTGGTACTTGTTTTCAATGACAAGAATATTCAAGATACAAGTTGTTATTACAACATATCAACAAGAGGTATGTATTCCATTCTTCTTTATGATTTTCGAAATTACTAGAAACATGCTAGGTTTCTTTTGTGTTCATAATGTTGTATAACTAATAGTGAAAACATAGATCCGTATCTAGGGTTGCATGCACACATAGGATTGTTTGTATAAAACTAATTAGTGGCATCAGAGCTTTTTGGTTTTCTTTTCAATTAGATTTTATACAAATGTATGAATTTGATATATTAGGGTTTATAGCAAATAAACCCTAAGGGCTTGATTTTTGAAATTAGGGTTCCTAAACCCTAGATTACGAAATTTTGATAGGGTTTCCCAAACCCTTTCCTTAGCCTCTAAGATTTCGAATTTTAGGATTTTCCAACCCTAGAGTTTTTGAAATTGCCTCCTCCCCAAGATAATATTCCTAAATTTTAGGGATTTGGATAATGTCATTTCTTGTTATTATCCCATCCCAATTTTTGAATTTTATGGGATTTAATGGATTAGGTTAAATTAATTGATAATTTAATAGATAAACCTTCGAGATTTGATAATTCAAATTAATTTTTTAATTTTGAGACAATTATTAAATCAAAGTTTTAATATTTAATATTTAAAATTAAAAGATTTTAATTTTCAAAAATTTTAAATTTGATTAAAACCCTAATGATTTGAAATGTTTCAAAACTTGCACTCAAGTTTTGGAATTTAAATTTAAATTAAAAGTTCAATTTGAAAATGTTCAATTCTAAAACCCTTATTTTTGAAAAGTTCAAATTGCACCCTTATGGTTTTATTAAATTAATTAAGTGTATAATTAAAAGAAGGTTAATAAATCCATGGTGATATGGTTATATTTAATTATATTAAAAGTGTAATTTATTAAATTAGACCACATAGTATTTTAAAAGTGTAAAATACACCATTATACTATATATAAAATTAAAAAGTCTAATATTATATATGTATAACTTAACTGTTAGCCTTACCGTTAATAGGCCTCATTCACGAAGCCGATCTATGAAGGGGGTATAAGGTTATGGTCGTTTAATGGGTGTCCACTCTCACCCACCGCTTCCTTGATTGGTGGAGGGTCGTTAGCCGAACGGGTAGGATAGAGCAAACCCTTTTTATTAAAAGTATAATGAATGATAAAGTAACTAAATGTTTTATAAAATTCCCAAATCTTAGTTACTTTAGGCAAAAGTGAATTTGATGTAATTCCATGAAATTACACTTTATATCCTTACTAAGACGTTAGTGGAGCGTGTATGGTTAACCAGCACACTAAATGGGTTCTAAGAAAAGGTAGCGAAGGGTGACTCGATGTTTGTCATAGTTCGGTGGAGCGTATGTGGTTAACCGACACATCAGATAGGTAACTGTAACATTGGGGGCACCATGTATATTTGAATGGTTATTCACACCCTGTTTTGTGATCCTCGGCATCCCAGTCACAAATTGAGGAGCATATCTAGATTTAAACATGCCATTGAAAAGTTCAATGAATCTCAAAGGATCTAGGAGTTTTCAATACATTTAAAACTTAATCTCCTTTTTTGTTTTTCATGATGGAAAATTAGTGAATTGTCATTCACTTACCTTCAAATGTTCTGAAATTTGGGTTATGGCATCCCTCTCCCAAGTTGTAGAGTATTGTGTTGAGTCCTAGCCTTAATATCTCATTTGGGTGTTTTATTAAGGACTCAATCAATCAACTAACTTGAATTTTCTCCCGTTTTGTAGATGTCAAAGTATGAAAATTATGGTCTTCCGAAATCCTTTGGAACAAGCTTTCCACATGAAGATGATATTCCACGATTCGATCGAGGAACAAGAGATCATGGTTCACTTTCTCCACCTCCTCCTATTGTTCTCCCAAACCCACAAGTTTAAAGGCTTGAAAAGTTTAAGCTCGCTCAAGCGTTGTTGGCGATGAAACATGAAGATGGAAAACCTGTGTGTGTTCACATCCTAGGGATGAAATCACACATCGATAGGTTGATAATGTTGGGTGAAACTTTCCCAAAGAAGTTGGCTGTAGACTAGGTTCTTCAGTCATTCCCTGAATCATATAATAAGTTCATAAGAGAGTATTATATGATGGATCTTGATGCAACCCTCATTGACCTAACTTACATGCTTATTGCTGTTGAATCAGAAATGATTTGGTAAAGTAATGGGGCATATTTGTCTGGTAATTCAACCCACCATGCTTCCATGGTCGCTCCAGAAGAAGCCACATGTTTCTGCTGCCAAAAGAAGGGGCGTTGGATACGAAGCTGCCCCGATCACCTAAGGAATCTAAGAGATGGGAGATTCAAGGAGTATGGCTCTACTTCAGGTAAAATCCACTATCTAACTCCATTAAGTTCCTATTCATTGATTCTTAATACATGATGTGATAAGATTACATTTGGATGTTTTTGCAGGATCAGAGAAAATAGAGGAAGCTTGATGAAAGAGCGATATGAGTCTGATCACGAAGAAATGGATTAATATCACATGGATTTGAAGATCATATTTTGAGCTTAGGAAGTTACGACAGACTTGTTAGGAATATTTTATTACATAGTTTTTCAGTTGATTTTGCATTGTAAGGACATGTTTTCCGCTGCTTTTATGAATAAAATAAATTTTTTGGTTTGTATTATACTATTATTTATATATATCTTTGCAATGAAATCGTTGTGCAAAAAATTGATGTTTGTGTATTTCTATAAATGGATGTGATTCTTAGTTATGTTATTTATGGAAGTGTCGAATTTCTCTAAGTAAGGAAAGATTCCCATCGCCCAAATTTCAATTGGACAGAAGCTTGGAATCATATGATTTAAGTTATGTGATGTATGGAAATCATAGTACTTAGAAAATTTAAGACTAATTCCTTGACAAAGAATCAAGTAAAGGACTAGAAGACAGGTTCACAATGTTGTGCACTAGTTGAGTCCATCATAAATATCAACAAGATTATTCATCATATTTATTGAAAGATTAGTGAATATGATCATGCCTATAGGATTAAGCATGGTTCTGAATCATTGAAAAGTGTTAATGAATGACAGAACGAATAAGAAGAATCAATGAAGGCAGAAAGATAAAAGGTATCTCCAATCTAAGAAGAAGGGAGAGTACTTTTGTATCATGTTTATGATCGTCTTAATGATTAAGAACCATATCCCAATTCATCCTCTAAGGCACCTTAGTTCACTAGTTTGGCTAAGAAGAAGAATTGAGAATTATTGTAGTGGTTAAGTCAATAAGATGTATCGTACTTCGTTTCAAAATCAAGTCTTAGAGTCATACTCCAAGATTGTGATTTGAGTGACATAATCTTAAGTAGGAATGTTCTTACACTTGCACATTTTGGTAGTTGTGATGTCTTGAATAAGACAAAGACCAACTAGTACAAAATTGCGTGTAAGTTTTGCCTTGATATAGACACACACTAACTCTTGGATATTTGTTTTGTCGAGAAAATTTTCTTGATTAGAGAATATAATATGTCAAGAGGTTAGTGGGAGTCTAAAGATTTTGAAAAGTTCCAAGAACAAATCAAGAGGAAAACCTATTAAATGCTAGCACACAACTTGAGATTTATAACCTATCGTGTTGACAAAATTTTATTTTTATGCCATTCCAGTAAAGTTACTTATGCATATAAGTTCTACGAGTTCTCAATTGACTTCATAAGGGAAAACACCTTGTTCAATGAAAGTACATTAACTAACATATGTGAGTTGCTAAATAACTTGGAAGCAATCGTGGGACCCTTGATGGCAAGAAATTAAGAATGAACAAGTTCTGTCCATAAGAGTTTGAATTTGTCACAAACATTATCTTATGATTATGCTTATGACAAATTTTCATGGATAGGAACACATGCACCATAAAATCTAAGTGTCATAAGGTTTCTCTCCTTCATGAAAATGATTGTGAGGAAACGCTTTCACTAAGATAGATTTTTAGGAGATAGCGATTATGTAAATTGCATTCTCAAATTCGATTATGATTACGGCATCCCTCTTCATAGTTCGAATTGTGAGATTTGGCAATTAGTCTGAACATTTAGGACTTAGTAATATAAGTTTTGAATTAGTTTAGACACATATGTGAGTTGTCTAAGGAAAGGTGTGTGAGTTTAAGAAGCTTAGATAAAAAGGCTTATCGAAGCACATCGTATTGGAAATATGAACTTTGGAAGTCAATAAGTATTGTCTTCTAGAAGTCCAACTGTTTTTTAAATACGTGTCAAAGCTAGTGGGAGTATAAATGTTATGTTGGAATGGATATAATCATCATGTTAGTGGGAGCATGATTATTATTATTTTAAGTATTGCAAGTTGGCAATATTAATTATAGAAAAACAAAAGTTTCACTTTGCAAAGTTGCAGGGGTTGAAAAGTTGTTTTTATTATAATTAAGGGATAAAATGTTGTACTTCGTTTCCAATCTAACAACTTAGATCGAGAAATTTTAATTTAATTTAGTCAAGGATATATTTTTTATTTGCATTCTCAAAGTTCGATTATGATTACGACATCCATCTTCATAGTTCGAATTTTGAGAACACGACAAATAGGAACATTATGACAATATTATAGCAAGAAGCTGATAAAGTATCATGTTTTGTAACGCCCGTAGATCAGGGCTAGTCAATTTAGAGACGATAGGCGTCAAAAATGAATTTTTGATGAAAGATTATTTAGAATGAATAATCTTAACTAAGTTGTAGTATATGTTACAAGGATTCCGTACATATAAAGAACGTCGGAATCCGAGTTATAACGAAGAAGTTATGACCTGTCGAAGTTTCGCGACAGAATCGGCACGACACAGCGCGACGTAAAAAGTGAATTTACGTTAGAGTGATATTTAGCCTTAGCAATCTAAATGAAAGTCGTATAATACGTTAAACCATGAGAGTGCATAAAAAAGAACGCCCAAATCTGACTTCGTATGAGGAAGTTATGATTTTTCGAAGTTTCGACATAGTGGTATGCAGCCTGAAATACTCGATTTGAGATCGAGCGGTTTTTAGCCGAAACAATCTAAACGAGAATCGAAGATCTCGTTGTTGGTATCGAAGCGACAAAAAGTTAGGCGAGAACGGACGTCAAACGAAGAAGTTATTAATTTATAACGAAGTTTTTCTGTCGCGGCCTATTAAAAATAAATAATAAAAATAAAGTCAAAATTAGCCGACGGAGTCTAAACGAAAGTTGTAGAGCGTAGTCTCACCTTCGCATGGATATAAAGAACGTCAAAAACGGAGTTCGTATGAAGAAGATATGAATTTCCGAAGTTTATTAAATATTTTGTAATTAAATTTAATCTTTAATTCCGGTATTATCCGAGGACGAGTCATCGGACTCATCCGAGGTACGCCCCGCGTACACCGAAGTGTCGACACTCGCAGCAAGTGGCTTGGATGACGCATGCAATAACGATTTCGGAAGCAGTACGCGTCGCGTACTGCAGTACGCCCCGCGTACTCCGAGGCTCCAGCCTCCTATAAATAGGATGCGAGGGCAGCCGGTTCTTTTGTTCATTTTCTCTCTTCTCTCTCCCGTTTTGCATCGTTTTGTGTGCCAGAAATATCCCGAAGCCCCGGTATCATACTCGAGCCCCGAGGCAAGTCCCGAGATCCCGAGAAGTGCGGTTCCCGAGCCGAAGCTCTGCCCGCGAGAAGTTCGATTTTTGTGAAGATCTTTCAGATCTGCTGAGGATTACTACTTCTGCAAGTCGTAGTGCTGTCCGATCATCTTCTGATCAAGTGAGTGTGTAGTTACCTTCTTCTAACACATAAATATTAAGTATTTTCTATAAAATACGTGTTATGTGTATGGTATATTGTTTATATGTGTGAATGTGTATTCACTTTCTTCTATCTCATAGATATGATTTATTCTCTATGAAATATGTGTTATGTGTGTGTGTGCCTCATCTGTTATGTGGAATATGTATTGATTAAAGCATGCTATACAGGTTTTCAAAACTATGTATAAAAATGTATTTTATATCTACAAATATGTTGGGTAGAACATGGGTAGATGAGATAGTTGGTATGTGATAAAATGATGAGGTATGAAAGATGATTAAGAATGATATTGGTAGATGCACCAATTAAAGAATGTCATAATGCTAACAGATGCGCTCAAGCATAGTATTGGTAGATGCACCAAAGATAGAGTGACATAATACTAGTAGATGCACTTAAGTATAGTATTGGTAGATGAACCTAAAAGAGCATGACATAATGCTAGCAGATGCGATTGAGAATAATATCGGTAGATGCACCAAGTAGTGAATGTCGTGATCTTGGCAGATGCGCCAAATAGAGATTTTCATAATAATAGCAGATGCGCTTATAGGATAATCTTGGTAGATGCGCTTATAAGATAATGTTGGCAGATGCGCCTAAAAGAGAATGTCATAAACCTGGCAGTCGCGCCTCATAGTGTATGACGTAATCCTGGTAGAGGCGCTTAAAGGATAATGTTGGCAGATGCGCCTTATGTAGTAATGGAAGTTTGTGCTAATTCCTTAGGTCAATCCTTAGGAATGAATGAATGACGGGTAGTTGAATTCCTAGGGTAAAATCCTAAGAAAGATAATAGGGATGGGTAATTGAGTTGATTGTTTGATGGTTGAATATAATAATTATATTATTGTGGGTTGAAAACCCTATATGCTCACCAGGCTCCCAAGCCTGACCCACTCAGTTTTCTTTGCATTACAGGTAATGGCACAAGAGTATAAGTTGGTGGACTTGACGAGAGATTTTGGATTATAGGCCAGTAGTTATGAATAACTGTTGTAAGGTCTATTTTGTTCTGTTTATGCTTTTGGTCTGTATTGAACATGACATCCCGAGGTTTTATTATTTAATGAAAATACATTCTCTTTGAGAAACGTTTTGATAAATGGTTATCATATTTTATTTTGGGAACAAATTTTGCACCCGTTTTCTTTAAACGATCACTCTGATTTATAAAACAAAGCATAAACAAATCGGTCTTTTATGGCCGTGAAAATGGGGATGTCACATGTTTTCATTATGAATCGTATCTCATATGCTTCAGGTATAGGATCGATTGCATATGCTGTAATATTCGACCGTTCTAAAAATTTTCCAAATGCCTAGGGCATTTAAAGGGAAAAAGGGAATATAACCAAATTTGACTAAAAAATTAAACAACTGTCAAGGACAATCTAAGGATTGGTCGCTTACGGACAATTGGAAGTATAGTCATAGATAGACCATATTGACATTATTATGAATAGATAAGATTCTATTTAAAATGAGTTGTCATATGGAAAATATGGAAATGTTTCCTTATTGGGAGTTGGACGTTAAGAATCTATGTCTAGATTAGAAACTTCTATGCAGGAAGGATGTTCAAAGGAATATACTTTGAATGTGAGACTTCATGACTATGGAATTTTATTGTAACAATCTACAATAGAGCACTTTATAATTTCATTGGCAAAGTCTTGGTGACTTTGGCGCTGTGATATTACGAAAGGCCCGTTGCATAAAATGTTAGAATCTAACATATTCTAGTAGTGGCGAGAATTTGTATTCTTACACTAATTGATTAGGATTAGGAACTGTGAAATAAGCATCATTGGAAATGTGTTCATTTGATATATTTTACAAAGTTAGGACTATAGGAAAACATAGTGTGCATGCTAAGAGCATGGGACAACAGTTGTTGTGATTCAAGTAAGAAGTTGATTAACCGAAACAACAAATAACGAGCAATCAATATGGTGATTAAATAAAAGGTGTTTTATTTATACTCAAAAGTTTGGGGCCATATGGAATTAATATTATTCTTGTGTTTCACTTTGCATATTTTTGTTGGATTAGTGTCTAAGCCCGTAACTATACTTGGTAAGTACTTGACCCGGTTGTGCATGGTCCTTTTGGGTTGCCTTCACCAGAGCAACATGATAGGATGATCTATAAATAAAGAGGTTATTATGATTTATTAAATATATTATATGATTAATATATTAAAGGAGAAATCATATAGTTTAATTAATATTAGACAATAAATAATTAAGAATTAATTTTGTGGCTAAAAGAGATTAATTAAATAAAGGGGACTAGAACTGTGAATTGTGTGATAGTTGGTTTTGGGCTGTGGATCCTTATGGATCATGGGGTGGAAGAAATTAAGGTGTATAGACTTCTTTAATTCATCCAAGCCCTAATCTAGAAGGATCCTTGGACTGCTTAAGGCCTAAGTAATCCAATTAGGGTTTCAGGCTGTAACTCTAGCAGCTTAAGTATTTAAAGGACCCAGGGGCTACAAAAATCGGCTACCAGAAACCCTAAGGAGTTCCTAGAGTCGATTTTGTGCCTGCAACCTCTCTCCATATCATCCTCTTACTTCTTGGTGTTTGTAAGACATTAGAGGAGTGACAATTGTGACTCTAAGCTCTAAGGATAACAAGATTCAAGCTTCAAAGAAGATGTAATCATCTAGTTCCACTTTATCTTGTCAATTTCGAATTGTATATCATAGATCTAGGTTTTGCAAGTCTTGGATGAAAAGCATGCTCATTGGAGAAACCTAGATCCAAGCATTAGGGTTTGTATGTGCACATAGGAATGTTCTTATGGCTCAAACCCATCAGTGGTATCAGAGCCTTGATTGGCTTCTCTTGAATTTGATGCTTTGTGCTTTGATTCGTGCTTAAAATCATTTTTGTCTTGCTCTCTTCCTGATGAACTCAGCGAGTCCCATTGTGGGCTCAACGTGTAGGATGAACTCGACGACTCCATAAGGAGACTCAGCGAGTCGGAGCGTCAGACAGAGGAAAATTCAGGATTTCTTGCTGTTTTGCTTAAGGATAATTACCTAAATTGTTTTAGTCTAATAAAATCCGAATTTTATTACCTTTTTATCAATATCTTCATCAACACAAAAGATAATTATCGATTGTTTAAATAATAATTTCCTTGTTTGATAATACTTGATTATTTAAATTAATTGTTGGATTATTTTGCAAGTAATATTGACTAGGTCAAATTTAGATAATTATTAAATTAAATGCTTAATTGAAAATTACTTGCTATTTGATCTTTGTGTTTTGAAAATGTTCAAAACTTGCCCTTAAGTTTTGAAATTTAAATTCTATGATTAAAATGTTTAATTTGAACTTTTTAAATTTCAAACCCTAGAATTTTACAAGTTTAAAATTCAACCTTATACTTTACAATATTATAAGATTAATATATATATATATATATATATATATATATATATATGTGTGTGTGTGTGTGTGTATGTATAAATTAAATGCTAGTCTTACCGTTAGTAGACCTCATTCACGAAGTCAATCTATAAGGGGGGGGGGGGGTATAAGGTTATGGCCTATAAAATGGTCATTTAATGGGTGTTCACTCTCACCCACCGCTTCCTTGATTGGTGGAGGGTCGTTAGCCGAACGGGTAGGATAGGGCAACCCTTTCTCATTAACAAGTATAATGAATCTATATAAAGTAACTAAACGTTTTTACAATATTCCCAATCTTAGTTACTTTAGGCAAAGTGAATTGATGCAATCCCATGAAATTAGACTTTGTACCCTTGCTAAGAAGTTAGTGGAGCGTGTGTGGTTAACTGGCATACTAATTGGTTCTAAGCAAAGGTGGCAAAGGGTGACTCATTGTTTGTCATAGTTCGATGGAGCGTGTGTGGTTAACCGACACATCGAATGGGTGATTGTAACAATGAGGGCACCATGTACATTTACATGGTTATTCACACCCGCTTTGTGATCCTCGGCATCCTAGTCACAAACTTGAGGGGCATATCGAGATTGAAACATGCCATTGAAAAGTTCTATGAATCTCAAAGGAATCTAGGAGTTTTCAATACATTTAAAGCTTAATTTTTTGTTTTTCATGGTGGAGAATTAGTGAATCGTCATTTACTTACCTTCAAATTATTTACATTTTAGATTACGGCATCCCTTTTCTAATATGTAAATAATGTTGTTGGATCCTAGCCCTAATTTCTCATTTTGGGTGTTTAATTAGGGATTCATTTCTAATCAAACTTTGTTGTTTTCTTTAGATGTCGAACTCAAACAACAACAACGCTTCAGGCTCAACCTCATCCGGCTCGTTCTTACTCATGAACTAGTGTGGGAGAGTGATCTTTGACGGGTCTATAACGCCCGTAGACCAGGGCTAGTCAATTTAGACGATAGGCGTCAAAAATGAATTTTTGATGAAAAGATAGGCGAAAACGGACGTCGGATGAAGAAGTTATGAATTTATAACGGAGTTTTCCTGTCCCGGCCTACTAAAAATAAATAATAAAAATAAATTCAAAATTACCCGACGAAGTCTAAACAAAAGTTGTAGATCGTAGTCTCACCTACGCGTGAATATAAAGAATGTCGAAAACGGAGTTCGTATGATGAAGATATGAATTTTTGAAGTTTATTAAATATTTTCGATATTTAATTTAAATATATATTAACCGATATTATCCATGGGGGGAGTCAGCGACCCTATCGTCATTACGCCCAGCGTAATTTCATATTACGCCCAACGTAATTCGAACTTCCAGCCCCTATAAAAGGGTGTCGAGGGCAACCGACTTCTTTGTTCATTTCTTCCCTTTCTCTCGCGTTTTTGCATCGTTTTTCGTGCAAGAATTATCCCGAAGCCCCGGTATCATTCCCGAGCCCCGAAGCAAGTCCCGAGTCCCCGAAGATCCCGAGAAGTGCAATTCCAGAGCCGAAGCTCTGCCCATGAGGAGTCCGGTTTTTGTGAAGATCTTCCAGATCTACCGAAGAATACTACTTCTACAAGCCGTAGTGCTGTCCGATCATCTTCTGATCAAGTGAGTGTGTAGTTACTTTCTTCTAACACATAAATATTAAGTATTTGCTATAAAATACATGCTATGTGTATAAAATAAAGTTGTTTATATGTGTGGGTGTATAGTCCTTTTCATAAACACGGGTATAATACAAGTATTGTTTGAATGTATTAAGTATATGTTTGGGTGAACGTGTGGTTACTATCTTCTAACACATAAATATGAAATATTTGTTATAAAATATGTGCTATGTGTTTATATATTGTTGTTTATTTGAGATGAGTGTGGAATGGATGTTTTATATAGTTTTTAAATGAGTTAAACTGTATATGTATTTTATATCTACAAATATGTTGGGTAGAACATGGGTAGATAATATAGTTGGAATGTGATAAATGATGAGGTATGAAAGATGCGCTTAAGAATAATATCGGTAGATGCACCAAGTAGTGAATGTCGTAATCCTGACAGATGCGCTTATAGGATAATGTCGGCAGATGCGCCAAATAGAGAATGTCATAATACTAGCAGATGCGCTTATAGGATAATCCTGGCAGATGCGCTTATAAGATAATGTCGGCAGATGCACCAAATAGAGAATGTCATAATACTAGCAGATGCGCTTATAGGATAATCCTGGCAGATGCGCTTATAGGATAATGTTGGCAGATGCGCCTAAAAGAGAATGTCATAAACCTGGCAGTCGCGCCTGATAGTGTATGACGTAATCCTGGCAGAGGCGCTTAAAGGATGATGTTGGTAGATGCGCCTTATGTAGCAATAGATTTTGTGCTAATTCCTTAGGTCAATCCTAGGAATGAATGAATGACGGGTAGTTGAATTCTTAGGGTAAAATCCTAAGAAATAAAGAAGATAATGGGGATGGGTAATTGGGTTGATTGTTTGATGGTTGAATATAATAATTATATTATTGTGGGTTGAAAACCCTATATGCTCACTAGGCTCCCAAGCCTGACCCACTCAATTTTCTTTGTATCACAGGTATCGAAACGAAAATATATTTCATGGAGAGATTAAAGGAGATGTAAAGTATTTAGTGTAAATAATGTAAGTTCTGTTTATGCTTATGTGTCTGTATCGGAACATGACATCCCGAGATTTTGTTATATAATAAATATACATTTCTTTAAAGAAATGCTTTGATAAATCTTTATCATATTTTGGGAACAAATTCCGCAACTGTTTTCTTTAAAAGATTACTCTGGTTTTAAAAACCAAGCATAAACAAATCGGTCTTTTCTGGCCGAGAAATTGGGGATGTCATAGGGTCCAATTTCAACGATTGGATCCATAACATCTGAATGGTCACTCGTTACGAGGACAAAGAGTATGTCCTCGATAAGGAGCTGAAGGAGTTGAACATCAACACTGCTACTCCCGAAGAAATCACTGCCTTTGAGGCCCATGAGGGTGATTCCACGAAAGTCCATTGCATCATGCTAGTGACCATGACGGTTGAACTATAAAAGTCCTACGAGGACTAGTATCCCTAGAGATGCATCAAGACTTGGTGGACCGGTCCCACCAAAGTGCGAGGCAAGAAAGGTATGAGATCATCACTTCAATGATCACTGCCAAGATGGGTAATGGAGAGTCTCTTACCGATCATCTACAAAAGATGCAGAGATATGTCGATCCCCTGCTAAAGTTAAATGTTAACTTCGATGAAGAGTTGGCAATTGACATTATCTTTCACTCCTTGCCTCTTTGCTACAAGCAGTTCCGCATGACCTACCATATGAATAAGGATGAGGTCACATTGAGCAAGCTTCAAGGATTGCTTAGGACTGCTGAGAGCAATCTCAAGGATAAGTCTGTTGCATCAACTCCCACTCCAACCGCTGCTTCTGTTTTGTCCATTGGGCAAGGGAGGGGCAAGAAGAGGAAGACTCCTTCAAAGAGCCACCACAAGGGAAAATCCCAAGACGGTACCTCTTCTAGCAGAACCAAAGTTGGTTCTGCTAAGCCCAATTCTAACTCGAAGGAGGCAGAGTGCCACCACTACCACAAGATAGGGCATTGGAAGAGAAGCTGCCTGGAATATCTACAAGCCATCAAGAATGGGAAAATCAAGCCATATTTTGCAGGTATTTACACAATTAAATCTAATGAATCATCACATGCTATTTCTTGGGTTCTTTATATAGGATGTGGTTTTCACATATGTTATGATTTGCAGGGACTAAGAAGAGATAGGGATGTGGAGCGTGGAAGGATAAATCTAATCACGGGGAACAGAAGATCGTCGCATGTCACCAAGATTGGAGTGTATTCTCTAACACTTAGTAATGGATTAGGATTAGATTTAAATAATTGTTGCTATTCGCCAGATATGACAAGAAACATCATTTCATTTCATGGTTTGTTTAGACAGGGTATTCGTTTGATAATGAGAAAGGTTCTATTTATGCTTATCTAAATGGTGTTTTATATTTTGAAGCATTGCCTTGTAATGGAATTTATGAAACTGTGATGGTTGTAGATAACCTAGGAAATGATGTGTTGTGTGTGGATTCTTCCAATAGTATGGATAAATCATGCTTGTGGCATTGTTGTCTTGGACCTGTCAACAAGAAACGCATAGCCCAACTCCAAAAGGATGGAGTGTTGGAGTCATTCGACCTTAGGGACGATGACGTGTGCGAGTCTTGTTTACTTGGAAAGACAACCAAGTCACCCTTCACTCGCACTTGTGAAAGGGATGAGGGTCTATTGGATCTCATACACACCGATGTGTGTGGGCCCTTTAGATCAACCACAAGGGATGCGAATCGCTTCTACGTGACTTTTACCGACGATTATAACAGATATGGGTATATCTACTTAATCAAGCACAAGTCAGAAACCTTTGAAAAGTTCAAAGAGTTTAAACAAGAAGTGGAGAATCAATTGGGCAGGAAAATCAAGATGCTTTGATCCAATCGAGTAGGAGAGTACCTAAGTCTTGAATTCCATGACTACCTCAAGGAATGCAGAATAGTTTCGCAATTGATGCCACCAAGGACACCACAATTGAATGGTGTAGCTGAAAGGCATAACCGAACCTTGCTAGACGTGGTTCGTTCCATGATGATTCGTTCTTCACTACCTATCTCATTTTGGGGGTACGCCTTAGAGAATGTCGCCCATATCCTTAACTTAGTCCCTATGAAGAAGGTTGCCAAAACACCTCACGAGATGTGGACAAGGAAAGCTCCCTCGTTGGAACATATCAAGGTTTGGGGTTGCGAGGCTTTCGTAAGACGAGAGACTCACGACAAGCTCGAACCTCGTAGTGAGCGGTGTATTTTCATCGGCTACCCGCAGAAATCCTTTGGATATCTCTTCTATAGACCGAGTGAAAATGTTGTCTTCGTTGCGAGGATAGGAGTTTTCTGAGAGCGAGAACTCATAAGCCAAGGAGACAGTGGGAGGCAAATCAATCTTGAAGAGATTCAAGAGCCGAGCGATGAAGGAACCTATAACGCTGGCACTCAACCCGAGGAGGAAACTCCGGTTGAACCAATTGACGAGTCATTACCTCTTAGACGTTCCGAAAGAGTTAGAGTTCAACCCCATTTTTATGGTTTTCATATTACTATGGAAGGGGATACGTTCATTAGTGATAGTAAACTAGTGAATTTAGACGAACCTAATAGCTATAAGGAAGCCATGACATGCCCGAAGTCTGCGAAATGGAAATAGGCAATGGACAGCGAGATTTAGTCCATGTACGACTACTAAGTTTGTAATTTGGTTGACCATGTACCCGAACGTAAGACGGTCAGGTGCAAGTGGATCTTCAAGAAGAAGACCGACGTGGATGGAAATGTGCACACATATAAGGCGCGATTGGTTGCGAAGGGTTTCACTCAAACTCCCAGAGTTGACTATGTTGAAACTTTCTCGCCAGTTGCCAAAATAAAGTCTATTAGGGTGATGTTGGCCATTGCTGCATTTCATGATTATGAAATATGGCAAATGGATGTCAAAACTGCTTTCCTTAATGAGACGTTGGCCGAGGATGTTTACATGGCTCAACCAGAGGGTTTTGTCAATGTGAAGCATCCCAATAGAGTGTGCAAGCTTGAGAAGTCCATTTATGGACTTAAGCAAGCGTCTCGCAGATGGAATCTTTGCTTTGATGAGAAAGTCAAAGAGTTTGGGTTTATACGAAGCGAGGATGAATCGTGTGTATATGTCAAAGACTGTGGTAGTATAGTTATCTTCCTCGTATTGTATGTCGATGACATACTAGTCATAGGAAATGACATCCCGACACTATAGGAGGTTAAGTCCTGGCTCGGGAAGTGCTTCGCTATGAAGGACCTCAGAGAGGCTTCCTATGTTTTGGGAATAAGGATAGTGAGAGACAGAAGTAAGTGACTAATAGGACTTAGTCAAAATACTTACTTGGACAAAGTACTAAAATGTTTTAGTATGGAAAACTCAAAGAAGGGAGAGTTACCGATCCAAAGTAATGCCAAGTTGAGTAAGACTCAAGGTCCGAGTACAGAAGTTGAGATAGAAGAGATGAGCCGAGTACCATACGCTTCCGTAGTTTGCTCGATTATGTATGCTATGACTTGTAATCGCCCTGATGTGGCCTTCGCTTTGAGCATGGTCAGTAGATATCAAGGGAACCATAGCAAAGCACATTAGACCGTAATAAAGAACATTCTTAAGTACCTTCGGAGGACCAAGGAATGGTTTCTGGTCCTCGGAGGGAGTGATGACTTAAAGGTGTGAGGGTATAGTGACGCCAGTTTTCAGACCGACAGAGACAACTACCGTTCACAGTCGGGCTGGGTCTTTACCCTTAATGGAGGAGCAGTGACTTGGAAAAGTTCCAAGCAGGAGACAATAGTTGATTCAGCATGTGGATCAGAATATATTGCAGCGAGCGAAGAGTCAAAGGAGGGGATATGGTTGGAGAACTTCATTGGAGACCTTGGAGTTGTGCTTGCCATAAAGGAGCCCATGGAAATTTTCTATGATAATGAAGGAGCGGTTGCCTTGACCAAGGAACCGAAGGATCATGGTAGATCTCAGCATATCGACTAAAAATATCACTTTATTCGACATCGGGTAGAAGAAGGACTCCTCGTTGTGAAGAGGGTATCGTCAGAGGATAACCCAGCAGATCCGCTTATGAAGGGACTGCGTAAGGTTAAGCACTTGCAGCATGCTAGGAGCATTGGGCTGAAGGACGATATTAGTTTAGATTAGATAGTTTAGAAACGTGTAATAGATAAATGTAATTGACATTTGATGATTAAACAAAGGAGTATTATTTATAAGTAAAGTTATTGTCTTATGTTAATTGTTTAACTATTGTTTCACTTTACATGTTTTGACTTCCTGAGTAATTGAGTTATTTAAGAATAATCGAAGTATTTGAATGGTCCACAGCCGTTCATATGTTGGAAGTAGGTATGAATGAAGATTGTCATGAATAGGTGTGTAGATTGTCTAAAAGGTATTAGACATAGAAAAAGTTTGCTACAACGTTCATGAGTGCTTATGAACAAGTTTTGAGAATTGGAATAAACCCACGCTTGCTGGAATCGCTTCATGGAATTTATCACGAGTGATCGCAAGACGATACTATCATATGGTCTTAAAACCTAGATATATGGTTTATTGTTTACTGATTGGTTGTGCATTGATAATGCGAAAATGCATCAGTAACTTGATGTCATAAAACGCATTGTTGTGTATGATTTGATTAGTGAATAGTAAATGCATATAAGTCAAAGTTTATCTGTTCCTTTTATCCTAAGAGGGCAAAAGCGATATCAGGGCCCCTCGATGATTTGATTTGACTTATGTGTCGGGCCCGGTCAGGACTGAATTGATGTGTTCAATTGAGTTCTATGTCAAATGAATCAGAGATCAAGAAACAAACTGCTGGACAATAAGTATGACTATGTTCCATTTAATAGCATCTTTGATAGATACGATTGCTAATCAGAATATGCTTACATTATAGTTACTATACTTATCCAAATAGGAGACTGTTGGATTAGTGTCTAAGCCCGTAACTATATTTGGTAAGTACTTGACCCGGTTGTGCATGATCCTTTTGGGTTGCCTTCACCAGAGCAACATGATAGGATGATTTATAAATAAAGAGGTTATTATGGTTTATTATATATATATTATATGATTAATATATTAAAGGAGAAATCATATAGTTTAATTAATATTAGACAATAATTAATTAAGAATAAATTCTGTAGCTAAAAGAGATTAATTAAATAAAGGGGACTAGAACTGTGAATTGTGATAGTTGGTTTTGGGCCGTGGATCCTTATGGATCATGGGGTGGACGAAATTAAGGTGCATGGACTCCTTTAATTCGTTCAAGCCCTAATCTAGAAGGATCCTTGGACTGCTTAAGGCCTAAGTAATCCAATTAGGGTTTCAGGTTGTAACCCTAGAAACTCAAGTATTTAAAGGACCTAGGGGCTACAGAAATCGGCTACCAGAAACCCTAAGGAGTTCCCATACCTGATTTTGTGCCTAAAACCTCTCTCCATATCATCCTCTTGCTTCTTGGTGTTTGTAAGCCACTAGAGGAGTGACAATTGTGACTCTAAGCTCAAAGGATAACAAGATTCAAGCTTCCAAGAAGAGGTAATCATCTAGATCCACTTTATCTTGTCAATTTCAAATTGTATATCATAAATCTAGGGTTTGCAAGTCTTTGATGAAAAGCATGTTCATTAGAGAAACCTAAATCCAAGCATTAGGGTTTGTATGTGCACGTAGGAATGTTCTTATGGCTTAAACCCATCCGTTTTGATTTCCCGAATAATAAAAGTATTCAAAACCTCCACAGTCGCTCATACTTTGGAAGTGAGTATGAAAGAAGACTGTCATGAATCCGTCTGTAGATTGACTAAAGCATTTAGACATAGCATAAGTTTGCTGCAGAGTCCATGAGTGCTGCTATAAGATTAGAGTATTAGATTAAACCCACACTAACTTGGATCGCTTCATGGATTTTATCACGAGTGATTGGTGAGATGGTAATATCTTATATTCTTGAAACCGAGATGTGTGAGTTGTATCTTGCGAGTCGGTTACACATTGATAATATGTAGACGCACCAGTAACTTGGTGTTATAAAATGTATTGTTGTGTGTGATTCGGGTAAGTGAGTACAAGCGAGCATTGAGTCGAAGTTTATCCGTTCCTTTTACCCAAAGTGGGATAAAAGCGATATCTTTGGGCCCCTCGATGATTTAGTGATGACACCTTAAGCGCTTGGCCAAGCCGGGACTAAGTTGATTTGTTCAACTATAGTCTGTTGTCAGTCGTTATAAATTGGAAATAGGGAAACAACACGTGAACAAAGAGTGTGATTAAAATCCATGTCTCAGTTCATACGATATCTAGAATGGAGGAATATATGATCCCTTATCTAAAGGACAGGTTACTAATAAGATCAGAGTTCGACAACGTCTTTGAGAGTTACGATTGCTAATCGGATTGTACTTGCATTTATAGTTACTAGACTTATCCAAGTGGGAGACTGTTGGATTAGTGTCTAAGCCCGTAACCATATTTGGTAAGTACTTGACCCGGTTGTGCATGAGCCTTTTGGGTTGCCTTCACCAAAACAACTTGACTGGAGAAATAATAGAGAAAGAGGTTGTTATGGTTTATTAATATATTATAAGAATAATATATTAAAAGAGAAATCATATTTGTTTAATTAACATTGGTCAATAATTAATTTTGTAATCAAAAGAATTAATTAAGAATAATATATTAAAAGAGAAATCATATTTGTTTAATGACCTTCCATATCCCTCATGCTCCATGGGTTAAAACATCCATGGAGTATCCATGGGTCACCACATGGGTTTAGCCCAACATAAAGAATTATGGATCATAAACCCACTTTTATAAGAATGAATGATTTACAAAATTAACCACTTATATTTAATTAGTCTCTTTTGATCACAAAACTAATTCCTAATTAATTCTTGATCAATACTAATTAAATAATATGATTTCATATTAATATATTAGAACTTATAATATCTTAACAGATCATAAATATCCTTTCCTCATAAGTCCATCCTTACAGATTGTTATCGTGTCATGCAACCCAAATGGACCATGCTACTCTCGGGTCAAGTACATACCAATTATAGTTATGGGCTTAGACACTAAATCCAACAATATATACTACCATACAGGCAAGTATAGTGAGTAAGCTCACATTACACAAAAGATTGATAAAACTCACACCCGAACTGCCGGAACTAGACTCCGCCTATTCATCGCACCAAGTACCCTAATTAGCAATTAGGGTAATTATCCAAACTCAACTAGTCCCAATCCAAGTCTATCAACAATTTGGGCAAAAGACCATGTTGTCCCTTCCAGGACCAAAACCCTCACAATTTGACCAAAATTCACACTCGGTCAAAAAGTCAAAGGTCAACACAGTTGACCTTACGTGCGACATACCAAGGCTCTACGCATGACGTAGAGCACAAATCCTAAAAATGAGCTCTTAGCTGGCTATGTGGGGTGTAGCCAGATTTTCGCTCAGTGTACTCAACCTAAACCCAAGTCTTAATTTTTAAGCTCTTAATCATTAAGACACTTCACGCCAACCTCAAATCTGACCCTAAAAGACATTCTAATCCATAAAGTCTCTCAACTTTATGCCTTTTCATGGCTAAAGATAGCTTAATCCCAAAAAACCTAACTTCTAAAATCACCAAAAACTCCATAACTCATGCATGGATGAAAGAAAGGACCAAGCTTGCATTTTTATGACACCATGCACTAAAAAACGTCTGAAAGGACAACTCAAATGGTCTGGAGTAGTCCATGCTCACAATGACCAAGGTATTGGGACAAAAATCTCATAAAACCCGAAACTATCTAGATCTAACAAATGAATCATCAAGGTTCAAGCTTTATACCTTCTAGAGTTGAGAAAAACAATGTAGGCTTTGGATCTATAAGCTTGAGCTTCAATAATCAACAAGCTTGGACTTCTCTTTCTTCCAAAATGCATCCAAACACATAAAAAGGCTCAAGATTTGCTATAGGGGCGAGGGTTTTGAGTTAGAGGCGCAAGAGGGGTGGAAGGCGATGTTAGGAAGAACCCCAAGGAGGTAGAGTCCTTAAATAAGGCTCAAAACCATGAAATTAAGGTTTAACACTACGATGGTACGTCCAGCGTACCATAAGTTACGTCCAACACAACCGCATAAAAATGCATCCCCCTTCTTCCAGTACGCCCAACATACTACCTAGTATACACACAACGTACTACTAGACCCTCCTTTTCCAGCTTAATTTCAAACAACCATAACTTCTTCGTTTCAACTCCGTTTTCGATGATTTTTGTATCAACAGAAAGGTATCGATGAGCTCTACAATTCTAGCTTGATAACCATGACTAAAAACATCTCGAACTAAAATCCTTAATTTATGCAAGAAGTCTAAAACATAACCTTTCTCATTTTATCCTTCAACTTCCATCAAACTATCTAAGGTTAGATCACTTATTCAACATCATACACCTCCAGTAGAGTCTAAACTCCATTCCGTTGAAGTCCAAAACCTTTACATGGTTGCATTACGATCCCCAAATCCTGAATTAAAAAACGTCCTCAAGCAGGATGGTACAACATAACTGTAATAAATTAAAGATAAAATATGAATATAGTTATATAACAAATGGCTTAGAAATAACACAAAAAGCGATCATTTAATGAAAATTTTGAAATTTATAACTATTTTGTTAAAGTCATTTTCCTAATATGTTTAGCTATTTTTAGAAACAGAACCATCCAGACCCAATTTCACGAGCCATAAATTCAAAAAATTATCAATAGAGTCTAGTTTGGAACTTGAATCTCCAATAAGCTTTAATGAAGTACAATCTGCAGTGTGGCTGTGTGGATCCGATAAATCTCCAGGTCCTGATGGATTTACTTTCGCATTTATAAGGAACTTCTGGGATAAAATTGGAAGAGACATATACATGGCAGTAAAAGATTTTGAAAGATCAGGAAATATTGATAAAGGATGTAACTCCTCATTCATTACCCTAGTTCCAAAATCAAAAGACCCCAATACATTTGATGACTACCGTCCAATAAGCCTTATTGGGAGCACGTACAAAATCATCTCTAAAGTCCTAGTAGAAAGACTGAAGAAGGTTATCCCTTTAGTCATTAGCCCCACCCAATCAGCTTTCATTAAAGACCGTTATATCCTTGACGGGCCATTAATCGTCAATGAAGTCATATCTTGGCTCAGGAAAAGCAAGTCTAAGGCATTCCTTTTCAAGGTAGATTTTGAAAAGGCATTTGATTGCCTTAATTGGGATTACTTAGACTCGGTAATGGAGCAAATGAATTTCGGGGGAAAATGGAGAAGCTGGATTAGGGGTTGCTTATCCTCAGCTAGAGCTTCAGTGATAGTAAACGGATCAACAACTAAAGAATTCAGTTTTGAAAGGGGAATACGCCAAGGTGATCCACTATCTCCCTTCCTTTTTATCATGGCTGCTGAAGGCCTAAATGTTGCTATGGAAGAAGCAATGGAGCACAGGATATTCAAAGGAATAACTCTTCCAAAATCGGGCCCAGTTCTATCTCATTTACAGTACGCAGACGATGTGATTTTCCTGGGGTCTTGGTCCACTTCCAATGCCAAGAACCTAACTAGGATATTGCGTTGTTTCGAGCTATCTTCCGGTCTCAGGATAAACATGTCAAAGAGCAAAATTTATGGTTTGGGGGTGAGCAATCTTGAAATCGAATTATTGGCTAGGAGTGTATACTGTTCTGTTGGTTGCATTCCCTTCATGTATTTGGGAATACCAGTGGGGGCAGCCATGTCAAGAATATCGCAGTGGAGCACTCTCATAAACAAATTCCAAACTAGACTATCCAAATGGAAAGCTTCATCTCTTTCCTTTGGTGGGAGGTTAACGCTATGCAAAGCAGTACTTGGAAGCCTTGGAACATATCTATTTTCCTTATATAAAGCCCCGGTAAAGATAATCCATACATTGGAAAGTTATAGAAGGCGATTCTTTTGGGGAGGCTCAACAGATATAAACAAAATGTCATGGATAGCATGGGACAAGGTTTTGGCTGGTGGTGTTGATGGGGGCCTGGGGATTGGGAGCTTGAAAGCTCAAAATTTGGCTTTATTAGGGAAGTGGTGGTGGCGTTTCAAAACAAACAAAAAAGAGTTATGGAAGGATGTCATAATAGCACTTTATGGAAATGAGGGGGGTTTCAATGCTCCCTCGAGGGCAAAGAAAAAAGGTTTTTGTTGGGGCACCATTGTCAATTTACACCACACCTTATCAAAACACGGATTAGAGTTTCAAAACCTCTTCTCTAACCAAAGTGGCGGCAGGTTCTAGAAGCTTGAGGCTTCAGGTGTATATACAATATCCTCTTTGAGATGCTACATCGACAACAAGATCCTGCCGAAATCAAACAATTGTTGGTTCTGGAATTGCCTCGTGCCTGGAAAAGTCAACATCTTAGCGTGGAGAGTTTGCCACGGTAGATTACCAACAAAAGAAAACTTATATAAAATAGGAATTGGCCCCAACCCACTATGCACCCTCTGCAACGAGCAAGTAGAATCCGAGTTCCACCTTTTCACCACATGCTCATTGACACTAAAAGTTTGGGGTGACGTTAGATCTTGGTGGTATTTGTTCCCTTCGAGTTTCCAATCGGTTTCAGAGCTACTTCACAACAAAAAAGAATTTCCATCTAGGAATGATCTAGGTCTGTTCCATGAAGCTGTAGCCTTGGTCTATATTTGGGTTATTTGGAATTTTAGGAACAAGTTGTCTCACTCAGAAAAAAGCATATCTCCTTCAGGTCTTGTTAATGATATCCAGACCTTATCATTTCTATGGATAAATGCTAGGCATAAATCTAAAAAGCTCAGATGGATAGAATGGTGCTGCAATCCAATCCAGGAGTCCGGCCTGTTGTAAAGTCCATGTGGGGTTGGGGGAGGGTCTGGGTTGGGCTGAAACTCATTTGGCGTCTTGGTACATGTCAAGTTCAGTTAAGTGTGTGTTTTGGCGTGTGTTTTCTTCACCGGGTAGACATTTTCCTAGGAATATAACTGATCTTGACATTTCTTTCGGGTTCCTTTCTAGTGTGTGGTGTCACAAATACGGGAGGGTGGGTATTTCTACCTTGGCGTGTGTTTTCTCTTTTCTGTTTGTTTATCTTGCAGGGTCTCTCAATTGGTCACTTCTTGGATGTGTGGAGGTAGACGCATAATTGTCATAAGCTTTCGACTATGTGAGCTTGGTGAATCCTCTTGGAAAATAACTTTTGGTAGCAGTCATCTGTCTAGAGGAGTAGTGTGCACCCCTGGCGAAATGGCAGCATAGGTTCTCATCACGGAGAGTCTATATTAAAGAGCTGCAGCACAACTATCCCACCCGTAAAGCTGTACTAGCCTGGTGGTGGTGCTCCCTTCAAAGGTTGATGCTGTCTCAAACATAATTGCTCAAGCCTGGAAAACTCTTGTTTAAACAATGCTTTGGTTTTCAATTAAAATGACTAGGCCAACATTAGCTTTATCTAGGATATCCTATTTGCATTTCTATCACTAATTCTCTTTGTATGCACTGTGTTTTGCCAGCTCCCTACTGGCTTTGCTTAATGAATTTTATTTTTGCCGTTAAAAAAAAAATATTAATCTTTAAAAAGATTTAATTAAGAATGAGTAATTACAAAAGCAATCAATCTGCAACAACGCGCCGCCTGATCATGTAGGAAACACGTCCCTACGATCGTAGAGTCAAATAGTTATTGCTGTACTTTTTCCGGCTCAGCATCCAACTGCTTCACTTTTCTAACTGAATCCGGTTCCTCACGCGCCCTCACTCGCGTGAATCTCACCCTACCTTTTAAGCAAGCCCCAATTAGCTTTCAACAAAAAAAACCCAAATTGAACACAATTCCTCACAATCAACAAACACAAGATTATAAATTCCATTTTCTCCCCTCTCCTTGCGTACCAAAGCCTCCCGTTTCCATAAATAAAAACCCTAATTTCCTCCCTGATCGCACACATTCTTCACAGGTATCTTCTCTTTGATCTACTACCATCTTCATAGCACACATACGTATATGTTCATAGAGTTTTCGTGTTTTTCTAGAACTCGTATTCACGGGGTTTTATGTGTTCAGATCCGCCACTTTTTTAATTTTTCGATTACGATTTGTTTAACGATAGTGTAGCTTCTTCATGTTTGAAGTTTTAATTTCTGCAATTGTGGTGTCCTGCTGTTATGTTTTGCCACCTGTTGTTTGGACTGCTGTTCTGATATATCAATGCGTTTTTTCTTTCTCGAAAGAATGGTTTTATTAATGTTCTTTCTTTTGTGTCTAAGATTCAACAATGTATGAAGAGGAATTGAACAAAATGTGATTCTTTTTCTTCTTTGGTTATTTGGAGCCTGTGATTGTAAGTAGGAGCCTGTCTGTGTTAAAACGTTAAGGGCTGAATGATCAGGCATTGCATTTAGTTGGTAAGATTCATAGCAAGAAATTTGAGCACTTTATTTATAAGTAAAAGGAATCGCTAGTTATATCTTGGTTCAGACCCCTTACTAACATCCATTCATCTCATTAAAACTTGCCAGAGATATTCTGAGAAAACTTCAAAGTGATATGTCTGAATGAGTTCAACATTGTTTAATTTCTTTTCTTTCATTTAGGAAGTTATGTTTTGATAAATCCTTTTTCACATTGAACACTGTATAGTTAGGATTCAGGGTAAGGACGTAAGGTGATGCTGAGATTTTGATGCTATATCATCACAGGGAGGGTTACTTGAGCATCATGGACATGGGGGATAAACTTGTTGCTAAAGGTGATGCTTTAATCTGGATTTTGATCTTCCTATGTCTTTTGTAACCCTTTGATTGAACATATGTAGCCTCTTTTTCACATTCGCCAAGTAACCAACCTTTCTCATTTGCATGTTGATATGCATCGAGCCTTTTGTTAGTTAATTGGGAAACTGGATACGATGATTATGATTGTGAACACGTGGTTTGCTTTGATTTTTTTTCTTAATTCGTCAGAAATAACTTTAAGCCCCGAATATCGACCTAATTAATGCCATAATTGCTATATAATAGTTGCTGTTGAGGCCTTATAGGGCTAAAATCAAAACCCTAAGGAAGCACAACAACACCAACGTCACTCCTTCATCGTTATCTTTTGATATTTTGTAACAAAATTCCTGTCCCAAATCTTTGTGAACCAGATTTTGATAAATCTTCGAGGTTTAAAATATCTCTTTACGCATTCCCATGAGCAGTTTTTCTTCATAATTTGACTTCGACAAAGTTCTTAACCTTTTCTATTGCTTAATTAACTTCTGAATCTGTAAAAGATATAAGCAAATATGTTACACTAGATTCTGATATCTGGTAAGCAGAGAGATGGATTGTGTTGTCTGTTATTATTAGCTCAAAGATCGTATCATAGACTGTTCTTGTTTTCTTTAATTAAAGTAAATCCCTTTTGTGTTTTTTTATACTTCTCATTCTGATCATACTGTGAGATGTAAATTGCAGGATTATTTTCCCTCATTCTCAACAACATAGGAAGCGAAGAGCATTGCTGTTCTGCTGTGAGTGCTAAATCTGCAGCTATGGGGAATCACTAAGATCTACAGTAAGTCCCCAAGTCCTTTTTTTTTTCTTTCATTTTATGAACATAGTAGATTGGTTTAAAAAATGTCATCAAAGATGTGTCGTATTCAATGTAAAACCTCGGAGCATGAGATTGTTTTACTTGTTAAGATTTTGGAGCATAATGATGATTCTGCTTCTGTTGATTTTAGGTAGTGTTTGGTAATTAGGGAAGGAATGGAATGAGAAAACCTATTTGTTTTGTCCAATGGATTGGAATAGATCATTCCTAAGGAATATGATTCTGGACCATTTTGTTAATTTTCATTCCTTAGCCCTATGTTTTTTTCTTACTAGTTTTTTTAATCTTCATTCCATCATGGAATGGAATGAAAAACTACAACATAACCCATTTTTGTCTTTTCGAAAAAACCCGTTAATTTAAGTAATAATTGTTTTTAGGGTTAATATCGCAAACAGTAAAGAACTATTTTTTACAAAATACTACTGATTTAATAAATACCATACATGAAAGGGTAACGAAGTTTTTGTTTTTGTTCGCAAAATACCATTAAAATCATTGAAATAATGGAATTTTGTGAACATAAACTTATAATTGCTTATAAACGGTGTTAAAATTATACATTGTATTTACATAAAAAAAAGTTCATATGAAAATTAATCTCATTCCTACCACCCAACCAAACATGAGCATGAGCATGGAATGTAATCACTCATTCCATTATATATTCCATTCCATTCCAACCAAAACAGAAAGACATTGTATCTTGTTTATTCTTACTATTTCTTCTACTTTATGCTTTTCAAAAAACAGACCCTGACATGATGCTTGAAGAAGTCTAGAAGAGTTTTTGAAGTCTGGTGATCTCCTTTGTATTTTCTTTGAAGCAATCTAACCAAATCATCAAGAAAGATGAACAAGAAACCTTCAAAGAATCAGGATTCCAAGAAGACATCCTCAAGTCCTAAAAGCCAGCAGCAATCTTCAAGAAAACAAAACAGAAAAGGGGAAAACCCAATTCGAATTCCACCAATCACAGAGCCATGTTCCGATTCCAGATGCTCAAGCACATGGATCTGCAGAAACTCTGCCTGTAGGGCTACACTCTCCATTGTCGACACCTTCTGCAAGCGTTGTTCATGCTGCATTTGCCATTTATTCGACGACAACAAAGACCCAAGTCTTTGGTTACAATGCACATCAGAATCCGATTCCCTTTCCGTTTCCCAATCAGCAGAATCATGTGGCTTATCTTGCCACATCGAGTGCGCCCTCCAGCGTCGCAAGGTAGGCGTCGTTGACCTAGGTCAACTCATGCAGCTCGACGGAAGTTATTGTTGCGCTTCATGTGGGAAGGTCTCAGGGATACTTGGATACTGGAAGAAGCAGCTCACGATTGCTAAAGACGCCCGCCGTGTCGACAGCCTTTGCTACCGGATTTATTTAAGCTTCCGCCTCTTCGATGGCACATCAAGGTTTCACGAACTTCACGAAATAGTCAAAGAAGCGAAGACCAAATTGGAAACCGAGGTGGGCCCACTCAGCGGTGTCTCCGCCAAGATGGCACGTGGCATCGTAAGCAGACTCTCCGTCGCCGGTGAAGTCCAATCACTCTGTAACACCGCCATTCAGAAAGCCGATGAAATTTCCTCCACAGTTTCTCTCGCAGCCCTAGATATTAAAGGTACGTGACTGTTATATGTTCTTTTCGTATAATTCTCCTTCTCAATTCCTTTTTTTTAAACACTTTTCAGAAGGTTCTCTCCCCGCTGCTTGCAAGTTCATCTTCGAAGAAGTAACACCTTTTTCCGTAGTGCTCGTTTTAATCGAACTATCTACAGCTTCATGTAGCGATATAATCGGATTCAAATTATGGTACTCCAAAACGGCAGAAGAAACACACACAAACACAAAAGATCCCGTTTCAACTTTTCCTCGATCTCAACGACGAATCCTGATTTCAAACTTACAGCCGTGCACCGAATACTCGTTTAGGATCGTGTCCTACACAGCAACCGGCGATTTAGGACACTCGGAGGCCAAATGTTTCACTAAAAGCGTGGAAATCCTTCACAAAAACCCCGATCGGGTTACGATTCCTCGCGACGAAGGAACCTCCGGCACCAAAGACGTGGAATCCGACTCCGGATTTAAAGTCCGTGACCTCGGGAAAATCCTCCGGTTAGCTTGGATCGAAGAACGAGGCTATCTAGACGATATAACCGGTTCGGATCTGAGTCGACTCAGTCAGATCATGAAACCAGAAGCTTCAAAACCCGATGAACCGCCGTCTGCTTCACGTGCGCTCGACTTGAACGTCGCTACAGTTCCCGATTTGAACGAAGAGTTGGCTCCGGTGAACGAGTCGTCTAATGCTGACGTGGATCACGGTAGCGGCGGATCTGAAAACTGGGCGCATCCTCATGGGGCCAATGGGAATGGGGAAGTGCCAACTGTGGAGTCGCGTGCTGACGTGTCTCGGAAGAGGCCAGGTAGGACAGAGGTGAATGACTGCGATACGAACAGTGCGAGTGCGTTGATAAACATGTCGCCGGGTGATTTGGATGGAAACTTTGAGTACTGTGTGAAGATGATTCGCTGGCTGGAATGTGAAGGGTATATAAAGCAAGAGTTTAGGTTAAAACTGCTGACATGGTTTAGTTTGAGGTCAACAGAACAGGAAAGGAGAGTGGTCAACACTTTTATACAAACACTCATGGATGATCCCAGTAGCTTAGCTGGACAGTTGGTTGATTCGTTTGCTGATATTATAAACAACAAGAGGCCTAGAAATGGGTTTTGCAGTAAATTGTGGCATTAAGAGGGACAAACAAAGTTGTCATTGGTGGATCGTTTTAGCTCATTTCTTGGTATATCCATTTTTTCAAATGCTAGAGCAGGATACCCTCGTAATTTCGTAGCAATTTGAATCAATTTATTAAGTTTATTCGTCATTTTACAATTTACATTTCGAAGGTATTTGTTTCATTATGTAACCAACGTATCTAGTCGGTTTTACCTTGTGTTAGTCACACAAGCATTTATGACTGCTTAATTTCCTTACTAAAATGCTTGGTTAATTAATTTACATCGATTGCGTTATGTGGATGTTTGGGATA
Organism: Lactuca sativa; assembly: GCF_002870075.4. Classification (NCBI taxonomy): domain Eukaryota; kingdom Viridiplantae; phylum Streptophyta; class Magnoliopsida; order Asterales; family Asteraceae; genus Lactuca; species Lactuca sativa. The sequence continues at coordinate 145,530,039 of NC_056630.2, read as the reverse complement.
ACTTTTTGAAATACCTTATTAGTTTTTAGCTTTTCAAAAAGCTAATAAGCTAAATATTTAAAAAGTGTTTTTAAAACAGGTTTTTAGATAGGAAAAAATAAAGCTTTTAAAACTGAAAAATCATAGCTTTTTAAGCAATTTTACTCTTAAAAAACAGCTTTATTTATCCAAACACTTTTTAAAATAAGCTTTTCTTAAAAAACATAAGCTAACAAATATATGTATATATTTTTTTAAATCACTTTTCTGCTAAAAGCTAAACCAAATATGTCGTATATTTTAAGTAAAGTCAGTTAAGTGATCCATGAAAAATCAAAATGTTTATAGCCAATGGTAACTGTGTTGACGTGATGTCTCTCTTGTTGACATGACATTTTTTTTGTCTATGTGACTGAGGGTTAAAGAGAATAAAGTTGGAAGAAATGATATCATAAGAATTACACTTCCTTTTCATGACATCTTTTGGTCTATGTGATCGAGGGTTAAAGAGAATAAGATCGGAGGGAATGGTATCATAAGAATTACGCTAGAATAAGGTTGAAGAAATTGTATCATAAGAATTACGTTTCCTTCTCTAACATGTAGGAGCCACATAGATGCCACATCATTTATACTTTTATGTGGATTTTTTACTACAACCATGGTAGAGAAAAAGAGATAAAAACACATGAAGGAAGAGAGAGAAAAAATGAGTGTGATAGATTTTTTTTAGGGGGAGGGGGTGAGGGCAATGTTTCCCCTACCTATTCAATCCCTTGAGCTTAAATGACTCCCAAAATCATATGGTTGCTAATTAAGTCATATAATTAAGTTAAAACCGATCGCGTCTGATCATCTCATTAGACCTAGTAAAAAAACATAATAAATTTTTTTAATTATCGAATGAAACTGAATCAAACCAAACCCAATAAAACCATATCAAACATGTCCGTGACCTTCTTTAAAATATGTATAATGGATAGTTTTGCTAGAAAACTTTATGTTGTGTATTTAAGTTCAATCAATGAAAGTTCAGGGGTACATTTGAAATTAAAAAGAACCGTGGTATATAACAAAACCAATTAAAGTTTAGGGGCGCATTTAAAACTAATAAAACTTTGGGTAATCAGTGGTGGCCAGAAACTCCACAACGATCCCATAACGAGCGAATTTTTTGAGTCGGATGACACCAAAATGTGAGGCTCACAAGTATCACCAGACTCCCTTCAATCCTCTTTCTCTCTCTCTCTCTCTCACACACGCGCGCAGGGAGAAGACATGCGGCTTCTTCAAGCTCCAGCTTCTGTGTACGTGACTTCACAATGCTCAAAGTCTCAATCCAAAGGTAGTACCTTTTAGTCTCTGTATAAACACTGCCTGTGTGGTTTGTAGTTGTTGATGCAGTTTTAAGCTTTAATTGTTGGATATTTGAAGTAGAGAAACTCTAATTTTAGGTGGAAATTTTCTGGAGAGACGTATTCTGCAATCCGCCATTAACGAGTCTCTTTTCTCCCGAAGAATTGTACGACAACGATTTTGTGTAAAACGTAGGACCGTGAATCCTGTTTCTGCTACAGCTGCTTCTCTTGAAGGTGAGTGCGATTTTTAATTTTTACTCATTTTGTCCTCGGAATTTGCTTGGTGGAAAGTAACTTAGTTTCCCTTAAAGGTAATCAAGTGGATAAATTTTGAAACGAAGTGATTTCCGAGGGTTAAACTAGCTTTGCCTTTGATTAAGAGTTAAATTTGTTAAGATAAAGTTCGGATTAAAGTCTAGTTTGGTTCTTTACTAGGTGCTGTGTTAGGCAAACCACTAATAAGTTTCAAGTTCAGCATCAAAACTTTGATTTTAGAGTAGATAGTATATACGTGATTATTGACAACTACGTAGCAGAAATCAGATTCTGATGATCGACCTCCATGTTATATCGTTCATTTTCTTTTATTGATCCATTCACTACCTGATATACATATCTTACTGTGCTGTTTGTAGCTGATGCTTCATCACTATTGACAATAGAAGCTGAAAACGATGTGTTAAAAGCCTTATCTCAGATTATTGATCCAGACTTTGGGACAGACATTGTCTCATGTGGATTTGTGAAGGACTTACATGTTGATGATGCTTCAGGAGAGGTGTTTTAGAACAGAATGTAATGAGTTCCATACAGACAACACATAAAGATTTTTAACCTCACTCAACATTCAATTTCTATCTCAGGTTTCATTTCGGTTGGAGCTCACAACACCAGCATGTCCAGTCAAGGATATGGTAATTAAAACACAAACATCAATCTTTAATGAACAAATTTTAGATCTATTATATTTTCCAGTAATAAGAGAATCAAGTAAAGTATCTTTTTTGTAATTGCAGTTTGAACAGAAGGCTAATGAGGTTGTATCAGCTCTTCCCTGGGTCAAAAATGTCAAAGTGACAATGTCAGCGCAACCTGCAAAGCAGATTTATGCATCACAACTTCCTGCTGGGCTACAGACAATATCAAACATAATTGCAGTTTCAAGTTGCAAGGTCACAACTTTCCTAATATACACTTTTTCTATTAACTGCATTTCAGGACTAATTATTCAGGGTAAACATCATTTGTAATAACTGTAGGGAGGTGTGGGAAAATCAACTGTGGCTGTAAACCTGGCATACACTTTGGCTGGAATGGGTGCTAGAGTCGGAATCTTTGATGCCGATGTTTATGGTCCTAGTTTGCCAACTATGGTCTCCCCTGAAAACCGACTTCTTGAAATGGTAATGTAATTATTACTATCATCATTCATTTAAAAAGGTATGATTCAATGTATTGGTGTAAATGTGATGTGAAAGTATTGTTAATTTGTTATATTCTAGAATCCAGAAAAAAAGACCATTATTCCAACAGAATACATGGGAGTCAAAATGGTATCCTTTGGATTTGCTGGACAAGGGCGTGCAATTATGCGGGGTCCAATGGTTTCTGGAGTCATCAACCAACTACTAACTACTACAGAGTGGTATTACACATTACACAATTACTATTTACTATTACATTCTTCCTATTAATTTCAACTTTCAATAACAAGTACAGATAATGAACAGGGGAGAGCTTGACTATCTTGTTATTGACATGCCACCTGGCACCGGTGATATTCAACTTACCTTATGCCAGGTTCTTCTTCTTTCATTATGTTTATAATATTTCTTATTACATTTTTTTTTTAAATTCTAACTTGAACTTACAGGTAGTCCCTCTGACTGCTGCTGTGATAGTTACTACTCCTCAGAAACTTGCATTCATTGATGTCGCGAAAGGAGTCCGCATGTTTTCAAAGCTCAAGGTGTGTAATGTGTAATGTGTAATGTGTTTCCTTTAAAAGTGTTTATTTATATAATTATATATAATCCTGCCAACCTGGCAACCTTTTGTGTATGCTGTCAGGTACCATGTGTTGCTGTTGTTGAGAACATGTGTCATTTTGATGCGGATGGAAAACGATTTTATCCCTTTGGTAGAGGATCAGGCGCACAGGTAAGAAAAACCTTGACTAAATAATAATACTAAACAACCAGCTAGTGGGCCACTGTGTACTTGATTTATCTGACACGGGGTCAGACAGTGTAAGGGGTTGGTGGAAGAATAACACTTTTAACAGAGACCATATTGTGGCTGCAGGTTGTGGAGCAGTTTGGAATCCCTCATTTGTTTGACCTTCCAATCAGACCAACTGTAAGAATTTTTTAACACTATAATTAATTTGTGTAAAAAAAAAAGATAAATTTTAGATTTTGACAGCTGTCTGCTTCCGGGGATAGTGGAATACCTGAAGTGGTGGCTGATCCTCAGGGCGAAGTCGCTGACATATTTCAAAATCTAGGAGTTTGTGTGGTACAACAATGTGCAAAGATCCGCCAACAAGGTATGTTGGATTTATTTTACTCCAAATTGTTTTTTAATTTATTTCCCTGAATGATGACGTGGAATTTTCACAGTATCAACTGCTGTGATGTATGACAAGTCTATTAAGGCAATCAAGGTGAAAGTGCCTGATTCAAACGAAGAGTTTCTTCTACACCCTGCAACTGTTCGACGAAATGACCGTTCTGCCCAAAGTGTGGTATGTAATCTTTCATTTCTTGATGCTACAGCATTGTACTTTAAAAAATAAAATTAGGTGAATTGGTGAATATTGTTATTTGTGGGAGACAGGATGAATGGACAGGGGATCAAAAATTACAATATGGTGATGTTCCAGAAGACATAGAACCTGAAGAAATTCGACCCATGGGAAACTATGCAGTTTCTATTACATGGCCAGATGGCTTTAGTCAGGTACCTCCACTTTCTCATACAATTTTTTTACTTAAAACAGTATTTTTGATGCCATGCTATGCTATTTAGATTGCTCCTTATGATCAGCTACAAACAATGGAACGGTTGGTTGATGTACCCCAAACAGTATCCGCGCAGGTTAGAATGCCAGAATAGGTTGTACTGTGTTTGGTGTGACTGGACTGATGTCAGTTGATGAGTCAAACACAGTACAATTTGTTATGACTTGTATGCTCACTAGTCACTATATCTGATTAAAATTTTAAAGTGTATTTAGTGAACTTTTGTAGGCGAGGTGAAGTTGAGGTAGATATTAGAGACTCTCAAGATTCTTAATGTCGAACAGTCGAAGCTTAAGTTATTTTATGTCCGAGAAGTGAACACCATACAAGAAATGGATGATATGAGAATATATTCCATTTTAATTTTTTTTTTGATGTACGATATGTACATATTTGTGTTTATCCTTGTAGCTCCCAAGAGTGTTGTACTTTGCGAACCCCTACATGGTTCACATCATGTTATTTCTTCAATGATATTTTGTAAACACATGTTGAAGAAACTGTAAACTAATACAATCTAGAGAGAAAACAGTTGGGGTTTTATTACATAGAGAAATTTTAATTACAAGAGAAATAAAGACTATAAAAAAACTATTTAGGGTTAACCTAGCTAAAATCCTAAATAAAACTCAAAATACAAAATGAACCCAATAACTTATATCCTATAACTTTTTATAGCTTATATTTTATGAAGCAGTTTTTTTTTTTTTTTTTTTTTTTTTTTTTTTTTTTCAATTAAAACCACGAAACGAGACATTCATTTGTGGTCATCTGCATTGCACATGTCTTTCATTGTTTGCATTGTAATTCATATATATTTATTTTGAGGTCAAATTAGGACGAAGATAATTGACAATATGATGTGAAAAGAGAGTTTTGATATCAAGCTTACACTTTTTGATACATAAATGCAATTGTCCATAGACAATGTATCTTCATCACGCAACCAAATCTAACACCCACCGTCTAATAAATGATCTCACCTATCTTATATTGCTACCATTCATGACGATTTATAGTTGTCATAATTTAAAAAAGGTTCTCCTGATATATCTACTACAAAAAAAAAAAAATCTAATGTGAAAAGAAAACCTAGATAATGTTCTAAATTAGGAGTCCGATTTCATACGTCTCTTACTGACATTTTATCACTACTTTATGAAACTTTCATGTCTTTTTCAATATGTCCAAGTATACGGGAAATGAGAGCTAACAACAAAAGACACCTTTATGTGTATCTGTGTATTCTCACGAATATAACTTATACGCCACACAATTATTTGATTCTCAATGCAAAGTAATACAAAATCACTGGATAACAAGCTTCAATAAATTTAAAAATTTAAAATTTGAAGCTTAAACTAGGCAATAATGTTTTTCCCTTTATCATACCATAACAATATTTCTATAATAACCCATTTTATCTTAAAACCGGGTTTATAGTCTTCTTTACCACAATTATTTTGTATGATCTGATGTGACAAGGGCATCAGAATGTGCCACAGGTCCTGTGGCATACCAGGTTTCACCCTTGGCATGCACCGATTTGGTGCCGTTCACGACACATATTTGCGGTTTATTTCTCTTCCTCTCGTCCTCTTTTCCATTTTTTTTCTTTCTTGCCACCACCACCACTCCATGAAAATGCAAAGAATGATATGGTTGAGCTTAGACCTGACAATGGAGCGGGTTTGAAGCAGATCAGCCTTGATCCAAACCCATTAAGCAATTTTCAAATGTTGATCCAAACCCGACCCGTAACCCATTAAGTTTTGAATAATCTAATCCATATTCTTATCCACCGGATCAATAAATCTTCAACCTTTTTACCCTACCCATTTATAATATTAAGATTAAGCTATAATTGCAGAATTGTAGAAAACAAACTTGATTGTGGAATGTCGATTAAAGAAAACCCTTATACGAAACGAGATAAATTGAAGCCTTTTGTTCTTGTTCTTGGTTGTTGACTATGACTATAATACTAATTTCACATATTTATTTGTATTGAGAGTCGACTAAAATTCAGCCAATCGAACTCCCCGAGTCCTATATAAAACATTATATCAGTGATATAACTAAGATAACAAATTTATGTTTCAAAATTTTAAACGGGGCGGATCATAAACGGATCAGATTGATAACGATCCATACCTGACCCTCTTAATAAATTGGTTAACGGGTATGGGTGGTTAACGGGTAAACGAATCATAAAATATGATCAAAACCCATTAAATTTGTATCGGTTTGAAGCATATCATAGTCAAAACCCGCTCCATTTCCAGGTTTATTTGAGGTGGAGTATGTGAAGTTGACTTAGTTGAGGTGTCCATAGCAAAAATAACACCGTTACTATTAAATTTAGGGGGTGTTTGGCTTAGCTTTTGAGAAGCCAAAAGATCTTTTAGAAAAAGATAGAAGCCAAAAGATGTTTGACAAAACAATTTTAAAACCTACTTTTGTATTTTTGATACAAGGAAAATCAACCTTTTGAAAAAGTCAGGAAAACCTGACTTTTTGCAACTTTTCCAAAAAAGACTTTTGGCCCTTAAAAAGCTAAGCCAAACACCCCTAAATGTTTGTAGGTAAGGTATATCTATTTCACTTATGGCTGTTCTTTATATAAAAATAAAAACTAAATATATTTCATATCAATGTGTCAAAGTTAAACTTCGTTTTCTCTCAAGATGAATGAAATGAGTAGCATATTTGTCCCATCGTACACATGATATTCAATTTGATACATTTATTATTGATACGAATGTGTTTATAAATATTATGATTTTTTTTATCAAAGAAACAACTTTAAAAATAGCTAATAATAATAATAATAATTAAAAATAACATTAAATTAAAATTAAAACTTAACATTTAATATATGAAATAATCATAAAGTTTGGAATTAAAGCTGGACAAATAAGTTATTTATATATTAATTAACCATAACAATAATAAAAGTTAACGCTAAACCAAAAATTATACTCCTACTTTTATCCTTTTATCAACAGCCAACCTATTTATAGAAATTATTGAGATGATGTTGTTATAATATATGTGTATAAATTAAGTAATTATATCAATAAATAAAAATAACATTAAACAGCTTTTTTTTTTTTTTTTTTTTTTTTTTTTTTTTTTTTTTCACACAACCGATGTATAGATTAAGGTTATATGATTTTAACATAATTTTACTATATCATATAATTCGAAAAGTAAAATATAAGATCTTATATCAATTTAGTGTAATAAATATTTCAAAGTTATTAACAACGATATGATATTTTAATACCATATATTTCTGAATATTTCAACTGCATATTGGATTCTGCGCAAAGCACGGACATTCGTCTAATGAACATTAATGTAATTTTAAAATAAATTAATAAATCATTTGCTTCCATATTAAAAAGATTATTACTTCAACTTGTGCAGAAAATACAGTTCCATTATAGTTAAATACTTCAAAAGATATTAATGTAGAAATAAGTCTTTACATTTCAAGATATATCTGTTTTGTTTAAAAGTGAGTGATGTGGTTATCAATTAAAATCATCACATAGTTCAAATTAACCACACAACCCATGACCTTCAAATCGCTGCTTTTTAAGCAACTCTTAAATCTTCAATCTTAGCACAAGCCAAAATAAGTTAAGTAATGAAATGCCTACTGAGAATACTCAAAGTAGGTTCATTTTGAGTAAATAATAATGGCGAACAACGCACTCGAATCAAACCCATAAAATCAATTCAAGACAATATAATTCACAAACAAGATTTAAAGTCTAGGGTTCTTATGACACAAATCCAAAGTCAATGTTAAATAAACTATAAAATCAAACCAAACATGTAATATTCCAATATTCAAAGGGGCTTAATAATCCATATTCTAATGTGAGAGGGAATTAGTATTCCAATATCCAAAACAAAGGGTTTAATAAAACCATAATCTAAAATAAAGGAATCTTCGAACTCATGAATAGTATGCACACAATACCACGTTCAACTTTTGTCAATAATAATCAAGACATTAATTCATAGATAGTAGTATGCTTTTAACACCATATCTAACTTTTGTCCTATAACATAACATTGAACTCAATAGGTTAAAATAATATAATTCTAACAAAAAACAATAATAATGCATATGCATCTATCCCACCCCAATTCCATATCATAAGTCCAAACATCCAAATATTTATGGCATGCAAAATTGGACTCACGAGTAGTGAGCACAAAGCACAAACTCATAAACAAGGCAATGTGATGCATCACACAAGGGGTAGTGATCCTCACTTGTATACATAAGGGATTTTTAAAAACTTGCTCATGACCCCCAAGTTATGTATTATTTAAATAAAGGATGCCAAATTCATGTGGCCACTCAAGCCAACGAAATCCTAATATGAATGCATATATAAGGATGCCTAAAACCATTTCAAAACTATGTATACATTTTCACCAAACAGTAAGTATCTCAAAAGGAGTTTCATGAATGAAAACAAGTGCTACTGGTACACATATAACATACAAGATCATTGTTGGATTAAGGTGTCTAAGCTTATAACTAAATTGATATATTCTTGTACTTAAAAACAAAGTCCTTTTTGGGCTGCCCTCATAACTAGAAAGGGTATAAAATGACTTTTGGAGAATAAGGAAATAATTTGTTAATTTATTATGGATAATAAATTAATTAGAAATTATAATATTTAATTAAGAATTAATCAGAATTAATTTGGAATTAATTTTGGGTTAATTGGAATTAAATAAATGTGCAAGAATTGAGCTGTAATTGTTTAATAGTTAAGCAATGGAGAGGTCCCAAACCGTGGGAATTCTGGAAGCCTCCAATTGATATATGGGAACCGAATATTCACTGATTTGAAATAATATTATTTTATGTTCAAATCTAGGGTTTTTAGGGTTTCCATACAACTATATAAATGGTCCTACACCCTTTAATTTCTGGCTATCTCTCTCTAGTGAAGGCATAGCCAAATATATCCTCTCTCCTAAAAGTCTTCTAGTTTTTAGGGTTTAGGTGTGCAACTCCATTAGAGGCATCATACTTTTGGTGCTAACAATATAAAAGGTACGTAACCCTAACTTGTAAGTTTCGATTAGAGCATAGGATCTTATAGTTTCATAGTATGTTGCTATTTATGTGCAAAGACATAGATCCGTTAGGTTGCATATACCCTTAAGTGTTTTAAGTGATTTTTTCCGCATAGACTTGTAAGCTACGGATTCCATCAATGGTATTATAACCATTTTTTGAAATTAAGAGTGCATGATAGATGAATTTTTTTTTTCAAAGGGAGTGCTGTGTCTTTTGATTTTTTGTGTTTTCTATTATTTTTCTGTCTGATTCGAATGTAGGATGTTTTTTTAGTGATTATCTGGTTTTTGAACTGTTAAATCCAAATTTTAATGTGCTATATATGACTAAAATCATAATCCTAATTTTAAGGAGATAAATAAGGAAACCTAACTTTTAGTTATAAGATAATTAAATAAGATTATCCTTTATGGATTTCGATATAATAAATTAATAAAAGTTAATCAAAATATAAATATAAAATTCATAATTGGATTACATGATTTAATTAATTTAATTGTTTAACTAAAAGATAAAGATAACTAATATAAGGGTTTAAAAATTAATTAACTTATATTAAGTTAGATAATTAATATTTAAACCTTGAAATTTTAAAATATTTAAAATATACCCTATACATATAAAACCTTAATACTATATGCATAACTAAAAGTCAGTCAATTCAATAGTAGGTCTCATTCATGAAGCCACACTATAAGAGATGTATAAGAAAACAACCTATAAAATGACCGTTGAGTGAGTGTCCTTTTCACCTACCGTTTCTTTATGTGGTGGATGGTCGTTAGCCAAACGATTTTGATAGGACATAAAGAAGATTAAAAGTATAATATATAGTAATAGATCCATTTACAAAATCACACTCTAGTTACTTTAGGAAAATTGTGAAATGTATGATAATCCATGAAAACGCACATCATTTCATTACTACTCGCTAGTAGAGCGTGCGTGGTTAACCGACACACTAATTTGGGACTATATAGATGAAATGGTGGGGTACTCGAATTTATGATTGTTGATGGAGTGTGTGTAGTTAACCAACACATCAATGTGAGATCATAAATGACCTCGAGTATGTCATGTGGGTTTGCATGGTTATTCACATCTTTTTTGTGATCCTCGACCTCCCAATCACAAATAGAAGAGCATAATCCGAGATTAAACATGCCATTGATAAGATTAAATGAATCTCAAAAGATCTAGGAATTTCATACTAGAATGAAATTGGTAATGTGCCTTACCTACCTAAATAAATTCACAATTAGATTACGAAATCCATATTCTCATTTCGAATTGTATTCTGGATCCTAGCCTTATATTAAATGGGTTAAAATATTAAGGAATCATATCAACTAACTAAAACTTCTCTCTTTCTAAATATGATTCACAATGTTCCCGCTGCTTCACATACTCTTTGTGCCTTATCACCCCACCTTCATGCTGAATAACCATCCCTTGTATCTATCATTATGAGGCTTGAAGTACATGATATCACCAAAGGCTTGATTAATGGCAAGTGCAAAGAAGAAAATTTTGTGTGTACCTATATGGACAAACTAAAGAAATATATGAGTGTCTTGTCAAAATGGGTGGAGAGTTTCCTTTGGAATTTGCTATAGATATGATTTCTATCTCACTCCTAGAGAGTTACAAGAGTTTTGTAGCAAACATTTGATGGGTTTTGATACAAAATATAAGTTCTTTTTTTCACATAAATCGGCAACGAAAGTCTTTAAAAATAACAAGTTTATTTATTTTTTACTTTATAACAAAACCAAACCATCAAGGATCCATTTATAGAGGTTAGAATGAAATATAAACAACCAAAGAGTTTTTAAAATGGCAATCTTTGAAGCCTTTGAACCCACTTAGTTTTGGGGTGTGACGAAGAAGAAAAAATCAAAGAACATGATTTTCTCTATGTGTATCCACCATCAAGAGTAAGGCACTTGGAATGCTAGTTCCTTCTTGTATTCATGAGTGTATTAAGCCTTTAAGTGCTTAACTTAAATAATCACTAAAGGAGACAACTCACCAAGCTTCTAATCACCAAAGTAAAGCACCAAGCTTCAAAGAGATGGAGCTTCATCATACTTACGGTTTTAGAGAGAAAAAGAGGAAGAAAAAAGACCAACAAAACTAGCTGAAAACTCATGCAAGACACTCTTTTAAATACTCCATGCAAAGTAAGGTCTAACCATTAAAATACTCTAAAGTAATGGCTAGTGTAAGGAGCATGGGAGACAAGGCATGGAAGTTCAAAAGCGACCTCCATACCTCTTACACCATTTTCGGCCATACCTCTAAAGAAAAGAAAGATTCTTTAAATTTTATAAACTCTAAGTTTATAAAATATAAACTTTATTTTTAGGTAAAAGACAAAAGAATCCAACTAGTCCAAAAGGTTGTACATGAATTATTAATTTATACCATATGAAATAATAACCAGTTATACTCTTTTATAATTATTATATTCACAAAACAATAATTATTCCCTAATTAAAATACAAGAACTAATATTATTTATTAATAATCATATTAATAATAAATACACAAAATGTGCCAACTTGATAAAGGTGTGACCCTATAGGATCATATATTATTAGCAATGTCACTCCATAATGATTCTTGGGCATATAGATTCAACAATATTCCAGTTGCACAAGATTCATTACAGACTGACATAAACAGTAACTGACATCTAACAATGGCTACTACCCCCAAAAACATATGAAGGGTGCTATCTCATAAACAACCAATTCCAGGAGCTCTAAGCTACAATTGTTACTAAAGGTGTGGTATTAAATATTCCTTTGTCTCAAACATCATGTCGACCATGAGATATGGATCACCATCGATCTCATTTAGTGTTCAACTTTTAGTAAGGCCTTAGATGTATAACTTTAACGAATAAGAGGGACAAAACCCATCTTGACTACATACACCCATCAATGTAGTTCATGTCATACCCAATGATGGCCCTTATGACCGCCTTTAACTGAACAATGTTAAACCATGTCAAAGCACAACAATCCCTACACTTCAAGTCCCAAAGATGTATCTCAAGTCTAAGAATACAAAGATACAAACTTGATCAAAACATCACTCTTGACTACAATCCATAAAGTGATTTTGATGTGGGTCAGGTCTAGTACTTATTCTCCTAATCAAGTACTTACGAAGTTGGTAGCAGCTCTTCATATTAGTCTTACCTCATAGATGCTCCCACAACTATGAACGACTACGGACATTTAGAATGACCTAGTTATTCAAGGATTTAAACAAGCTAATATAGAACACAACATTTATTTAATAAAAGACTCATATCCAATATCTCGTCATTACAATATATGTTGCTTTTTTTGTTCCAATATCCAAATACTAAATTTCAATCAAATACATCTACTTATATCAACAAGGCCCTATAGCACCAGCTTGACTTTCATGCTTTAGCTAATGAAGGAGTTTTGTTAATTAGATTTGTCAAACTTCATTTGTATAAACTTTGCGAATACAAACATATTCAGTTATATATATATATATATATATATATATATATATATATATATATATATATATATATATATATATATATAAGCTTATATATAAAGGAAAACATTGAGAATCTATTAGATGCTTAAATATGAATTAGATACCAATACTTGTGTGATGGGATTACTCAGTCATAATGAACTATACATTAAGCATCTTTATATGTGGTTCTCCAAACCACAATGTACTCTAACTCTGATGTGTAACTATAAATAAAATCTACATGTTATCCACGTAACTTTCTCTTCATTCATAATGAGAACACGCCTGATTGTTACTGAGAGTCATATCAATCTATTTGAAAATTTAGCATATGTGTAACAACTTTAAACATAGCTTTCTTTCAAATACTTCACAGATTTGGAATATTTCTCTAGTTCTCGCAAGTACTTTAGAATGTTCCTATAAGTCACATAATGACTTGTTCTCGGATTATACTGGTATCATTTGACATGCCCAAAACATATGATTTAGTTGGCCTTCATGCATAATCATGACGTATATGATTAATCTAATTGAAACAACATATGGAATACAATCATATTATCTAATTCAACAACATTTGCACTAGGATTTTTCTCAAGATCATGTCATGTGGTATTGGATAAGGTAAACTCTCTTAGAGTCTTTTATCTTAAGCTATTTAAGATCCTTAAAAATTAATGCAATTTTACTTAATAATTTAAGTTGACATGATCTATCTATATGGATCTTTATTCCATGTATTAGTATGTCGACTACATATAAGACTAGGTATGTTACTGTGCTCCCACTAGCTTTGTAGAAAAAACTACAGTAATCTTGATTTATAATCAAATCACACTATGTAGTTATCTAATAAGAAAGAAGATTCTTACTTTGAGATGTTAGCTTAAATCTAGAAGGTTTTCATTCATGTATGTTTTCTCCTTTGAAAACTCACTTACTCTTTATATTCATAATATATCGAGGAAGGTTAATCAATCCCATACTTGATAATCATACATGAATCCATCTCTATGTGTTTTATTAGTTTCTGATCAACTATTGAGCAGATTCAACAATATTTGTAAACTTGCTAGTTCCAAACTATGATGTATTTATCTTATGGATCTTTAGCACTTAAAATTCCAAAATGCTCCCACTTAGAAAAAGAAGTTTCTAAGCACTTGTATTATGGAATGACAATTAGTAGGATTAGTGGAGATGTCATCCTAAACAATCATTTAGGATAGTCTACATAAATATAGTTAGTAGATGCTAAAGTGATTAAGCTTATTTTCTAACATAAGCTCTATAACTCCATATCTTTTAGATAAGGATAAACCATTTCATCCTTATTCTAATGAAAGTATTTAATCCACTTGCTTGGTTGGAATATATATATATATATATATATATATATATATATATATATATATATATATATTTGTTTCAGTGAGCATAATTCTAAAAATTTCATAAAGTAAATAGTTCTTTTAAAACATCATACAATATATAGTAGACTGAAAGGTCTATTTTTATCCTCTTTAAAAACTTATACTATCGACATTCAGCTAATGGCCAAGTGACCCTATCCCATTAGAGAATACGAAATCTACCTCGAACATCAAAAGATAGATCCAAGTTTATTTTTTCAAAACGGCAATTAGTGTCTGTAAAAATAACATGTTTATTTTTCCAGTTTATAACAAAACTGAACCCTTAGCGATCCATTTATATAGGCTAGAATGAAATAAAAACAACTAAAGAGTTTTTAGAATGACAACCTTTGAAGCCTTTGAACCCATTTAGTTTTGGGGTGTGACGAAGATAGCAAAAATCAAAGAACATGATTTTCTCTATGTGTATCCATCATCAAGAGTAAGGCACTTGGAATGCTAGTTCCTTCTTGTATTCTTGAGTGTCTTAAGACATTAAGTTCTTAACTCAATAAGCACTAAAGGAGACAACTCAAGAAGGCTTCTAATCACCAAAATAAAGCTCCAAACTTCAAAGAGATGGAGCTTCAGCATACTTACTATTTTCGAGAGAAAAATAAGAAGAAAAAAGACCAAAAAAACTAGCCCAAAACTCATGCAAGGCACTCCTTTAAATACTCCATGAAAAGTAAGGCCTAACTATTAAAATACTCCAAAGTAATGGCTAGTATAAGGAGCATGGGAGACAAGGCATGGAAGTTCAAAAGCAACCTCCATACCTCTTACACCATTTTTGGTCATACCTGTAAAGAAAAGAAAGATTCTTTAAATTTTATAATCTCTAAGTTTATAAAATATAAACTTTATCTTTAGGTAAAAGACAAAAGAATCCAACTAGTCCAAAAGGTTGTACATGACTTATTAATTCATATCATATCAAGTAATAACTGGTTATACTCTTTTATAATTATTATTTTCACAAAACAATAATTATTCCCTAATTAAAATACAAGAACTAATATTATTTATTAATAATCATATTAATAATAAATATACAAAATGTGCCAACTTGCTAAAGGTGTGATGTTATAAGATCATATATTATTAACAATGACACTCCATAATGATTCTTGGGCATATAGAATCAACAACTTTCACTTGGAGAATCACGAGGTCACACTCATGGAACTTTCAAGCTTATTAGATGCTAAAGAAGTAAGAATTAACGAAATTAAAAGCGTGACCCATTCCAATGCTTATGAAAATGGTAGTGACCTTGAGCAAATGGTAATTTCTCTCCTAAAAGTAATTGAGAAACTAGTGAATTAAATAAATAATCAAAGATTCAAGAGAGAGAATGACCACAAAATTACTCAAAACCATGATTCAATGGAAGCATATTTTCCTTGCTATGAATTGAAAGACTATAGGAAAAGGAACTGCCCGAAATACTTGAATAATGTTGAGGATGAGTCGGTTCAGGCAACCAAAACCAATTTAGGTAATTTCTAAACTTCTCATACTAATAAATTTGCTAGTTCTTGATAATAAATGTGGTTCATTTCTCTTATATTCTTGGTATTACAGGAACTAAATAGTAAGATTTCAAGCGTCAAAGAGATCAATCCACTTATGGAATTGGAGATTGGTATTTCATTACATTGATTGGAGAGATCAAGTTAAAGTTTATAAGTAGAGTTATGACTAGTTTAGTTTTAAATTAATTGTTGTTATTCTTCTAATATTACTAGAAACATAGTTTCATTTCATGCTTTGTTTAGACAAGGATATCGCCACTCCTTTGATAATGATAATGGTTTTATTTTGGTTGATAAGAATGGTGTTTTTATATTCAAATCTTTTCCTTGTAATGACATGTATGAAACTGTTATATGTGTTGATAACTCAGGTAATGTTGTATTTAATATTGATTCGTCTAATGGTATATATAAAGCATACTTATCACATTGTCGTCTTGGATACATAAACAAGAAATGCATCGCCTAGATCCAAAATGATGGAGTGTTGGAATCATTTGACCTAAGGTCAGATGATGTAATACCTGTTTTTCCAGAATGGATCAGCTAAAGACTTATGGGATCAAAGATGGGATTTTGGAGAAAACCCTTTGCCATGCCGTGGTGCATGGATGACCATAATGTGGCATAGATTTTATGGATCTCATATTTTAGGTGAGCGCCACAACGTGGCAATAGAGTGGCCATAGTGTGGCGAGCATTGTAACCCAAGCCTATGGATTTTTAGGGGTTCTCCCATATTTAAGCACATTAACTCCCACTTTAGGGGATCCTCTTCAGCCTCAATCTTCCCAAAATGAAACCTTAGCCTATTTTCTATGGTTATGAGCTTGGTGGCTTGATTTTGAATTGGTTCTTCTTGCCTTAGTGAAGCTTATGAAGAAAGGAACTCCTTCTTGGTGCAAGGAATCATAGAGCAAGTTTATATCCATCATCTTCTTCATGTTTCTGAACCTTTAGAGGTAAAAAGCTTGCATCTTGATGTTGTTCTTTCAAGATTTATGTTTAAGGTATTTAATGATTGGTTTTGGTCCCTTCTTGGAAGCTCTTGGAATTAGGGAAAATCTAGAGATTATTATGGGACTCTTGTGATCATGAACTTATGTTAATGGAGAAATAGGGTCTTAGCTTGAGTGTTCTTGGTCCCATGTTCAAGTTTTGGTCTTATTAAGAGCTTAATGGACTTATGGTTTAAGATCTTGCCTTGGGGTGGAGTCGTAATGGATAAAGTTAGAAACTTTATCCATTAAGTCATTGAGAAGAAGTAAATTTTGAAGTATGAGCCTTGATATATAAGGATTAAGCACTTAATGAGAGAAATGACATCCTACTAGTGACCATGACGTGTCCAATGGATAGCAACAACATGGTGAATGTTTGTATCCGTGACTGTTTTATCCTAGCATTGCCACAATGTGGCCAAGGAGGGCCCACGACGAGGTAATGTCCTGAATGTTGACTGTTGGTCTTGACATTTACACGATGTGGCCAAGGGGGCCCATGATGTGGTATTGACTTTGATCGGGTTTAACCGTTGACTTTTGACCAATTTGATATGGAGTCAAACTTGGAGGATTTGGATTGTTAATTGAGGATTCATATCTTTTGGTGATTAGTCGATTCATGGGATTGAGTAGTGCATGGAGTTAGAGTGCGATTTTGCTTCTCTAATTATGCTGTTCAGATGAGTTTCTTACTATGCCACATATCCCGTTATATATCCTTTGCATGTTAGGATATAGGTACTATTAGAGTATAAGTATCCTAGTGGCTAGGAGAACTCCTTGTTACGCATGTGCAATTTAGGACACTTGGTGTCTTGGTATCCTAGACCAGTAGGGTCTTTCCTGTTGGCCGTATGGTACTGATTGAAGTTATGTTTGGTTAGGGTAACTAGGGTTGACCGGTTACCAGGATTATGTATGACTGACTAGCGAATGACTTAATTGAGAAGTGGTCAATTGTAGGGTAATGATATGTGCATATTTATACACATAATTATACATCATAACTTAACATTTTAATTACTTTTATGCCCTTATTAGAACAAAAGATACTTAATTTGTTATGAATTGTGTTGTAAGGATAAAAGACATGCTTGGAGCAAAAAGGAAGCTGGAAGCTGGACCTGGGAGTTGGGAGTTTGAATCAAACCTTTAAAATGAAGGGAAAAAAATACCCAACACGTCGTGGTGGATTTCCCACGACATGATGAAGTGAAGAATCCCGATTTGCTTCGAAGACTTGTAGAACACGGGATAAACACAAAGACCATGACGTGGTGGCCTTACCACGTTGTGGTGTTATGAATTCGGGAAAAATATAAATAGACACATTCTCCTCCGCATTGGAACCTTTGGCTCTGGAAGTAATCATCACTTTTGAAGGAAAAGCACCTGTTTTAAGGCTTGGAAGCAAGGAATTAGATCATACCATTGGAAGTAGGAACATTAAAGCAACAAATCTCTACACTTCGACTTTTCATTAGATTTTTCCATGTCAATTACTTTGAATTTCGATTTTATATACTTGTTTGCTGAAATCATGAGCTAAATTCTCATGACTTTCGTTTAGCCTAGGATGGATTGATTATTTGTGGTTGAATTTATGGGTTGGATTTAGCTATTTGGTTATTTGTTGATTTTGCTTATAAAAAAACCTCAAGTACTTTTGATAACTATTTTCTCTACTTATTGTTGAATTTGATTAAGTTAGTATGACTATCTTTCTTCGTTGAATTTGAATCTTATGATCTTATGAATTGCAAAACTGTAGGACTAGAGTTTTGAACAAAACCTAGGGTTAAGTAGAAAAGTGGGTAAAAATGTATAGGAGCTAATATATGATGGCAAATCATATATTGAATTGAATCAATAAACTAAATTGATCAATCAGTTATAAGTCTAATCAATTTGAACCGAACACTAATAAACTTGTAAGTTTGTCCACTTGATCACCGAATAAATAAGCTAGTTTGCTAAAGGATTAAATTAGTGAATATTAATTTGGTCATCTTAGGAATCGGTAACCAAAGAAACTAAAATCCATAACACTTCCATAAATCAACCATAATAACAAGTAAATCTGAAGCTAAACGAAAGTCTCTTACTCACCTTGGTTAATTCATCGTTGTTCTCTTGCCTTAGTTAATGTTAGCTTAATTAATTGATAATTAGTTAGTTTGGTAATTTAAGTTTCTAGTCTTGAAAAACTGGGAAAACAAACCCTTGTCTTATTTCATTAGTAATTAGTTAGTAGTAGAATGAAGTCAACTATTACCCCGTTCCTTGAGTTCGACACTTGTTCTTACCATAGCTATACTATTGCACGATTAGGTACACTGCCTATTGTGTTTAATAGTCTAATGAAAGATACATTAGTTTTATAAAATTGAAACTTGAATAAATATATATACACATTAAATACACATCAAGTTTTTGGCGCTGTTGCCGGGGAACGATTCAGTTTTAGTTACTTTAAATCAACTATTTTATTAGGATTATTTAACGTTTAGTTACTTTTAATTTTATATAGGTATTTATTCTTTTTGAGTCACCACGACATGATAATTTTCACCACGCCGTGGCATCGTAACAGTAGAACTTTATTTTTCATTCTTGTTCTTTTTACGCATTTCCTTTGTTTATTTGCATTTCGTTTATGACCCATGGATCAAAGCCATCTTTGATTCCGCCACTTGAAGACCCGAAATCCGATTTTCGCAAAAACAAAGACAAAACTGTAGGAGAATCCGATACGCCAAAGAAGTCACCTTTTAAGAATCTCAAGTCGGTTTTTGGCAAGAAGAAGGGAAAAGTGGGAGAATCCAGCAAAACACTATAGGACAAAGACACAAAGAGCAATCCAACAAAGGAAGACACCGAGTACGAGACAGAAAAGGAAGGAAGCAAAATCAAATCTAGAACAGAAAGCGAGCTAAAAAAAGAACCCAACAACACCATGGTGAACATTACCAGCCTCTCGATGGAGGCGTACAAAAAGAGAGTTCGAGACGACACCAGACCGGGGCTTGTGCAACCCACCATACCCGCCACTGCCATATTTGAACTAAAGGGACACATCCTTACTACACTAAAGGGGATTCCTTTGACCGGAAAGGATCACAAAGATGCTTACAAGCATCTAGACGAAGTCAACAAAATCGCCGACTACTTTAACATTTCAAATGTTCCAAGAGAAATGGTGTTGTTGAGGATGCTCCCTGTCACTTTCAAGGGAGCCCACTCGGGAGCTAGTATTAGTCATGCTCTAGCCGACTCGGGAGCTAGTGTTAATTTGATGCCCTATTCGTTTTTCAAGAAGCTTGATCTCCCCGAACCAAGACCGTTCCAAATGGTCATACATTTAGCCAATAAGACCATGACCTTCCCACAGGGTATATGTGAAGACTTGCTAGTAAAAGTTGACAAGTTTGTTTTTTCCGCAAATTTCATCATATTAGATATGGAAGAAGACGAACAAGTCCAATCATCCTGGGAAGGCCCTTCTTGAGCACCGCCCGAGCCTTAGTCAAAATTAGAGAATCCAAATTCACTCTCCGAGTAGGAGAAGAAGCGGTCACTTTTGGAGTTAATCGGGCAATCCAACATTCAATAATAAGTGACGATATGGCTTTTTCTGTCGATGTGTTTGATGAACTACTAGAAAAAGAGCTAGGAGGTTGGGAAGAAAATGAAACGAGGGATTTATGGTGCTTGAAGAAGGTAATGTTGATTCTGGACTCGATCTACAAGAATTGGAGAAGCTATTGGAAGAAAGTGATTACAATGAAGTAATGAAAGAGGCAGAAGAGGCAACACCACGTGTTGATAGCAACACATCGTGGTTACCATTTTTTTTTTGCGATTTGACATTAAAAGTTGCGACACCACGATGTGGCAGGAAGCCGACGTCGTGGTGACTGAAGAAAAACCAAAAGTTTAGCTTAAAGCCTTACCCAAGCACCTGGAGTCCGCATTCTTGGAAGAAGGGCAACAAAAACCAGTAATTATAGCATCCGATCTAGCAAAACATGAAAAAGAAAGCCTCGTGGAAGTACTAAAGAAAAGACAAGGTGCCATAGCAAGGAAGATAACTGACATCAAGGGGATTAGTCCAGCTTATTGTTTTCACAAGATCAATCTAGAAGAAGGAGCTAAGCCTATAGTACAACGCCAAAGAAGACTTAGCCAAAACATGCAAGAAGTAGTTAAAAAGGAGGTGGTTAAACTTCTAGATACCGATATTATTTACTCAATCTCCGATATCCCATGGGTAAGTCTGGTACATGTGGCACCAAAGAAGGGAGGAATGATGGTAGTTACCAATGAAGATAATGAGTTAATCCCAACAAAAATAGTAACCGAGTGGCGCGTTTGCATCGACCATTGAAAGCTTAATGATGCTACTTTCAAGGATCACTTTCCGCTACCATTTATCGACTGAAATGCTCGAAAGACTATCCGGTCATCTCTACTATTGTTTCCTTGATGGTTTCTCGGGGTACTTCCAAATTCCAATTGACCCACAAGACTAAGAAAAGACCACTTTTACTTGCCCAAGTGGGACATTTGCATATAGACGTATGCCTTTTGGGTTATGCAATGCACCAACTACATTCCAAAGGTGCATGATGGCTATCTTCCACGACATGATCGAGAAATTTATGGAGGTTTTCATGGATGACTTCTCGGTTTTTGGGTCCTCATTTGAAAATTGTTTATCTAACTTAGACCTAATGTTAGCAAGATGTGAGAAGACCACCCTAGTCCTAAATTGGAAGAAGTGCCACTTCATGGAAAAGGAAGGAATTGTGTTGGGACACAAAGTATCAAGGGTGGGAATAGAGGTAGATAGAGCAAAAGTTGACACTATGGCTAACTTACCACCCCCAACAAATGTAAAAGGGGTAAGGAGCTTTCTAGGCCATGCGGGATTTTACCGCCGTTTCATTAAAGACTTTTCGAAGATCACGAGGCCCTTGACTTAACTCCTTTTGAAGGATGCCCCATTTGAATTTTATAAGGAATGTCATGAAGCATTTCAATTGTTAAAGGAAAAGTTGATGACTAATCCTATTATGATAGCCGCAAATTGGAGTCTTCCTTTTGAACTTATGTGTGATGCTTGTGAATATGCGGTGGGAGCTGTTTTGGGACAAAGAATTGACAAACATTTTCAACTTATCTACTATGCAAGCAAAACCTTGAACCCAACTCAAGAACTTCAAAGAGTTGACTATGCATGTGGACTCTAGTTCTTAGGCCTCAAGGAAAGAGCATTAATGGTACTCGTTGGGTGTTCAGGAACAAGATGGATGAAGTTGGAATTTTATTAGAAACAAGGCAATACTTGTGGGTCAAGGATTTTATTAGCTAGAAGGTTTGGACTATCGCGAAACCTTCGCCCATGTTTCTAGACTTGAAGCAATCCGTCTGTTCCTTTCTGTTGCCTCATTCAAGAACTTCAAAGTCTATCAAATGGATGTAAAGACTGCCTTCTTACATGGGAATCTTCAAGAGAAGTTTTTTTAAACAACCTCCAAAGTTTGAAAGCGAAGAATTTCCCAATCATGTATATCGTCTTAATAAAGTTGTTTATGGTTTGAAGCAGGAACCTAGGGCATGGTATGACACAGTGACTAGTTATCTTTTGAAGAGTCGATACAAATGAGGAAATTTGACAACACTTTGTTCATCAAGAAATAAGGATCTCACTGTTGGGTTTTGAGCATTCTAAAACTCCTAAGTGTACATGCAACCCTAAATACCTTGGATCTATGTTTTCTCTATTATACATGCAAATAAGATATTCCAAGGTATTATCCTAATCTAACATACAAAACAATGAGTGTAACAAGATAGAATACATACCTCTTTGATGTAGAAAGTCTTCATGAAGCTTGAGTGCCTAGTGCCCCAAGTGTGACACCTCAAATGGAATCACAATCACCAAAACACTTAGAATAACTTGATAGAATTCTACAACTCATGAAATCGGCTAGCCCTTTCACTTCACACACTCGTGGCCGATTTTGGTCAAGAATAAGATGCTTATATAGTTAGGGTTACACCATGTAAACCCTAATTGACATGGCCTTTCATTTCCATGATCCATGGGTACAAATACACCATGGAGCATCCATAGACCATCCTATGGGTTTTAGCCCAACTTGATTATCCATGGAGCATTAGCCCACTATACAAGTATGGATGATTTACACAATCAACCCATATATTTAATTAGTCTTCTTTTGATCACTTAATTAATCCTAGATTAATTCTTGATCAATACTAATTAAATAATCTTATTATTCTTATTATTAATATACTAGAACTTATAATATATTAATAACCATAAGTGTCTTATTTCTCTCATTATAGTCTATTCAAGTGCATGATGGTATGCAACCCAAATGGACCATGCCGGGTCGGGTCAAGTCTTACCAATTATAGTTATGGATTTAGACATTAATCCAACAGTCTCCCACTTGGATAAGTCTAAAACTATTATTGCGTATGACTTCAGGAACCAACTGGCAATCGTAGCTCTCAAAAGCTTCTGTCGAACTCTGACCTTGTCGATGAACTCTGACCTTTGTCAATGACTTGTCCATTAGATAAGGGATCATATATTCCTCCATTCTAGATATCGTATGGACTGAGACATGGATTATAATCATTCTCTCTGTCCATTTGTTGTTTCCCGATTTCCGATTTATGACGACTGACTAATTGAACAAATCAAATCAGTCCTGGCCCGGCCGAGCACTTCCATTTGTCATCATCAAATCATCAAGGGGCCCACAGATATCGCTTTTATCCCGAAGGTAAAAGGAATGGATAAACTTCGACTCATATGGCTTGTTCTACTACTTGTTGAATCATACACAAAGGCACGTTTTATAGCACCGAGTTACCAAATGCGATTTCGTGCAATCAATGTACTATCAACTCATAGTAACAACTCATATCTCTAGGTTTGAAGAATATAAGATATTATCGTCTCATGATCACTCGTGATAAAATCCATGAAGTGATTCCAATGAGCGCGGGTTGAATCCAATACTCATAACTTATGAGCACTCATGAGTGTTGTAGCCCTTTGTCCAACACCTTAGACCTCTACAAGCCAACCCATGACAGTCTTAATTCATATCTACTTCCAACATATGACCGACTGTGGATCGTTTGAATAACTTAGTCATTCCGAAAGAATAACCTAGTTTATTCGGGAAGTCAAAACATGCAAAATGAAACACAATAATAATCGAATCCAATATGGTCTCAGAACTTATGAATATAAATAAAACACCTTTTATTTATCACCATATGATTA
This sequence comes from Lactuca sativa, assembly GCF_002870075.4. Lineage (NCBI taxonomy): Eukaryota > Viridiplantae > Streptophyta > Magnoliopsida > Asterales > Asteraceae > Lactuca > Lactuca sativa. The sequence goes on along the minus strand of NC_056630.2, from coordinate 145,505,736 downwards.
CACATTATTCATTGTATACTGTTTCAGCTATCAACTTTATTCTTGAATTTAAAACAATAGTTGTCCCATGCTCCAAGCATGTACACTATGTTTTCTTAAACACTAGTCATGCCACACACCAAGTATGCATACTATGTTTGTCTATGATCTTTACTTTGTGAACTAGATCAATTGAACATAACTTCAATGATTCTCTTTTCACACTCCCAAATCCTTACTGCAAATGCAAGAATTCCAAATTCAATCCATTTACTGAAATCTGTTAGATTCTAAACTTATTGATACTCTTGTAACGATTATGCACAAACTCACAAAGACTTGGCAACAATCATTACAGAGTATTCCAAAGGAGATCAACTCCTTGGAAATATCCTTCTTGCATTAAGTTTCCTTAATCTTACACAGATTGAAAATTCTAACTTTGAAACATTTCCAGATTCCATTTTGACTATCACTTCTGAACAAGAGTTGCCTCCTTACAAATTATGTCAATATGGTCCTTCCAGAATTATCACTATACTTCCAACTGTCCTTGAGCAACCAATCTTTGTTAAACCTTAGATTGTCCTCGACAATTGTTTAATCCTTTTAGTCATATCCAGTTCTAAACCTTTTCCCTTCTTAATGCCCCAGGCATCTGGAAAATTTTAGAATGGATGAATATAGCACATGTAATCGATCCTATATCCGAAGCATATGGGACACGATTCATGATGTCTCACATAAAGACTAAACCAGTCTTGTGCTATAACATTTCCATTTCTATTTGCCAAGTTCTCATAATTCAGATTATGAAAAGGGATGCCGTAATCATAATCGAATTTTAGAACGCAAATAATGGACCTATATACAGAATTTCCTTATGTTGAGCCATTCCAACATGAAATTCATATATATATATATATATATATATATATATATATATATATATATATATATATATATATATATATATATATATATATCCTTGACTAAATGATTAAAACCTCACAATCTAAGCTTATAGATTTGAGATGAAGTATAATTTCCTCTCCCTTAATTATAGCAAAACAACTTTTCCAACCCCTGCAACCTCACGAATTGAAACTTTTTGTTTTCTATAATTAACATTGCTAACTTGCAATACTTATCATAATTATCATGCTCCCACTAACATGATGATTATTAGCATAACTCTTATGCTCCCACTAGCTTTGACATGTACTCAGAAATCAGCTGGACTTCTAGAAATCAGTCCTTCATTGACTTTCTTACCAAAGCTCAGATTTCTGATACTAATTTGTTTTGATAAGACTTTATCAAAATCATACACCTTCCCTTAGATAGCACACTTGTGTGTCTAAACAATTATGAAGAGGTATGCCGTAATCATAATGGTTAGACCTTTTTGCCACTTCTCACAAGTCCAGGTTAGTGTGCCGGTAAACCACACACGCTCCACTAACGACTTTGAGAATGCAAATATCACAATTGCTATCTAGCTAAAATCTACTTAGTGAAAGTGTTTCCTCACCATCATTTTCATGAATCGGAGAGAAAACTTATGACACTTAGATTTAATGGTGTATGTGTTCTTATCCATGTGAATTGTCAAAACCATAGTCACAAGACAAGGATAATGACAAATCCAAACTCATATGGATTGAACTCAATCTTAACTTCTTGCCACCTAGCAGCTCAAGGTCCTGCCATTGCTTCCAAGTTGTTGTGCAACAAATTGAGAACTCTAAGAACTCATATGCAAAGCCAACTTTAACTGGAATGGGCACAGAATATGTTAACACGATAGGTTATAAACCTCAAGTCGTGTGCTAGTGAAGAACTTCAGGTTCTCTTCTTGATTAGTTCTTGAGACTTTCAAGACCTTTAAGACTCCCACTGTCCTCTTGACCTGTAAGACTCCCTTGTCAAACATCCAAGAGATAGTGCGGATTCTAATCAAGATAAACACTTCTCACAATTGGCCTAAGTTGGTCTTTGTTTTATCCAAAACATCACAACTTATCAATTTCAAATGTACAAGAGTAGAAAACTTTTACTCTTACATTTAACAAGTGTTTTAAACCTTCTTTAAGACATGTCACTCAAATTAAAATCTTGGAGTATGACTCTAAGACTTGCAGTATGACTCATCTTCTTGATTTAACCATTTCAGCAATTCAAGATCCCTCTTCTTAGTCATAAGAATGCACTAAGATTTCCTTAGAGAACTAATTTTGATATGGTTTCTTAATCATTAAGATGATCACAAAACTGATACTAAAGTACTCTCCCATCTTTTCAGATTTGAGAAACTTTTATCCTTCTGCCTAAGTTGATTCTTCTTATTCGCTCTGCCATACATTGGAACCTTTTCCAATGTCTCAGAGTTATACTTAAGCTTGTAAGTATAATCATATTTACTGAGCTTTAGTAAACTATGACGAATAGTCTTATCAAACTTTTGTGGTGGACTTAATCAATGCACAAGAATGTGTACTCGATCCCTTAGTCCTTTACTTGACTCACACATCCATGTGACCGAGTAATTAGTCTTAATTTTTCCAAAACTTGAAAGTTCTCATTCATCATGATATACAACTTGCATGATTCCAAGTTTCTATCCAACTGAAACTTGGGTGATGAGAACCTTTCCTTATTTGGTAAATTTAGACATTACCACAAATGAAAGAATCAATTTCATACTTCCACTCTTGCTATTAATGGAATCTTATAAGCAACAATTTTCCTCAAATGCCATTGTAAGGATATTTTAAAATAAACAAAATCAAAAAATTTCCTTTTATTTTAAAACTTTGCGGAAAAACTTATCCTTACAATCCATATGAAAACTTGTTGTTATCTATTCCTAAGCAATATCTCATAACTCCTAAGAAGTAGCTCAAGAATCCGATCTTCAAACTATGCGATAGAAACCCATCTACGCCATCAGATTCAGCATATTCTTTCTTTAAGTTTCTTCACTTTTCTTTGATTCTTAAAACATCACCATGTGACCCAGTCACATCATGTATCAGGAATCTTAGAATAGAAACTTAACAGAGTTAGATAGTGGACTTTACCTGAAGTAGAGTCAAACTTATTGACTTTAACATCCTTAGGTAAATTTGGCAGCTTCGCAACCAATGCCCCTTCCTTTGGCAATATAAACATATGGACCCTTTGATAATGGTACACGAGACTATCACAGACTTAGCTTTTCTCTTTACCATTTGGTCAACCGAGTTGACTATGGCCGATCCCTTTCCACTGGGAAGAGAGAGCTTTACTAGATATCATTGTCAATGTCCATGAAGTTTAGGAAGTTGATCTTAGCAAATAGATAAGATCATTAAGGGTCTTGTCATAGTCTGTTTCATAGGTGTCCCAAAGGAACTCACTATGTGACTTAGAAAGTGATTGAACCACCAACTTTCTCAAGACTTTGACACCCAACTCTCCCGGCTTGTCAATATGTGACTACATCTCCAAGACGTGACCACACCTAGACCTTGCCTTGCCAATAGGGCCTGAGTGACCTTAAACTTTTTCAAGAACTTGTGGGTTAGGGAGAATAATTGGAGGAGGTGAATGAAGTATGATTACCAAGGGACATCATCTTCATTTAGGAAAGCTTGTTTCAAGAGATTTGGGAAGATCATAAATGTCTAAACCAGACATCTTTTGGGAGACATTCAAGATAGTTGAATTTTAAAGTCCTTAATATGACACCCAATATGAAATATTAAGGCTAGGACCTAACAAACTATTTTATAACTTAGAAGAGGGATGCCGTAATCCAAGCTATAAAATATTTGAAGGTAGGTGAATGACGATTCACCAATTTCCACCAAGATAAACGAAATGTATTATTAGGTTTTAATTGGATTTGAAACTCCTAGATCTTTGAGATTCATTGAACTGTTCAATGGCATGTTTCAATCTCGAGTGTGCCCTTCAGGTTTTGTGACTGGGATGCCGAGGATCACAAAACAAGGTGTGAAGTAACCATGCAAATCACTTGGTACCCTTAATAAATTACCCCTCAATCGATGTGCCGGTTAACCACACACGCTCCATCGATACTATGATAAATATTAAGTCACCCTTTACCTACCTTGTTAAGTCCAAGTTAGTGTGCCGGTTAACCACACACGCTCCACTAACGACTTAGACAAAGTGTAAAGTGTAATTTCATGGATTAGCACCTTATTCACATTTTCCTAAGTAACTAAGATTGGGTATTATTAAGAGTTTAGTTACTTAGTATTATCATTAATACTTTTAATGAAGGGAGAATTCTAGTCCTGTCAAACCCGTTCGGCTAACGACCCTCCACCAGTCAAGCAAGCGGTGGGTGAGAGTGGACACCCATTAAGTTGCCATTTTATAGGCAACAACCTTATACCCACCTTATAGACCGGCTTCGTGAATGAGGTGTACTAGCGGTAAGACTGACTTTACTCTTATACATATATATATTATTAACTTATAATATTATAGAGTATAAGGATTGAATTTTAACTTTTAAAATTCTAAGGGCTAACTTGGAATTAAAGTATTCATAAGGAAAACTTTTCAAATTCCAAAACTTGAGGGCAAGTTTTGAAACTATTCAAAACTAATTAATTCCATAACTTATGTGTTTAAAGTAGTTTTAATCCAAAAACTCTTCAAGTTCCATAACTTGAGGACAAGTTATGGAAGACTTTAAAATAATAAAAGAACTAACTTTTCCTTTATTTTATAACTTATGGATTTAATTATGGTTACATATTTTTCTTTAATGAAGTGACTCTTGAACTTCCATAACTTGAGGACAAGTTATGGAGTCATAAAAATTATTCAATGACACAAGACTCTTCATTTTGTAACCATTGCCAACTTTTATGAATTTTATGAGTCTTTAATGTGACTCTTCATTTAACTTGAGGACAAGTTACACAAACACATTTTATACTCAACTCTTAGATTAAAATGGATTGAAAACAACTATTTCAATTAACTTTTCTATTAATCTAAGCAACTCATAAGTACAAGATAATTCAAATCAAACTTTTTCATGTAATTAGTCTAAACCTTAAACTAATACAAAACATGAATCTATTGACAATTATCTTTGAAAATGGATTAGCATGAACATTACCACATCAAAAACAAGTTTATAAGTTCAAAAACAACTTACGGTAATGTTCCTAGTCCATTTCTAGCCAAAAAAGTCGAGTTTATGCTGTCTGGAGGTCCAACTCGTCGAGTGCATGAACCAACTCGGCGAGTTGGATCGATTTGATCACTTTTTAGGCATGGACTCGCCGAGTCTCCTGATGGACTCGCCGAGTCTGATGATCAGACAACACCAAATTCGTTTTTCTCAGCTTCTATTGCAGGTATAACAAGAAAACAAGCCTAGGCTCTGATACCACTGTTGGGTTTTGAGCATTCTAACACTCCTAAGTGTACATGCAACCCTAAATACCTTGGATCTATGTTTTCTCTATTATACATGAAAATAAGATATTCCAAGGTATTATCCTAATCTAACATACAAAACAATGAGTGTAACAAGATAGAATACATACCTCTTTGATGTAGAAAGTCTTCATGAAGCTTGAGTGCCTAGTGCCCCAAGTGTGACACCTCAAATGGAATCACAATCACCAAAACACTTAGAATAACTTGATAGAATTCTACAACTCATGAAATCGGCTAGCCCTTTCACTTCACACACTCGTGGCCGATTTTGGTCAAGAATAAGATGCTTATATAGTTAGGGTTACACCATGTAAACCCTAATTGACATGGCCTTTCATTTCCATGATCCATGGGTACAAATACACCATGGAGCATCCATGGACCATCCTATGGGTTTTAGCCCAACTTGATTATCCATGGAGCATTAGCCCACTATACAAGTATGGATGATTTACACAATCAACCCATATATTTAATTAGTCTTCTTTTGATCACTTAATTAATCCTAGATTAATTCTTGATCAATACTAATTAAATAATCTTATTATTCTTATTATTAATATACTAGAACTTATAATATATTAATAACCATAAGTGTCTTATTTCTCTCATTATAGTCTATCCAAGTGCATGATGGTATGCAACCCAAATGGACCATGCCGGGTCGGGTCAAGTCTTACCAATTATAGTTATGGACTTAGACATTAATCCAACACTCACATCATCATTGCTCAATTGTATGTTGATGATATCATTTTTTTTATCTACTGATGAAAAGATAAGTCCTGAGTTTGCTGAGGTTAAGGCCAAGAAATTTGAAATGAGTATTATGGGTGAACTAACTTTCTTTTGAGGTTTGCAGGTCAAACAACTCACTGATGGAATCTTTTTCTGTCAATCTAAATACATTAAAGACATACTGGACAAGTTTGGTTTTTCTGATATCAAACGAACAAGGATTCCATTGTCTTTATCAACTTCTATCTCCGCTGATCCAACTGGAACTGATGTGAATGCAACCCTGTATTGTGGCATGATAGGATCACTTCTATATCTTACTACCAGCCACCCTGACATTATGGTTGCCACCATATTGTGTGCTCGATATCAAGCCTTTCTTAAGGAATCTCATCTTCTCGCTGTAAAAAGAATCTTTGGTTACATGAAACATACACCCAATATTAGGTTATGGTATCCTCGTGATTCTGAGTTCAAGCTGGTAGGATACATTGACTCGTATCATCGTGGGTGTGGCATTGATCAAAAAGGTACTTCAGGAGGAAATCAAATGCTGGGAAACAGACCGGTGAGTTGGTCCAACAAGAAGCATACATCAGTGTTGGGTTTTGAGCATTCTAACACTCCTACGGTGTACATGCAACCCTATAAACCTTGGATCTATATTTTCTCTATTATACATGCAAATAAGAACTTTCCAAGGCTTTAATCCTAACTAGCATATTATGAAGTTCTTATACTACAAAGTACTAGTTAGATGACATACCTTTTGATGTAGCTTGATGTCTTCAAGCTTTAAGAGCTTAGCCCCAATAGTGTGGAAGCCTCAAATGGAATCACAAATCACCAAAACACCTTGGAAGACTTTAGAGAATATGAATACTTGGTTCTCTCTAGTGAAATCGGCTAGCCCTTCTTAGTGTACCCACACTAGTGCCAATTTCACCAACCAAGGACATCTTTATATAGTATGGATACTAGGGTTAAACCCATGACCTTTCATTTCATATGATCCATGGGTTAAACGCTCCATGGACTATCCATGAAAGCTTAGCCCAACCTAAATGAACTTGGCCCATTCCATATATATAAGAGTCCATATTTAATTAGTTCATTTTGAGCACTTAATTAATTATAAATTAATTCTTGATCAATACTAATTAAATAATATGATTCCGTATTAATATATTAGAACTTATAATATATTAATATTAATCATAAATATACTATTCTCAAAAGACTATCCATATTAATTGTGTCGGTGAAGTGCAACCCAAATGGACCATGCCGGGTCGGGTCAAGTACATACCAAATATAGTTATGGACTTAGACATTAATCCAACAGTCTCCCACTTGGATAAGTCTAAAACTATTATTGAGTATGACTTCAAAACCTAACTGGAAATCATAGCTCTTAAAGCTGCTGTCGAACTCTGATCTTGTCAACGAACTTGTCCATTAGATAAGGGATCATATATTCCTCCATTCTAGATATCATATGGACTGAGACATGGATTATAATCATTCTCTCTATCCATTTGTTGTTTCCTGATTTCCGATTCATGACGACTGACTGATTGAACAAATCAAATCAGTCTCGGCTTGGCCAAGCACTCACATGTGTTATCATTAAATCATCGAGGGGCCCACAGATATCGCTTTTATCCCGAAGGTAAAAGGAATGGATAAACTTCGACTCATATGGCTTGTTCTGCTACTTGTTGAAACATACACAAAGGCACGTTTTATAACACCGAGTTACCGAATGCGTTTTCGTGCAATCAATGTACAACCAACTCATAGTAACAACTCATATCTCTAGGTTTGAATAATATAAGATATTATCGTCTCATGATCACTCGTGATAAAATCCATGAAGTGATTCCAATGTGCGCGGGTTGAATCCAATACTCAGAACTTATGAGCACTCATGAGTGTTTTAGCACAACTTTGTCCACCAACTTGGACCTCTACAAGCCAACCCATGACAGTCTTGATTCATATCTACTTCCAACATATGACCGACTGTGGATGGTTTGAATAACTTAGTCATTCCGGAAGAATAACCTAGCTTATTCTGGAAGTCAAAACATGCAAAATGAAACACAATAATAATAGAATCTAATATGGTCTCAGAACTTATGAATATAAATAAAACACCTTTTATTTATCACCATATGATTATTCATTGTATAATGTTTCAACTATCAACTTTATTCTTGAATTTAAACCAACAGTTGTCCCATTCTCCAAGCATGTACACTATGTTTTCTAAACACTAGTCATGCCACACACCAAGTATGCATACTGTGTTTGTCTATGATCTTTACTTTGTGAACTAGATCAAGTGAACATAACTTCAATGATTCTCTTTTCACACTCCCAAATCCTTACTGCAAATGCAAGAATTCCAAATTCAATCCATTTACTGAAATCTGTTAGATTCTAAACTTATTGATACTCTTGTAACGATTATGCACAAACTCACAAAGACTTGGCAACAATCATTACAGAGTATTCCAAAGGAGATCAACTCCTTGGAAACATCCTTCTTGCATTAAGTTTCCTAATCATACAGATTGAATACTTTCTAACTTTGAAGAATTTCCATATTCCATTTTGACTATCACTTCTGAACAAGAGTTGCCTCTTTCCAGAATATGTCAATATGGTCCTTCCACCAATTAACACTATACTTCCAATTGTCCTTGACCAACCAATCTTTGGTAAACCTTAGATTGTCCTCGACAATTGTTTAATCCTTTTAGTCATATCCAATTCTAGACCTTTTCCCTTCTTAATGCCCCAAGCATTTGGAAAATTGTAGAAAGGATGAATATAGCACATGTAATCGATCCTATATCCGAAGCATATGGGACACGATTCATGACGTCTCACATAAAGACTAAACCAATCTTTTGCTATAATATTTTCATTTCTATTTGCCAATTTCTCATAATTCAGATTATGAAAAGGGATGCCGTAATCATAATCGAATTTTAGAACGCAAATAATGGACCCATATACAGAATTTCCTTATGTTGAGCCATTCCAACATGAAATTCATATATATATATATATATATATATATATATATATATATATATATATATATATATATATATATATATATATATATATATCCTTGACTAAATACGATTAAAACCTCAATCTAAGCTTTTTAGATTTGAGATGAAGTATAATTTCCTCTCCCTTAATTATAGCAAAACAACTCTTTCCCAATTGAAACTTTTGTTTTCTATAATTAACATTGCTAGCTTGCAACCTTTATCATAATTATCATGGTCCCACTAACATGATGATTATTAGCATAACACTTATGCTCCCACTAGCTTTGACATGTACCCAGAAATCAACTGGACTTCTAGAAATCAATACTTTATTGACTTTCTTACCAAAGTTCAGATTTCTGATACTGGATTGCCTTGATAAGACTTTATCAAAATCATACACCTCTCTTAGATAGCTCACAAGTGTGTCTAAACAATTTCAGAACTATGAAAAGGGATGCCGTAATCATAGTCTAATTTGTTTAGACCTTTTACCATTTTTCATAAGTCAATGTTAGTGTGCTGGTTAACCACGCACGCTCCACTAACGACTTTGAGAACTGCAAATATCACAATTGCTATCTACTTAAAATCTACTTAGTGAAAGAGTTTCCTTATCATCATTTCCATGAATCGAAGAGAAACCTTATGACACTTAGATTTTATGGTGTAACTGTTCCTATCCATGTGAATTTGTCAAAACCATAATCACAAGACTAGGTTAGTGACAAATCCTAACTCATATGGATTGAACTTGTGCAATCTTATCTTCTTGCCACCTGGCAGCTCAAGGGCCTGCCATTGCTTCCAAGTGGCTATCCAAACAATTGAGAACAGGTAGAACTCAAATGTATAGCCAACTTAACTGGAATGGGCACATAAATGTCAACACAATAGGTTATCAACCTCAAGTTGTGTGCTAGTGAAGAACTTCAGGTTTTATTCTTGATTAGTTCTTGAGACTTTCAAGACCTTTAAGACTTCCACTCTCCTCTTGACATATAAGACTTTCTTGTCAGACATTCAAGAGATAGTGTGGATCCTAATCAAGACAAACACTTCACACAATTGGCCTAAGTTGGTCTTTGTTTTATCCAAAACATCACAACTTACCAATTTCAAATGTCCAAGAGTAGAAAAATTTTACTCTTACATTTGACAAGTGTTTTAAACCTTCTTTAAGATATGACACTCAAATTACAATCTTGGAGTATGACTCTAAGACTTGTATTGGAACGAAGTATGACTCATCTTCTTGATTTAACCATTTCAACAATTCAAGATTCCTCTTCTTAGTCATAAGAATGCACTAAGATTCCTTAGAGAATTAATTGTGCTATGGTTTCTTAATCGTTAAGATGATCACAAAACTGATACTAAAGTACTCTCCCATCTTTTCGGATTTAAGAAACTTTTATCTTTCTGCCTAAGTTGATTCTTCTTATTCGCTCTGCCTTACATTGGAACCTTTTCCAATGTCTCTGAATTACACTTAAGCTTGTAAGTATAATCATATTTACTGAGCTTTAGTAAACTATGACGAATAGTCTTATCGATCTTCTGTGGTGGACTTAATCAATGCACAAGAATGTGTACTCGATCCCTTAGTCCATTACTTGTCTCACACATCCATGTGAACAAGTAATTAGTCTTAATTTTCCAATACTTGAAAGTTCTCATTCATCATGCTATACAACTTGCATGATTCCAAGTTTCTATTCAGCTAAAACTTGGGTGATGAGAATCTTTCCTTATTTGGTAAATTTAGACACTACCACAAATGAAAGAATCAAATTCATATTTCCAATATTGCTATCAATGGAATCATACAAACAACATCTTTTTTTTTTCCAAATGCCATTGTAAGGATATTTTAAAATAAATAAAAATTAAAAACTTTTCTTTTATTTTAAAACTTTGTAGAAAAACTAATCCTTACAATGCAGATGTATATGAAAACTTGTTGTCATCTATTCCTAAGCAATCTATCATAACTCTTAAGCACATGCTCAAAATTCTGATCACCGAACCATGCGATCCATCTTCGCGATCAAAATCAACATATACTTCCTTTAAGTTTCTTTAATTTTCTTTGATTCTTAAAACATCAACATCTGACCCAGCCACATCATGTAATAAGAATCTCCAAGTAGGGACTTAATAGAGTTAGACAATGGAATTTACCTGAAACAAAGTCAAACTTATTGACTTTACCATCCTTAGGTAAGTTTGGCAGCTTCATAACCAAAGCCCCTTCCTTTGGCAATAGAAATATATGGACCCTTAGGTAATAGTACATGGGACTATCTCAGACTTAGCCTTTCTCTTTACCATTTGGTCAACCAAGTTGACTATGGCCAATCCCTTTCCATTGGGAAGAGAATGCATTTCTTGATTTCCTGTGTCACTATTGTCTTTGTCCATAAAGTTTTGGGAAGTTGATCTCCTAATCAAATTTGCTTTACTAGTACACTAAATTATTTTTGATTTAGCAGCACCAAGCAAATAGATAAGATCATTAAGGGTCTTGTCATAGTCTATTTCATAGGAGTCCCAAAGGGACTCACTATGTGACTTAGAAAGTGATTGAATCACTAACTTTCTCAAGACTTTGGCACTCAACTCTCCCGGCTTGTCAGCATGTGACTTCATCTCCAAGATGTGATCACACCAAGACCTTGCCTTGCCAATAGGGCTTGAGTGACCTTGAACTTGTGGGTTACGGAGAATAATTGGAGGAGGTGGAGGAAGTGAAGTTCCAAGATATTTGGGAAGATCATAGATGTCTGAACTTGACATCTCTTGGGAGATATTCAAGATAGTTGATTTAAAGTCCTTAATATAACACCCAATTATGAAATATTAAGGCTAGGACCCAACAAACTATTTTATATCTTGGAAGAGGGATGCCGTAATCCAAGCTATAGAATATTTGAAGGTAGGTGAATGACGATTCACCAATTTCCACCATGAAAAACGAAATAATTAATTAGGTTTTAATTGGATTTGAAATTCCTAGATATTTGAGATTCATTGAAATTTCAATGGCATGTTTCAATCTCGAGTGTGCCCTTCAGGTTTTGTGACTGGGATGCCGAGGATCACAAAACAAGGTGTGAAGTAACCATGCAAATTACTTGGTACCCTTAAGTGTTTACCCCTCAATCGATGTGCCGGTTAACCACACATGTGTTGGATTAGTGTCTAAGTCCATAACTATTTTGGTATGTACTTGACCCGATGGTGCATGGTCCTTTTGGGTTGCCTTCACCAAAGCAACTTGATTGGAGAAATAAATAGAGAGAGAGGTTATTATGATTTATTAATATGTTATAAGAATAATATATTAAAGGAGAAATCATATTTGTTTAATTAATATTGGTCAATAATTAATTAAGAATTAATTTTGTGATCAAGTGTAATTAATTAAACTAGAGGGGCTGATTTGTAATTATGTGATAGTTACAAAATAAGGTAAGGATTATCTTATAAATATGGTGGACGAATTTAAGGTTGGAAAGCCTTAGAATTCGAGTATGCTAAGGATTCAAGGATTATCTTATTGGTTGCTTAATGGATAATCAACTAGATAAGGATAATGACTGAAACCCTATCTCTACACCTATATAAACAACCCCAAGGTCATGAATTCGTGTATCCCTTCCCAAGAGGTCCTAAGGACGAATTCTAACCTCCCTCCTCTCTCTTTATACCTTCTCCACTTGCTTATGGTGTTTGTAAGCCATTAGAGGAGTGGCACTTGTGACTCTCTGCTTTCCAAGGTCAATTCAAGGAGGAATTGGATTGTTATTGCTACATAACAATCAAGGTATGTTCTTAGACCTATTTACATGTGAATTCTGATTTCCATATGCTAGAATTAGGGTTCAAAGTCTTGGATTCAAAGTATGTACAATAGAGAAACCTAGATCCGAGCTTTAGGGTTTGTATGAGCACATAGGATGTCTTATGACCAAAAACCCATCAGTGGTATCAGAGCCATGATTGGTTTCTATTGTATTGATGCTTGATGTAACTGAAAATCGTGTTTTGGCCTCACTGTTCAACCTGACTCGGCGAGTCACTCTTGGACTCGGCGAGTCAGCCTTACTCGGCGAGTTCCAGAGGGTGACTCGGCGAGTCGGTGCGTCAGACAGTGCTTATCTCGGGATTTCTTGCTGTTTTTGCATTGGGATAATTACCTTATCATGTTAGATTAATATTAATCCGATTATATGATATATTTGACTATAATTTTAATCTAATTGAAGATATTTATCAATTAATAGGATAATTGTTTCCTTATAAGATAATTGATTAATTATTTTAAGTAAATTGATAAATTATTTTGCAAGAAATCATCAAATATGGATAATTATGTGATTAAATGTTAATTTGAATTATTTGTTATTTGATCCTTGTTGTTGTGAAAAGATTCATATTTGGGCCTTTAGGTTTTATAATTTAAAATTTGAACCCCAAAAAGTTTTGTTGTTTTGAAATTTAAATAGTTGAAACCCTAATGTTTTGAAAAAGGTTTCAAAACTTGCCCTCAAGTTTTGGAATTTAAATTTTGATTAAATAGTTTAATTTTGATGCATATTTAAATTCTAAACCCTAATGTGTTGAAATGTTTCAAAACTTGCCCTCAAGTTTTGGAATTTAAAAGTTGATTAAAAGTTTAATTAGGAATGTTAAATTCTAAAACCCTAGCATAGTTTTGAAAAAGTTCAAATCACACCCTTATGGTTTTATTAATTAATTAAGGTGTATAATTAAAAGAAGTTTAATAAATCCATAAAAGTTTAGGTCTACAATTTAATTGAATTAAAAGTATAATTGTTAAATTAGACCACCTAGTATTTTAAAAGTATAAAAATACACCCTATACTATATATAACATTAAAGGTCTAACATTATATATATGTATGAGTAAAAGTCAGTCTTACCGTTAGTAGGCCTCATTCACGAAGCTGATCTATAAGGGGTGTTTAAGGAAGTTGCCTATAAAATGACGATTGAATGGGTATCCACTCTTACCTACCGCACTCTTGACCAGTGGAGGGTCGTTAGCCGAACGGGTAGGATAGGACGAAACCTTCCTTTATAAGTATAATGAAGTATAAAAGTAACTAAATGTTTTCATATAATTCCCAATCTTAGTTACTTAGGCAAAAGTGAATTGATGCAATTCCATGAAATTACACTTTGTGCCCTTGCGAAGACGTTAGTGGAGCGTGTGTGGTTAACCGGCACACTAAATGGGTCTAAGCAAAGGTAGCAAAGGGTGACTCAATGTTTGTCATAGTTCGGTGGAGCGTGTGTGGTTTACCGGCACATGGAATAGGCGACCGTAACATGTGAGGGCACCATGTAAGTTTGCATGGTTATTCACACCCGCTTTGTGATCCTCGGCATCCCAGTCACAAACAAGAGGGGCATATCGAGACTTAAACATGCCATTGAAATGTTCAATGAATCTCAAAGGATCTAGGAGTTTTCATAGATTTAAAACTTAAATTCAATTTTCGTTTTTCATGGTGGAAATTAGTGAATCGTCATTCACTTACCTTCAAATGTTCTGCAATTTGGGTTACGGCATCCGTCTCCCGAGTTGTAAAATATTGTGTTGGGTCCTAGCCTTGGAATTTCATTTGGGTGATTTACCAAGGACTCAATCAATCAACTAACTTGAATTCGTTTTCTCCCGTTTTGTAGATGTCAAAGTTCGACAACTATGGTATTCCCAAATCCCGTGGAACAAGCATTCCACATGAAGATGATATTCCACGATTCGATCGAGGATCAAGAAATCATGCTTCACTTCCTCATCCTCCTCCAATTATTCTCCCTAACCCACAAGATTGTAAAATTGAAAGGTTCAATATCACTCAAGCCCTTTTGGCAAGTAAACATAAAGAAGGAAAGTCGGTGTGTGCACACGTCCTAGGGATGAAGTCGCGCATTGATAGACTAAGAATGATGGGATCCGTTGTTAGTGAAGAGATGGCTGTTGATTGGGTTCTTCAGTCACTTCCCAACTCATATAGTGAGTTCGTAAGAGAGTACTATATGATGAACCACAACGTGACCCTTATAGATCTCACCTATATGCTTCTTGCTGCCGAATCAGCAATGGTTTGGCGCAATAGAAAAGCAAAGTTGATTGGTGAATCTGCCTTCAAGACCTCTATGGATATAGACAATGGCAATGAAAGACATGCAATGATCAAAAAGTTTGATCATAAGAGAAAGGCGATGTCTGAAGTAGTTCCATGTGTTGTTCCAAAAGAGTCAATTTGCTTTTATTGCCAAGAGAAGGGGCATTGGAGACGAAGTTGCCCTAATTACCTAAGAGATCTAAGAGATGGGAGAGTCAAAGGTATGACTGCGCTTTAGGTAAAAATCCACTATCTAACTCCATTAAGTTCCTACTCATTGATTCTTAATACATGATGTAATAAGATTACATTTGAGTGTTTTGTAGGGTCGGTGAAAAGAAAGGAAGCTTGCTAAGAGAGCAAGATGAATCTAATCACAAGAGATGGATCTCGATCGCATGGACTTGAAGATTAGATTTTGAGCTTAGAAAGTTATGATAGAGTTGTTAGAAATTTTCTTTTGTACATAGTTTTCAATGGATTTTGCATTGTAAGGACAAATTTTTTCCGCTGCTTTTATAAATAAAATAAATTTTCGTTTGACTTATTTATTTATTTCCTTGCAATGAAATCGTTATGAAAATTGGTGTTTGCATATTTATACAACAAATGGATATGATTCTTATTTATGGTGTTTATGGAAAAGTCGAGAATTTACCAAATAGGGAGAGTTTCTCATCGCCCAAGTTTCATTTGGACAGAAACTTGGAATCATGCAACGTGGATGCACGATGAATGAGAAATTTCGTATTTGGAAATTAGACTGATTCATTGACAAAGTGTCAAGTGAAGGACTAAAAGATCGAGCACACAATGTTGCGTGTTGATCAAGTCCACCATAAGAGTAACAATGATATTCGTCATGATTTACTAAAGGTTTAGTAAATATGATTATACTTACAAGATTAAGTGTAATTCTGAATTGATTAAAGGGTTTAGATCAATAGCAGAACGAATAAGAAGAATCAAGTAGGCAGAAAGATAAAAGTTTCTCCACTCTAAGAAGATGGGAGAGTACCTTTTATGCTTTATGATAGGTCTTAATGATTAAGAACCATATCTCAATTGATCCTCTAAGTGAGTCTTGGTACAATTGTATGTCCAAGAAGAGGAATCAAAGATTGAATAAATGGTCAAATCAAGAAGTCAATCATACTTCGTTCCAAAACAAGTCTTAGAGTTAAGATTGTGGCAATGAGGTAAGTTGTGATGTCTTGGATAAGACAAAGATCAACTAGGACCAATTTATGAAGAGTTTTGATAAAAGCTACACTAACTCTTGAATATTTGTTTGTCAAGAAATGTTTTTGACAAGAGAATCTTATATGTCAAGGAGTCAGTGGGAGTCTTAATGGTCTTGAAAGGTTTCAAGAACAAATCAAATAAACCTTATCGATCATCACTAGCACACGAGTTGAGGTTTACAACCTATCGTGTTGACATTATTTTGATTCTGTGCCAATCCAATCGAGTTAATTATGCATGTGAGTTCTATGAGTTCTCATTTTGAACGCATAAAAGGCAAAGCACCTTAATCAATGAAAGGTACATTGATAGGAAAGGGTGAGCTGCTTAACTACTTGGAAGACATGGTGGGCAGCTGTGCTACAATAAATGCAAGAAATCGAGATCAAGAAAGTTCGATCCATAAGAGTTTGAATTTGTCGTAAACTTTGGTTTTGACAAATTCACATGGATAGGAACAAATACACCGCTCAAATCTAAGTGTCATAAGATTTCTTCCTTCATGAAAATGATTGTGAGGAAATGCTTTCACTAAGGAAGATTTTAAGAAGATAGTGATTGTAAAATTGCATTCTCGAATTCGATTATGGTTACGACATCCCTTTCCATGATTCGAATTGTGAGGTTTGGCAATTAGTCTTAATCGTTTAGACACACATATAAACTATCTAAGGAAAATGTGTATAAGTTCAACAAGCATTGATAAAAGATTATCAAAGCACTAAGTATTAGAAACATGAACTTAAGAAATTCAATAAGTATTGTTTTTCTAGAAGTTAAGTTGTTTATGAATACATGTCGAAGCTAGTGGGAGCATAAGTGTTATGTTTTATAATAATCATCAAGATAGTGGGAGCATAAAAGTTATGATTATATGATTATTAAGGAAAGTATTGCAAGGTTAGCAACATTAATTATAGAAAACAAGAGTCATACTTTGCAAAGTCGCAATAGTTGAAGAGTTGTTTTGCTATAATTAAGGGAGAGAATATTATGCTTCATTTCAAATCTAAAGGTTTAGGTTGAGAAATGTTAATAAAATTTAGTCAAAGGTACATAGTGTGTTCTTAAAATTTCGATTATGATTACGACATCCCTCTTCACAATTCGAATTTTGAGAACATAGCAAATAAAACATTGTGCGTCGTGTCCAATACGCTTCGGGTATAGGATCGATTGCAAATGCTTTAATGTTTGACCATTCTAAAATTTTCCAAATGTCGAGCACATTTAGAGGGAAAAAGGACTAGAATCGGTTTAGACTAAAATAATTAAACAACTATCAAAGGACAATCCAAGTTCGACAAGGATTGGTCGCTTGTGAGTAGTTGGAAGTATAGTATTGGAAAATATGGAAATGTTTCCATATTGGATGGACCATATCGGCATCATTACGAATAGATAAGATTCTATTAAGAATGAGTTGTCATATGGAACATATGGAAGTGTGTTCATATTGGGAATTGAATATTGAGAAATCTATGACTAGATTAGAAACTTCTATGCAAAAGGATGTTCAAAGAATGTACTTTGAGTGAGAGACATCACGTTTATAGAATTGTCTTGTAACAATCTCCAATAGAGGAATTTGTAACATCATTGGCAAAAGTCTTTGTGACTTTGGTGCAGTGACATTACGAAAGGATCGTTGCATAGAATGTTAGAATCTAGCATATTCTATAAGTAGCAAGAATTTGATATTCTTTCACTTATAAAAAAGGATTTGGAGTTGTGAAATGAGAATGATTGGAAATGTGTTCAATGTGATCTATTTCACAAAGTAAGAACCATAGGTAAACATTGTGTGCATGCTAGGAGCATGGGACAAGTGTTGTAATTCAAGTAAGAAGTTGATTACCCGAAACTACAATTAATGAGTAATCAATATGGTGATAAATAAAAGGAGTTTTATTTATACTCAAAGGTTTGAGGCCATATGAGATTCGTATTATTCTTGTGTTTCACATTTGCATGTTTTGACTTCCAGAATAATTGAGTTTATTAAGAATAATCGAATTATTCAAACGGGCCACAGTCATTCATATGTTGGAAGTAGATATGAATGAAGACTGTCGTGAATTGGTGTGTGGAGTGTCTAAAAGAGTATTAGACATAAGCAAATGTTTGCTGCAACGTTCATGAGTGCTTATGAATGTGATTTAAGCATTGGATTAAACCCACGCTCACTTGGATCACTCCATGAATTGTATCACGAGTGATTGGTGAGACGATAACATCTTATATTCTTGAAACCGAGATGTGTGAGTTGTATCTTGCAAATCGGTTACACATTGATAATATGTAAACGCACCAGTAACTTGGTGTTATAAAACATATTGTTGTGTGTGATTTGGTGCGTAAGTACAAGCAAGCATTGTATCAAAGTTTATCCGTTCCTTTTATCCAAAGTAGGATAAAAGCGATATCTTTGGGCCCCTCGATGGTTTAGTGATGACAAACGTAAATGCTCGGCCGGGCTAGGGCTAATTTGATTTGTTCAATTAGTCAGTCATCATAAATCGGAATCGAGATATAGTACAAAGAGAATGATTTGAAATCATATCTCATATGATATCTAGAATGGAGGAATATATGATCCCTTATCTAAGGACACGCGTATTTGATATGATCAGAGTTGACAGCGGCTTTGGAAAGCTACGATTGCAGATGAAAAAGGTGTTGGAAGCAAAAAGACTGATGGATGCGTAAAGATTTTTGGATGCAAAAAGAGTGATGAATGCAAAAGGGGCGTCGGATGTGAAAAGGGTTGGGAGAAGGAATCATGATGTGATTGGATGCGACTGGATATGAATGATCATAACGCATCACAACCAATCAAAGTATCTAGTCTTTGGATGCGAACAATCATTGCAGTCTCTAGTCTTTGGATGCAATCGAGGCTGCAAACCATTTTGGAACCAGTCGCAACGCATCAGAGCCAATCAAAATTTTCATTTTCAAGGGGAGAAAATTTTGAAGAACTTGTTTTGATCAGATAGGGGAGATTGTAAGGTCATATCTTATGATATGATGAGTCAAATACTAAACGCTGACCACCAGCGCCAGTGCTAACTTATCAACTTCAACATGAACTTCATAATTTTAGTGATCTTTGTATATTAGGAAGTTATACGTCATTTATATAAAATAGATATTTGATCTATAATCTTAGTGATTAGTATCATACCTTTACTTAGATAGGTATAGATCCCCTAAGTAGTGGGCTCTTCGTTAATGTAATCATATATAATCAACATTAGGGTGAAACCCTAATGTAGTCTTGGCGACCATCTTTTTGACCTCGTTCTCTTTGTGAGAACCTTCTTTCTTAGTGAAAGTATCTTTATGATTATACGTGTTCTTAAGTTTTGTTCTGTTTAATCTTTACTTTATTTCTTTGCTCTTTGTTATTCATACTTGAGTGTATCTGATCAATACAAACTTTCATATAGGACACTAGGTGTCAGTTCTGACATCCCCATTTTCACGGCCAGAAAAGACCGATTTTGTTTATGCTTTATAAAAATCAGAGTACCTCTTTTAATAAAAATGTTGCGGAATTTGTTCCCAGTAAAACGTGATAAATACGTTATCAAAGCATTTCCGAAGAAAAGTATTTTTATTCATTTTAAAACATTTGAGATGTCATCGTCAATACAGAAACATAAGCATAAACAGAACTTACATTCATTATCAGTAGTGATTTATATCTCCTTAATCTCTCAGTGTAATGTGACTTCATATCAACACCTGTGATATAAATAAACTGAGTGAGTCAGGTTGGGAAACCTGGTGAGTACATAGGGATTTCAATCCCACAATGTTATACCATATATATAGTTTAAAACTCACAAAATATACAATTTCACCATATATATAAATAACTCTTATCCCACCATGTCGATCATCACAACGAGACTATCCATACTCTCGGACCTAAGATTAGCCGTTTTACCTGACCCATACTCCCGAATCAGAAATGAACGACTTTACCTAATCCATACTCTCGGACTAGGGACAAATGACTAATCCATACTCTCGGATTAATGATGAATGATTATGCCTAATCCATACTCTCGGACTAGGGACAATGACTATGTCTAATCCATGCTCCCGGATCAATGACATATACTAAGGTTTTATTCTCTGAGTATAATTCACTCGTACTCGTAAGAAAACACTACCCAATATTCCTCATAATTATATTAGGTTTTCTCTTTATCCTAAATCAGCATATATAATCAGGTATGTTCTTTAACAAGTATCTCAGGCAACATCAAATAATTTGCACATAAACATATATTTAATACTTCAATCAATACTTGTATTAAAATCATGTTCATGAAAGGGACTATGCACTCACTTGAAAAGGTGGTGATTCCGAACTTAGACAACGCTTCGCTTCTTAAAAATAATTTCCTTCGACGAAACCTAGTATTATTACCACTAGAGTTTAGTCTATTATTTGTCGAGACTAATTAATAGTCTAGCTATTATTACTATTATATAAACGTTAAACAATACTTATATAACCCATAATAATAGCCCAAATACTTATTATAAGTTCCTAATAACGTTACTATAAATAAATAAAAACTATATTAAAAATAGCGTAGGCGTAGCTCTCTTACAACGGGCTTTATAGAAAATCAGGCTTTGCTTGGAGCAGCGTTCCCGAACCGAAAAGCTCTTCTTCTCGGAGCAGTCGAGCACTCCGGGGCTTCCGCCTCGTGCTAGGGAGGTTCCATAGGCTTTTTGGGGGGTTTCAGGGCCAGAGAGAGGTTCTAGAGAGAGAGTAAAGAGAAGAAAGAATGGGAAAGGTTTGAAGAAAATGAGGGTGGGAGAGGTTCTATTTATAGGGTGAAAATGGCCGAACTTGGTGCCACATGTCACCATCTAGTGGCAAGACTTGGGGAGAAAACAATGGCCAAGATTGTGCCACATCACCCATTTTCGCACAGCACACTTCCGACTTCTAAAATCCGTAACTTTCACATACGACCTCTGTTTTTGACATTCTTTATATCCACACGTAGGTAAAAATAATATATACAACTTTCATTTTTACTCCGTCGGCTAATTCTCGACCGATCTTAAATTTAACAATACGAGGAGATTATACTGTTAAATGTCCGCGTAAAATTCATAACTTCTACATATGGACTCTGTTTTCGTCCGTCTTTTTACTGTTGAGTTCCTATTAATGAGATATTCAATTATCATTTAGGTCGCGTAGGCCAAAAACCGCTCAATCTAAAATTCGAGTTTCGGGCCGTGCACTGCTATGCCAAATCTTAGAAAATTTATAACTTCATCATACGAAGTCAGATTTGGGCGTTCTTTTTTTGTATGTTCTCGGTTTAACGTATACTAAAACTTTTTTTTAGATCACTAAGGCTAAAAATCACTTCATCAAAAATTCACTATTTACGTCTCCCGGCGCCGTGCCGGTTTTGCCGTAAAAACTTCGACGGACCATAACTTCTTCGTTATAACTCGGATTTAGACGTTCTTTATATGTACGGAACCCTTGAGACATATTCTACAACTTGGTTAAGATTATTTATTCTAAATAATCTTTTGTCGAAAAGTCGTTTTTGACCCCTATTATCTCTCAGTTGACTAGCCTGGATCTACGGGCGTTACATCAGTGTATGCTTGTTGTCTTCGTGACTCTTCCAGGTATGATAATATGCTTGTTGGGACGGGCCCAATTATACGTTTGTTGGGTTGGGGCTGCATATATACTTGTAGGCTGGACCCGTTATTGTATATTATGTGTTATTTTGGGAAACTCACTAAGGTTTATATTTACAGTTTTAAGTTGCTTGTATCACATCTACTGGATATTTCTGTACTATTGAATTTTATGTTAATTACTCTTATATTTGATTTTGGAATTTTCAATATATACATAGGTTAACTTTTGTGGAATGATGATGGGTTGGTTTTATTATAATTAAAAATGAAAAATTTACTCTATATTTTGGAACGTTTCATCAAAGTAATTGGTAAAGGGAGGTATACTATAGATAAAGTTACCATAATCCAAAAGCTACGTCTTCTTACGTCTTTTTACTCTTAATGGAAAGAAAAATATTATAACTGTCAGTTATTGAATATCATCCAAATGATGCAAAATGACCAAAATATCCTTAAGAAGGTCTCAAACTTGTTTATCCTTATTTTTATGGTTATGATAATTATTACAACTCCCTACGGAAGTTTTGTAGGTAATAGGGGGTCAAATGCCTTTAATTCTTAACAAAAAGTTGATTTGGTCTAAACATGTAGTTACTGTTCAATTAAGATGTCTAGGGTCATAACTAAAATGATACATTCTTGTAATTAAAAACAAAATCCTTTTTGGGTTACCCTCATAACTAGAAATAGTTTAGAATGTCATTTTGAGAAAGTGAAAATGATTTATTATTTTATTATGATTAATAAATTAATTTGAAATTGTTTAAATTGATAATAACTAATTTGGAATTAATTTTGGGTAGATTGGAATTAATTAGAGGTACAATGGTTGATCTGTAATAGCTTAATAGTTTAACCAAGGAAGGATTACAGATCTTTCCTTGCCTTAATGATTTTGGAGGCTCCTTGGGGAACTTCTTCAAGCCTTCGGGTATTGATAAGGATAACCACTTGATTTTGATTAAAATAAGATTATTTTGAATTCAAATTAGGAAATTCTCTCTTTTTCTCCCTTTCTCATACACACACATACACACACACACACACACTCTCTCTCTCTCTCTCTCTATCTCTCTCAAAGTTGTATTCTAGTTTCTAGGGTTTGAGTGTGAGCCATTAGAGGCAGCCACATTTTGGTGCAGGCTTTCTGAAGATCAAGAAGGGATTCAATGATATTGTCTACTAGTGCAATATCAAAGATATTTAATCTTAAATAGTATTTTCGATTACATCTAGGGTTTCTTTTAGTTTTCATAGATCCAATAGGTTGCATGTATCGTAAAATGTGAAATGATTTTCCACATGTACATTAATTTTTAATCTATAAATTCCATTAGTGGTATCAGATCCATGTCACATAATTATATGTGCATAATAGATGAAACCTGCAAAACAATTTTTTTCATTGGGCGCACGACATCTATGCATGTTGTACTTTTCTAAATTTTTGTTTTTTCTATTTGGCTTGCCTAACTTTATTTGTAGGATAAATTTTACTCATTATCTGCTATTTTAACTGTTAAATCTGAATCCTATAATGCTAGATGAATTTAAAACCCTAAATTGAATTTTGAGGAATTAAATAAGGCAACCTTATATTTAATTATAAGATAATTAATTTGAATTATCCTTAATGGATTTTAATATTAAATTTAATTAATGGTTAATAAAAAGATAAATATTAAATCCATAATTGGCTTACAAGATTAGTTAATTAATTGTTAATTTAGAAAATTAAATTTAAACCTTAAGATTTTAAAATGTTTTAAAATACACCTTATACATATATAATAGCTTTAATACTATATGTATAACTAAAATTCAGTCGAATCATAAGTAGGCCTCATTCACGAACCCACACTATAAGAGAGGTATAAGGAAACGACCTATAAAATGATTGTTTAGTGGGTGTCCATTTCACCCACCGATTCTTTGTGTGGTGGATGGTCGTTAGCCGAACATGCTTGATAGGACATAAATAACATTAAAGATATAATATATAAAGTAATAGAACATTCTACAAAATCCCACTCTAGTTACATTCGAAAGAAAAGTTAAAGGCATGCTAATCCATGAAAATGCGGATCATTCTTTGCTAGTAGTTAGTGAAGTGTCTGTGGTTAACCAAAACACTAAAGTGAAACTATAAAGATGAAATGATTGAACATAATTGGATTTATAATTGTTGATAGAGTGTGTATGGTTAACCGACACATCAATATGAGAGCATAAACTACCTCGAGTATGTCATGCACGTTTGCATGGTTATTCACATCTTGTTTGTGATCCTTGGTATCCCAGTCACAAAGAGAAGAGCATAATTCTAGATTAAATATGTCATTGATAAGATTCAATGAATCTCAAAAGAACTAGGAATTTTATATTATATTGGAATTGGTAATGTGTCTTACCTACCTAAATAAGGTTGCAATTAGATTACGACACCCCTCTTCTCAATTTCGAATTGTATTTTACATCCTAGCCTTGAATATTAATTTGGGTTAAAATATTAAGGATTAATCAACTATCTAAACCTTCTCTCTTATTATAGATGTTTGGAAATGGTGATGCTCCTGCTCCTTAAACTTCTACTCTTAATTCAAACTTCACTGTCCTATCGATTCTGTCAAAGGAAAAACTCACTGGTCCAAACTACATGGACTAGATGCGCAACTTGAAGATGAGTCTTCATTACGAGAATAAATAGTATGTTCTCAATAATTCTGTTCCTAAGATTGATGAAATGATTGCTACTCGTAAAGAAATTGCTCTTCATAAACAACATGTTGATGATGCCACAAATGTAGCTTGCATTATGATTGCAACTATGGTACCTGACCTACAAAAGTCCTATGAGGACTACTAGTCGTACGAGATGAACTTGGCTCTTGCTAAAATGCTTCATAAGAAAGGAAGATAAGAACACTATGAGGTCTTCAAGTCCCTAATGGTGTGTAAGCTTAAGGAAGGATATTTTGTGTTTGTTCACGTGGTCCTAAACTCCTCCCCTACTAGTTATGATCAGTTCATTCTGATCTATCATCTGAAAAAAACTGAAATGACATTGATGTAATTCCATAACATGTTGCAAATGGATGAAGCAGGAATGAAAAATTCTCATGTCGCTACTACAATAATTACTCTTGTCTTGGCCATCAAGCATGGAAAAGGAAAGAAAAGGAAGGCAAGCACCCAACCTAACTGGAAAGGGAAAGCCCATGCTGGAGGGTCTAGTAGTGGGTCAAAGGGTAAAGCTAACTTTGATGTTCCTACTGTCAGTGAGCCTAAAGAGGCCACTTGCTTTCAGTGAGGCGAAAAGAGGCATTGGGAGAGAAGCTGCCCGTAATACCTGCAAGAGTTGAGGGAATGAAAGATCAAGCCATCTAGTTCTTCATCAAGTATATACACTATTCAAATGAATAACACACAACTTGCTAAATATAAGGGTCCTTGATACAAGATGTTGTTTTCATATCTGCTCTGATATACATGGTTTAAGAAGAAGCAAGGAAATCGAGCATGATAGATTGAACCTAATCATGGTGAATAATCATACTTTACCTGTTACCAAGATTGTATCTTATGAAATTGTGCTTGATAGTGGTGCTAGGATTGAATTATTAAATTACTAGTATTTTTCTAATGTGACTAGAAACATAATTTCATTTCATGATTTGCTTAGAAAAGGATATCGATATTCATTCGATAATGACAATGGTTCTATTTTGGTTTATAAGAATAGTGTTTTTATACTCAAAGATTTTCCTTGTAATGGCGTGTATGAAATTGTTATATGCATTGATAACTTAGGTAATAGTGTATTAATATTGATTCTTCTATTGGTATAGACAAAGCATGCTTATGGCATTGCCGTTTTAGACATATACACAAGAAACACATCGCCCAACTCCAAAAGGATGGAGTGCTGGAACCATTTGACTTTAGATCAGATGATGAATGCGAATCATGTTTATTGGGAAAGATTACTCGGTTTCCTTCCTCTAGAACATGTAAAAGAGGTGAATGATTGTTAGACCTAATACATACTGACATATATTGACATTTCAAATCTACCACAAGGATGCTAATCGCTACTACGTGACATTTACTGATGATTATAACATATATGGATATATCTTCTTAATAAAAAATAAATCAGAAACTTTTAAAATGTTAAACAAGTTTAAGCACGAAATAGAGACTTAGTTGGGTAAGAAGATAAAGATGCTCCAGTCTGATAGAGGTGGAGAATATCTTAGTATCAAGGTCAACGACTACCTAAATGAAAATGGAAACGTTTCATAATTGACACCACCTAGAAGACCAAAACTTAATGGTGTGGCTGAGAGGCGCAATCAGACCTTGCTGGACATGGTTCGTTCCATGATGAGTCGAGTCACTCTCTTTCTATATCATTATCGGGGCATGCCTTAGAGAAACCCATCCATATCCTAAATCTTGTTCCAAGAAAGAAGGCTACCAAGACACCTTATGCGATGTGGACCTAGAAACCTCCCTCAATCGCATATATCAAGGTCAGCGGTTGTGAGTCTCTTTTCAGACAAGAAACTCAAGACAAAATTGAACCCAAATCCAAGAGGTGCTTTTTCATTAGTTACCCACAAAAATCCTTTGGATACATATTCTACATACCTAGTGAAAACGTGGTCTTCATAACTCGAAGAGGAGTCTTTCGTGAGAGAGAGCTCATATTCAAAGAGGATAGTGGGAGTACAATTGATCTTGAAGAGATTCAAGAGTCATCCAATGATGGAACCTTAGATGAAACTATCCCTTAACTCGAGGATGAAATGCTTGTTGAGCCCGTTGACAATTTGTCACCTCTTCGTTAATCCAATAGATTTAGCATGAGACTTGAGTTTTATGGTTTTCATATAACTAAAGATGGGGACACGTTTATCATTTAAAAAACAATGGTAAATTGGATGAGCCTACTAACTACAAGGAAGCAATGGCAGTCCCTGATGTTGTTAAATGGAAGGAGGCAATTGATAGCGAGATTCATTCCATGTATGATAATCAAGTGTGGAACTTGGTTAATCATGTACCTAATCGAAAGATAGTATGTTGCAAATGGATCTTCAAGAAGAAAACCGACATGGATGGAAAGGTACACACATTCAAAGCTAGACTGGTTACAAAAGGCTTTCCTGAAACCCAAGGGATGGACTATGAGGAGATCTTCTCACCAGTAGCTAAGATTAAGTCTATTAGTGTAACACCGGAAATTTCAAAACAATTTTTCATTTAAAAATAATCGTTTAATTCTTAAAAAAACTTTGCTTAAAATCTCATTCATAATCGAATTACAAAACATAACCCCATTTTCACTTGCATAATAAACCGGGATCATCAAAACATGACTCTTTCTCTGGTGTGTACAATCGAGCCGGTGCCGTCCCGTGATCCTGAGAGAAACCTGAAACACATAACACAAAACACTATAACCACGAAGCTTAGTGAGTTCCCCAAAATACCACACATAACACATATTAGCCACTCGAGGCTATAACTCTGTGGGTCCGTGGACCCTACTCTGTGAACCTTCCGGTTATTACTCTGGGAACCTTCCGGTTCTAACTCTGTAAACATGCACAACATAAGTCACATAGAAGTAATGCAGTACAACACATAACATACACAACATACAAATACTCTGTCACATAACTCTGGTTACCTACTCAAAGTAAAGTATAGTGAGAAGACTCACTTGGCAATTAGAAAGCAGTTATCTGCACATGCGAACCTTGGACTCGCCACCGCCTAAAACATAAGGTAAATATCTCTAATTAATACTCGAAGTCCCAACTCTAATTAACCAGTGATTACTCTTTCCCTCTCTAGTCAGGTAATGGGTAAAAGACCATTTTACCCCTCCCTAACCTCTATTACCTCTGTTGACCAAAACTCCTAAAGTCAACATAAGACAACTCAAGTCAACGGTCAACACTGACCAGACTCGGCGAGTACACCAGAGTGACTCGGCGAGTCCATGTGGGTTCTCTAAATCCTTTTAAACCTCTTAGACACGACGAGTTCCCTCTCCACTCGTTGAGTTACTCGGCAACGAAACGCGGGGCAACCCCGACTCGACTCGTCGAGTCTGCCTATGGACTCGGCGAGTTGCTCCCATGACAACCCTCATGTAACCTTCTGAGGTCAGATCTGCTTCACCAAACCATACATCTAACTCCCTCAAAGCCAATAACCACGAAAAGGTCGAACCTTGGGCACTCATGCAAGGTTCTACAAGCTCATTTGGGTGAAACCCTTCATTACATAACAACCCTAGCTCAAAACTCCAAATAGAATGCATAAAGCAGGATGGAAGGGACTCTCTGGACCTCTTTGGGTACAGATCTATGGCTTCACACTCGATGGGACACTATACTCCACAAATCAAGCCATAAAAGAAGCTAAAAAACCCTAAAATCACCAATCTTACCCAAAACAGAAAAGGGAGAACGATTTGATACCTCTATGGTGAAGATGCAAGCTCTGAAGCTCTAAATCGACACCCCCCGTGACCTCCCTTTGCTGGAAATGACTACTCCATTGCACAACCACCTCAAGATTGCTCCAAAATGGCTCTTCTTCACTCTCTCAGCTCTCTGGTTCGATAGGAGTCTCTCAAAGGTGTAGGTGGCCGCCACTGAAGGCCATAAGGGCCTTTAAATAGGTCCCACACCCAGAAAATTAGGGTTTTCCTTGACAGCGCCGACTAGGCGAGTCCAAATACCCGACTCGTCAAGTCCCTTCATTGAACTGGTCCCCAAAACGTGATCCTACTCGACGAGTTGAGGCGTCAACTCGCTGAGTCTCCTCATTCCCCAATATAAAATACTCAAATTCCTATACCTAGATATCCGGATGTTACAATTCTCCCCCACTAGAATCATACTTCGCCCTCGAAGTCTCACTCTGGAAACAACTCCGGATGTTGCTCACGCATCTCGCGCTCCGGCTCCCAAATAAGCTCTGACCCCTTCCGGTGTTGCCATTGGACCTGCACCAGAGGCACCTCTTTGTTCCTCAGAACCTTGATCTTTCGATCCCGAATAGCCACCGGTCTTTCAACGTAGTTCAGGCCCACATCCACCTGAATATCCTTTAATGGCACTATTGTCGACTCCTCGGTTATACACTTTCGCAGCTGCGACACATGGAAAGTGTCATGGATTTGACCTAGCTCTACAGGTAGCTCCAACCGGTAGGCTACCCTGCCTACCCTCGCGATCACCCGAAAAGGACCGATATATCGGGGACCCAACTTGCCCCTCTTCCTGAATCGGACCACTCCTTTCCAAGGAGAGACCTTCAGGAGTACAAAGTCACCGACCAAAAATTCAAGCTCGGACCGACACCTGTCCGCATAACTCTTCTGGTGACTCTGAGCGGTCAACACCCTCTGCCTGACCTACTGTATCTGCTTTGACGTCTGAAGCACGATCTCTGTACTTCCCATCACACGTTGCTCTACCTCTCCCCAGCAAATGGGGTCCGATACCCCCTTCCCTACAACAGCTCAAAGGGTGGCATACTGATGCACTAATGATGACTGTTGTTGTAGGAAAAGTCTGCCAAGGGCAAATACGGGCCACAATTTCTCCCCGAAATCTAATACACATGCCCGAAACATATCCTCGAGCGTCTGAATCGTTCGCTCGCTCTGAAGTGTCCACAGACATCACCATGGTAAACTCTAGCTCATTTCTCATATTCATCTTTGATACTGAGCACCAGGTCAGCTTTTGGCCCCACAGCTGAATCCCCAAAGGTCACACACAACATGATCCAAAATATCTCACTAACTTCCTCCCCATGACCACTATCACGACCCAGTGACACGCTAGTCATGAAATTCCCTTTTCCTCATAAAAAAATACAATCCAATCGAAGATCGACTCAGCTCTAACCTCTGGCGTCTGCTGCGCATATTCTCCCGCGCGCCTCGCTGAACCTCCCGACAGAGGCGGAGACCCCAGTCTCGCCCCGGTTTAACCACTAGGCTCCAAAAACTCAACACTAGGGCTACTCAAGCCTAAAACTCTTCTGCATCATGCACTTATCGGAGAACACTCCATCATCACACTCTCTTGCCGTCTAGTGGGTTCTATGGCTTCCCGCAACATTACGACATCCTCTGACTAGTGAGTACTACGGCTCCCCATAGTATCACAACGCCAACTAACTAGTGAGTACTACGGCTCCCCGTAGTACCACGACTCCCTCCCTCTGACTTGTGAGTACTACGTCTCCCCGAAGCATCACAACACCCTCTGACTGGCGAATACTACGACTCCCCGTAGCATCATGAATCTCTCTCTCTCTGCCTTGTGAGTACTACGGCTCCCCGTAGCATCACAACACCCTCTGACTGGTGAATACTACGGCTCCCCGTAGCATCACGACTCTCTCTCTCTCTCTCTCTCTGTCTTGTGAGTACTACGGCTCCCCGTAGCATCACAACACCCTATGACTGGTGAATACTACGGCTCCCCGTAGCTTCACCCTATACTCTCATTCTCATTACAACGCCACACTATGTTCACTAACTCATGCACCGAAGACTATCGTAGATAGTTACACACACACACACATACTTGCCCCGATATGCATTACAGACTCTGGCGGCAACCGCCATAACATAGAACCTACCTCTGCGGAGATCCACTTCCTTAAATAATCCCTCTTGATGAAAATACATTAAGGGCACCCACTGGAACCGTGGATACATGATACATCACTAGTAATCTTAAACCCAAGACTCTAAATAACTCCGAAATCGGGACGCTATACGCGGAAACCACAGAACACCCTAACAGAGCATCAGAATGTCCTGCCTCTACCACTGATTCCCTTACTCCCAGCACCATACACATACAACAATACATTTCCTCTGAATCCCATAATAATTTCCTATTTTACTCAATGCGCAACTTCAGTGCATCCAAACACTCAATTGGAATACAAGGAAGGCACTAACTCTTCAGAACACACTGATGATCCTCCAAAACCCTTTCCACTACTGCTCAAAATCCAAGCAAGAATACACATCCCAGCCCGAGAGTTGGCTACTCGACAATCTTCTACCCATATTTCAACCCAGAAGTTCTCAACTGCCCATACCATCATTACGAGTCTTCCACTTGAAACGACTCTGACCACCACCAGATTCCTGACCATTGACCACCCGCCGTGGAGACACCCATCCTTCTCTCAGACATATACCACATGCATTATCTCGCCCTGCACCTTTCCTTGATCACCAATGACCCTAATCTCATGAATTCAAGCCGTAGGTTTCTGTATCCAACCCCTAACTGCTCATGCACAAATCTCTGGTTCTCTCAATAAACCACCCAGTTCTCCCCCACTTAGGGTTTGAACCATCACTATCTGACACATCAACAACCTTACATACTATTTTCACCAATCAACAACCTTACATACTATTTTCACCAGCAATAACGCACCTTCCCCTGGAAAGTGCTACGCAACGCCCGATAATCCCCTTTTAGGAAATCAATCGATCTCATAACTCTGAACCTCAGATGAAATCCTCAAGAACTTCTCGTCACGACTGCCTCTAGTCGTTCCAAGTCTCGTACCAATCCAATACCAAACAAATCAACTATCCAATAACATCACTGACTCATAGACTGGACCACGAAATCATCATACTGCCCACCTCGACTCATCAACCGACGTTCCAACACATGAATCATCCCATGAACCGGGACCCACTCCCATATTCAATACCCAACATAGATAGAAAAACCACTGCACTGATTAAATTGACTGGACTCCCCACTGATACCTCTACAATACGCCCTACTATACTCAAATAGGTGTAACGTGGTCCTCGACTATCTCAGTCCCAAATGACTATCTGCTCATGATAAATCACTGCCTCGCGGCACACGTGCTACCTGATACTCTGATGGAAAATCATCATCAATGACAACCTGTAGGGTTTACCCCCAAACCTAAAACTTAAACATCATGCCTCTCATGTTCCGCACACGAACATAAATAGCACCACCCAGGTCATAGAAGGTGACATCTCCTCTATCGACTGATTGCTCAACTCAGACCGAAATTGTCCCCTCCCTCTGACTCCTTACCAAAATACTCTAAAAGGCTCTCGACCTCCCTCTCAAGGGACGCCTCTTCGAACTCAATCATGGCCCATAGGCCTAAAACCCATAGCGTCCAATCTCTACCTCATCAATCGTGACCGGATAACCGGAGAACCATAAGCATCATTCACTACGAACCATGGTACTCATCCCATGACATCTCTTCTCAATATGCTCCGGTGTATGGTACCCGAACCATAGCATCACTCCTCCATCTAGTCTAATGTATGGCACTCGAACCATAACATCATTCCTTCATCCGTTCCGATGTATGGTACTCGAACCATAACATCACTCCTCCATCCGCTCCGATGTATGGTACTCGAACCATAACATCACTCCTCAATCCGCTCCGATGTATGGTACTCGAACCATAACATCACTCCTCCATCCGCTCCGATGTATGGTACTCGAACCATAACATCACTCCTCAATCTGCTCCGATGTATGGTACTCGAACCATAACATCACTCCTCAATCTGCTCCGATGTATGGTACTCGAACCATAACATCACTCCTCAATACGCTCCGATGCATGGTACTCGAACCATAACATCACTCCTCCATCCGCTCATTAGAACCTTCAGAATACTCCCTGTATCAAGTATGGGTCCTCTGCTTTCAGTAGTACGGGCCCATACTACCTGCCACATCTACCCATACTTTCCACACGGACTATCCCGAAACTCCTAAGTAGCTGCTCGACCTTCTCGTTCACCAATTCCGACGCGTGCTCGCTCCCCAGCGAAATTCTCTACTCTGCCAGCGCACTCATTTGACTAAGGTTACTCCCTAAGCTCTTATTAGATTCCCACACTTCTCTGCCATCAGCTGCTGAAGAGCTCCTAATGATGCCAACCATCTACCTCCTGAATATCGTCATATTCGTTTGGTAGTTGACTCCCATCATCGAGAGTTCCACAAAGCACGAAGCAAGCAACATTCGAGCATCGAAGAATATATATGACTCACTCTGGGTGATAACTCCGCTTGCTCTGCTCATCCTCAGAAGTACCACCGAACTCTGCAACTCTTCCCCTCGCGGGTTCTAACTATTCTTTCGCTAAGTACCATGTTACTTATCTAGGTATCTCCCCTAGATTACTCCTCTACTCAAATCCCCTAAAGGATTCCAACTAAATATTCTCACTCATCACATACTCAAACGCACATCGCATATAACAACAATTCCTAGGCTAAGGCATCACAAATCAGGCCACTCTAGTCCTAAGATATGGAATACCTAGCCCGTCTCTAGCATGCAATAATATCTCATAAAGTGCATCATAAATATCTCATAACACAAAAGTAAGGGTATTTTAGGAAATCACCGTTCGGGCTCTGGCTGATTGTACACACTGCTCTTTCTCGCTTTCTCTTTGAACTCTTATTCGCTTTAGAAAATTATTTCTTTGAAAAATTTTCTTACTTCCTCAGTTGAGTCCATATTTACCCAAAGGCGCATCCGAATCCCTCAAACCAAGGCTCTGATACCAACTTGTAACACCGAAAATTTCAAAACAAATTTTCATTTAAAAATAATCGTTTAATTCTTAAAAACACTTTGCTTAAAATCTCATTCATAATCGAATTACAAAACATAACTCCATTTTCACTTGCATAATAAACCGGGATCCTCAGTACATGACTCTTTCTCTGGTGTGTACAATCGAGCCGGTGCCGTCCCGTGATCCTGAGAGAAACCTGAAACACATAACACAAAACACTGTAACCACGAAGCTTAGTGAGTTCCCCAAAATACCACACATAACACATATTAGCCACTCGAGGCTATAACTCTGTGGGTCCGTGGACCCTACTCTGTGAACCTTCCGGTTATAACTCTGGGAACCTTCCGGTTCTAACTCTGTAAACATGCACAACATAAATCACATAGAAGTAATGCAGTACAACACATAACATACACAACATACAAATACTCTGTCACATAACTCTGGTTACCTACTCAAAGTAAAGTATAGTGAGAAGACTCACTTGGCAATTAGAAAGCAGTTATCTGCACATGCGAACCTTGGACTCGCCACCGCCTAACACATAAGGCAAATATCTCTAATTAATACTCGAAGTCCCAACTCTAATTAACCGGCGATTACTCTTTCCCTCTCTAGTCAGGTAATGGGTAAAGGACCATTTTACCCCTCCCTAACCTCTATCACCTCTGTTGACCAAAACTCCCAAAGTCAACATAAGACAACTCAAGTCAACGGTCAACACTGACCAGACTCGGCGAGTACACCAGAGTGACTCGGCGAGTCCATGTGGGTTCTCTAAATCCTTTTAAACCTCTTAGACACGACGAGTTCCCTCTCCACTCGTTGAGTTACTCGGCAACGAAACGCGGGGCAACCCCGACTCGACTCGTCGAGTCTGCCTATGGACTCGGCGAGTTGCTCCCATGACAACCCTCATGTAACCTTCTGAGGTCAGATCTGCTTCACCAAACCATACATCTAACTCCCTTAAAGCCAATAACCACGAAAAGGTCGAACCTTGGGCACTCATGCAAGGTTCTACAAGCTCATTTGGGTGAAACCCTTCATTACATAACAACCCTAGCTCAAAACTCCAAATAGAATGCATAAAGCAGGATGGAAGGGACTCTCTGGACCTCTTTGGGTACAGATCTATGGCTTCACACTCGATGGGACACTATACTCCACAAATCAAGCCATAAAAGAAGCTAAAAAACCCTAAAATCACCAATCTTACCCAAAACAGAAAAGGGAGAACGATTTGATACCTCTATGGTGAAGATGCAAGCTCTGAAGCTCTAAATCGACACCCCCCCCGTGACCTCCCTTTGCTGGAAATGACTACTCCATTGCACAACCACCTCAAGATTGCTCCAAAATGGCTCTTCTTCACTCTCTCAGCTCTCTGGTTCGATAGGAGTCTCTCAAAGGTGTAGGTGGCCGCCACTGAAGGCCATAAGGGCCTTTAAATAGGTCCCAAACCCGGAAAATTAGGGTTTTCCTTGACAGCGCCGACTAGGCGAGTCCAAATACCCGACTCGTCAAGTCCCTTCATTAAACTGGTCCCCAAAACGCGATCCTACTCGACGAGTTGAGGCGTCAACTCGCCGAGTCTCTTCATTCCCCAATATAAAATACTCAAATTCCCATACCTGGATATCTGGATGTTACAATTAGGATAATGCTTGCTTTTCTACCTTTTATGGTTATGAGATATGGAAAAAGGATGTTAAAACCACTTTTCTAAATGGGAAGCTTAATGAGGACGTCTACATGATTCAACCAGATGGTTTTGAACATGCCACATTTCCTAATATGGTGTGTAAGATTAAGAAATTCATCGTAAAACAAGTGTCTCGTAGCTGGAATGTTTGTTTCCATGAGAAATTCAAAGATTTTGTATTCTCTAGAAGTGAAGATGAGTTATGTGTATATGTCAAAGCTAGTGGGAGTGTAGTGACTTTTCTAATATTGTATGTTGATGACATACACCTCATAGGAAACAATATTCCAACATTGCAAGAAGTAACGTGCTGGCTTAGGAAATGTTTCACTATAAAGGATTCAAGAGAAGCGACGTACATTCTTGGAATACTAATTTATAGGGATAGAAAGAAACATCTTATTGGACTTAGCCAAAGTACATACTTGGATAAAATATTAAAAAAGTTAAGTATGGAACATTCCAAGAAAGGGGATTTGCCCATTCTTTATATTTTTAAATTTGATTAAGACTTAATATCTTAGTAATAATTAAGAAATAGATGATGTGAGTCGAGTTCTATACACATATGCTATCTGATCGATCATGTATGATGTGATGTGTACTCGTCCTGATGTACCTTATGCTTTAAGCACAATTATTCGGTTTCAGGATAATCTAGAAAAAACACATTGGACAACAACTAAAAATATATTTAAGTATTTGCGAAGACCAAAGACATGTTCTAAGTTCTTTGTGGCAAGGATAAGCTAAGAGTGAGTAGTTATAGTGATGCCAAATTTCAAACAGATAGAGTCAAATTTAGTTCTCAATCTAGTTGGGTATTCTTGTTGAATGGTGGATTGGTAACTTGAAAGTGGTCCAAGCAGAAATAGTGGTTGATTCTGTTGGATTAGGTGTCTAAGCCCATAACTATAATTGGTATGTACTTGACCCGAGAGTAGCATGGTCCATTTGGGTTGCATGGCACCATAACAATTTGTAAGGATGGACTTTTGAGTAGTGGATACTCATGATTTATTAATATATTATAAGTTCTAATATATTAATATGAAATCATATTATTTAATCAGTATTGATCAAGAATTAATTTGGATTTAATTTTGTGATCAAAGAGACTAATTAAAAATAAGGGATTGATTTGGTAAAATCATTCATTCTTATGGTGTGGGCCAATGATCCATGATTCCTTTGGTTGGGCTAAACCCATGTGACAAACCATGGAGGTTTAAACCCTTGGAGCCTAAGGAATATGGAAGGTCGTGCACATTAGGGTTTACATGGTGTAACCCTAGTTTTGTGCAACATCCCAAAATTCAAGGCCAAAAATTTCATTTCTAATTAGGTTATTACATAAAATCAAAGTGTGAATAATCAAAATATAATATTATAAAACCATATCAGAGTATAATCCCAAGGATCTCGTGTGCGGAAAACATAGTGTGATGCGCTGCGATCAAGCCGGCTCCTTTCCTTTGAAACAAAGTACTTGAAACCAAAACTATAAACCGTAAGCATGAAGCTTAATGAGTTCCCAAAATACCACACATACATATTAGCCACTCGAGGCTATAGCTCTGTAAGACCTTCCGATCAATGTGTCTCAGTGGGACCCTTCGGTCCTACAACTCTGGTAGACCTTCCGGCCCTACCATGGCTTGCCTTTCGGCCTCAACTCTAATCGCCTTCCGACCATAACTCTGATTTCCTTCTGGCCATAACTCTATCGACCTTCCGGTCCCAAATCATACAACATATACATAACAAATAGATAAGAACATATATCACATAAACAAAATGCATAATATCACATAGACAAAATGCATAATATCACATAACTCGTGTAAGCACATGACCTTCCGGTCACACATAATTACCACTCTAGGTAAGGTATAGTGAGAAGACTCACCTGACACTGCTGAAGTCGCGCATACTCAATCCCCCACTGCTAAGGTCGTACAGACTCAACCCCAGCTGTTGGATGACAGATTCCCGATCTGTCAATCATCAAAACATCACCCAATTAATAATTGGGTCCCACTACCTAACCATAATTACCTACTTTGGATAATTACTACATTGACCCAGGCTTGGCTTTATTTAAGACCAAGGCCCAATCCATAGGCCCAAAGTCAATTATGAGTCAAAGCCCAACATATGGCCCAATTTTCCAAATTGGGCCCAAACCTTTACAAGGTCTTACCATAAGGCCCAACCATTGATAGTTTAATGGTCTAGTATTACATAATCATTAAGGCCCAACTATGACCCATCTATGGCCCAATTTTCCAAATTGTGCCCAACTCCTCATATGGGCCTTACCTCAAAGCCCAATAATTATTCTAGTCCATTTGCTTGATCTTCGACGGCCCATTAATAACCCAATCATCAAGGCCCAATAAAAGGCCCAACAATAAACCCAAGTGAAATTAGGGTTTCACATAAAATGACGATTGGAGTTAAGTGTTTCTCACTTAACCCATTAAGGACTTAATCCGTTAAGTCCATCATTTTTCTAAATAAGTCATATGGTGTGATTGGCCTTAATCACACAATTCCATTCCAATGGCCCAAAAGTGGGTCCCAATAAGTCCAAGCCCATAAATCCAATATTAGGGTTTTCTAAACCCTATTTAGGGTTTCCAACTCCATCTTAGCCCTATAGGCCCAATTGACATGTCTTTTGATTAATTAAGGTTCATTAGATTCATTA
The DNA here is from genome assembly GCF_002870075.4 of Lactuca sativa. Classification (NCBI taxonomy): domain Eukaryota; kingdom Viridiplantae; phylum Streptophyta; class Magnoliopsida; order Asterales; family Asteraceae; genus Lactuca; species Lactuca sativa. The sequence continues at coordinate 145,467,275 of NC_056630.2, read as the reverse complement.
AGGTTTCACAAGGCCCATTAGTCATCTATTTGGGCTTTTAGGTCCATTAAGCTTTGTTGGGACCATTAGGGTTTATTAAGCCCATTAAGCCTCATTGGGCCCATTAGGGTTTCTTAGTCCCTTTGTCCAAACATCCAAACAAGTCAAAACACCATCAAAGCACACCGCCACCCGACACGGCGACCGGTGGCGGCAACCACCACCTCACGGTGGTGGTTAGGGTTTCTTTCTCATTATTCCATTTTTCTTACAAATTGAGTATAATACTTACCAAACAGCCCCCCTCTCTTCAAGATCTTTCTAAATAAGGTCCATATGTTACTCTTTTAACCCCTTCCCTTAAAACTCTTACAAATTAAGTCCCATAAATTACCAAACAACCCCCATCTTCTAAAATCTTTACAATTAGCTCTTCGAGACCATCCTTTTATACATAATTATTTATTTTAGGGCTACGAGTCCTTTATTTATTTATTTATTAAATAAGCGGGTGTTACAACTCTACCCCACTTAAATTAGATTTCGTCCTCGAAATCATTCCTTACCATTCCTTACTCGCCCATCCACTCTAGCAGCATATCACCAGCCTGGGCACGCCTTAGCCTTCCCATGGTAGCCATGACCCATCCTCGTAAAGCCCTAAAATCTGTAGGTGAACAAATTCCTCACCACAAGATTGCATCCACTTCGTTTGAAATCTTCTGCCTTGAGGTAGTCTGATTCCCTGACAGACCACTCATACTAAATCATTATCGTTGAATCCAGTCTGTTCATCCTACAATTGACTATTCAACTTCTAATCACTCGCGGTTCCCACTATAAAACAGGGTCACATACCCAATTATCCTTGCATATCACTTATACTTGGCCTAGGCTCGACTAATCCTGCTGTGAGTGACTTGTCACTTCCCAATCAACCAGCTTTTCCGTCCGTATTTGCAACCCAAAACACAAATACTAATACTGCCCAAACGCTGAAACTGGTCGAACACTGAACTGCCTAAAGCAGTAAGTTGCTACATAACTGTTTCCCAAAATCTGTCGAGACCTTCTTGGTCTCAATTTATCCATTAGTCATCTGAAATATCTGGTTTCTACCTGGCCGCGGAGCCAAAGGGCTCCCACTTAGTCGTCTCACACGACTTCTGAGCATGATCCTTCTCTGAAACTAGTTGCGACTAGTTATTATGCCACTGTGGATCTAACAACCTTCTGATCTAACTGATCGGGTCCATAGGTCGAATCCTGTCATCATTAAATCCAAGGCTGAAAGTAATTGCTACCTGACCAATGGTAGCCTTATCTCACACATCCTTAAGTAGTCCGTTGCTTATTTGACCTCATATATGTAGTGACGTTCCTAACATCTTATCACCAGCTTAACCAGATCTAACTCCTCTTGGTAAATCCATAATCCAACCCGTGAATTTCCGTATCCTCACCGTTGCACCCGAACTGGTAGGTACTCCTGTAATTTCCGTGTCCTAACAACGCGCTCATGCTATCTACCAACCTAGTCAATGCTGCAGCTACACCCACAATCTTACATCACTCTAGCACTATCTTCTAACCTTGTGAATGCTACGGCTACGCCCGCAGACTTACAACACTTCTATGCTACTAACTGCTAGTGAATGCTACGGCCACCCCATAGTCTTACAGCACTTTCCCTACCAACTGACTGCTAGTGAATGCTACGGCTACCCCCATAGTCTTACAACACTTTCGATACTAACTGACTGCTAGTGAATGCTACGGCTACCCCCGTAGTCTTACAACACTTTCCATACTGGTCGAACACGCACTCGACCTAACACACAACTGAACTCGAGTCCTAACCGAAACTCTAACCTGGTTCCTGGAACCTGCTATCACGTGACCTAACTGTATCAGTACCGCACCCATGCCTGTGATCAAAGCGTCATAGTAAACAACGAAATCATCTACACCCCCTGGCAGGGTGAGAATCGGTGCCTCACACAACCACTGTCTGAGAGTCTCGAAGGCTGCCTGCTAGTCAGGTCCCCAGCGAAAGGCCACTGATTTCTTGGCCAGTCAGGTCAAAGGGAACCTCAATCTCGAAGAAGTCTCGAATAAATCTCTGGTAATAACCTGCTAGACCTTGGAAACTTCGAATCTCGGATGGAGACCTCAGAATCTCCCATTGCATCATAGCCTCTATCTCGGCCGGATCGACTAGAATACCCTTCTGGTTGACAAGGTGCCCAAGAGATTGCACCCCGTGCAACCAGAACTCACATTTGGAGGACTTTATAAAAAGTCTCTCCCCCACTTAGATTCGACCAAGTCTTCACTGTACGTGAGAATTAAAGGATTCCCAATCCTTCTTACTTCCTAATAAGCCATTGACGATAACCTGTACTTACCAGTGCTAGCGATCCATCACCAATCAAACCTTAAGATCACCCATCCTCTGAAATCTTGAAGAGTACTCTTGAAATCTGGTCCAATTTGACACCTTAATCCACCTGTCATGTTGACCATTGGTGGTCTAAATTCTCACTCTGGCTGACGAATCCTTGTCCGCAGTTCCGATCTTGTAGCACTACTGAACTCTAAATGATCACAACCCATGCGAAAGTACATTCCTATTGAATATCCTCATTCAACACTCACAATTCTGAAGCGATACGGATTCCCAATATCCACCTTGAAGTGGCATAAGATGACATTCTCGTGAACATCTAACGAAATCTTGGTCTTGATGACAGGAACCAGCTATAGAATCTTCCTTCCCAAAAGATTCTAAGGGTCCACAAACCTTGGGTTCCAAACGAACCCCTAACTTTCTCGCAACAATTCTGGCCCAAAAGGCCCCGAGACAACTACCGAGAGCTTCTAAATTCATACCTTGGCTGAACGAAAGACCACAAAGGTTCGTTCCCATAACTCTATAAGTAATCTCCGATGAGATGAACTCCTGTGATTGTGCATTGCCTGAACCAGGCCATGATCCTGAGCCGGAACCAGAATTTGTATCTCACTCTTGGGTGCTTAAACTGACACTCCAAGGATTCGAATATACCCAATAATCCTTACCACCTTCTGCTGGCATAACCAACCCAGCCACACCTGTAGCAGCCTAACCCTTGGAGCAACAAACTCCCTTATGCACTCTCACGTACGTGCTGCATTGACTTCGACCCTGTTGTCTTTTCTCCTGATGATAAGAAATCATGGGTCTCTTCCCGGGACCCTTTATTATATGCACCTAGCACGGACCTCTCTTCTCAAAGTGCTCTAGATCGATCTCGCATCTGCAACCTCGTGGAACCCATACCCTTTAGGGACTGACACCCTACCACACTCACTAACTCACTTGCCAATGGCTAAGCTGCAACAACGGGAACATCCTATGTCCCCAAACCGGGTCATAAACTTCCCCTGAAGCTTCTCAGATTCTCCAAGACTCTCACAGAATCGAGTATGGATCCTGTGCTTTCAGTAGTACGGGCACAATACTACCTTCCACACCTATCTATACTTTCCTAAGCAATCCTCCTGAATCCTCCAAGTCACTTCCTCAAAGTGGTACCCTGAATGCTTGCTAACAGTGCAACCAAATCCACTAAAGCACTTTCTAGGCTTTCCTAGGTTCCCGTACTCACCCAGTCCTCAGCTGCTGAAGGACTTCCCACTAATGTCAACTAGCTACCTCATGAATATAGCCATTCACAATTTAGCATATTCACTTAGTAGCTAGCTCACATTACCAAGAGTCCCTCGAAGCACAAATCAAGCAACATTAAGACATTAGGAAATCTAACCAACATGTTCCAATCAAAACGGTTTATCCTCCTATCAGGGATCTATACTAGCATGTAACTCCAACATCTCATACAATCAGGCATAACCTAAACAGACTATTCTATCACCGACTGATCAGTACTATCATGTAATTCAGCAAGCACATACAACAGGCACATAAGGCATCCTTCCTAGATCCTTAGCCCTAATCTAGCATGCAGTTCTCATAATCATATCATATCATATAACAACATGTATTGGTATCTTGGGAAAACTTACTTGAGCTCGGCTGATTGCACGCATCACACACCTTGTTCTTTTCAAAGTTCTTTTCTCCATCCAAATTCTTTTTCACACTCCTTTTTATAAAATGGTTTTATTTATTTTTTTTGAAACATTTTCATACCATGTCCTTAGTTTGAGTTCAGGCACACCCGAAAGTGTACCCAAATCCCTCAAACCAAAGCTCTGATACCAACTTGTAACATTCCAAAATTCAAGGCCAAAAATTTCATTTTTAATTAGGTTATTACATAAATTCAAAGTGTGAATAATCAAAATATAATATTATAAAATCATATCAGAGTATAATCCCAAGGATCTCGTGTGCGGAAAACATAGTGTGATGCGCTGCGATCAAGCCGACTCCTTTCCTTTGAAACAAAGTACCTGAAACCAAAACTATAAACCGTAAGCACGAAGCTTAATGAGTTCCCAAAATACCACACATACATATTAGCCACTCGAGGCTATAACTCTGTAAGACCTTCCGGTCAATGTGTCTCAGTGGGACCCTCTGGTCCTACAACTCTGGTAGACCTTCCGGCCCTAACACGGATTGCCTTTCGGCCTCAACTTTGATCGCCTTCCGGCCATAACTCTAATTGCCTTCCGGCCATAACTCTATCGACCTTCTGGTCCCAAATCATACAACATATACATAACACATTGATAAGAACATATATCACATAAACAAAATGCATAATATCACATAGACAAAATGCATAATATCACATAACTCGTGTAAGCACATAAGACCTTCCGGTCACACATAATTACCACACTAGGTAAGGTATAGTGAGGAGAATCACCTAACACTGCTGAAGTCGTGCATACTCAATCCCCCACTACTAAGGTCCTACAGACTCAACCCCAGCTGCTGGATGACAGATTCCCGATCTGTCAATCATCAAAACATCACCCAATTAATAATTGGGTCCCACTACCTAACCATAATTACCTACTTTGGATAATTACTACATTGCCCCAGGCTTGGCTTTATTTAAGCCCAAGGCCCAATCCATAGGCCCAAAGTCAATTATGAGTCAAAGCCCAACATATGGCCCAATTTTCTAAATTGGGTCCAAACCTTTACAAGGTCTTACTGTAAGGCCCAACCATTTATTCCAGTCCAACCATTGATAGTTTAATGGTCCAGTATTATATAATCATTAAGGCCCAACTATGACCCATCTATTGCCTAATTTTGCAAATTAGGCCCAACTCCTCATATGGGCCTTACCTCAAAGCCCATTAGTTATTATAGTCCATTTGCTTGATCTTGGACGGCCCATTAATAACTCAATCATCAAAGCCCAATAAAAGGCCCAACAATAAACCCAAGTGAAATTAGAGTTTCACATAAAATGACGATTGGGGTTAAGTGTTTCTCACTTAACCCATTAAGTCCATCATTCTTCTAAATAAGTCATATGGTGTGATTGGGCTTAATCACACAATTCCATTCCAATGGCCCAAAAGTGGGTCCCAATAAGTCCAAGCCTATAAATCCAATATTAGGGTTTTCTAAACCCTAATTAGGGTTTCCAACTCCATCTTAGCCCTATAGGCCCAATTGACATGTCTTTTGATTAATTAAGGTTCATTAGACTCATTAAGGTTTCACTAGGCCCAATAGTAATCTATTTGGGCTTTTAGGTCCATTAAGCTTTATTGGGCCCATTAGGGTTTATTAAGCCCAATAAGCCTCATTGGGCCCATTAGGGTTTCTTAGTCCCTTTGTCCAAATATCCAAACAAGTCAAAACACCATCAAAGCACACCGCCACCCGACACGGCGACCGGTGGCGGCAACCACCACCTCATGGTGGTGGTTAGGGTTTCTTTCTCATTATTCCATTTTTCTTACAAATTGAGTTTAATACTTACCAAACAGCCCCCCTCTCTTAAAGATCTTTCTAAATAAGGTCCATATGTTACTCTTTTAACCCCTTCCCTTAAAAGTCTTACAAATTAAGTCCCATAAATTACCAAACAACCCCCATCTTCTAAAATCTTTACAATTAGCTCTTCGAGGCCATCCTTTTATACATAATTATTTATTTTAGGGCTACGAGTCCTTCATTTATTTATTTATTAAATAAGCGGGTGTTACATTTTGCCACTCCATATAAGAAACCCATTAGCTCCAAAATTTGGCACCCTAGTGTTCTTGGAATAGCTATAGCCAATTTTAGAGTACAAGTATTCTCTCTCAAGTCCTCCATTGTTGGTGGTGTTGTGTGATTCCGTTTGAGGTGCAACACTTGGGGCACTAAGTTCTTAAAGGACAAACTCAAGAAGTTCTACAAGCTACAACAAAAGGTAATTCTATAACTCTCTTTTATGTTGATTATGTCATTCCCATGCTAGTTGTAGGCTTAATGCTTTGGAAACAATATTACATGTATAATTAGAGAAAACATAGATCCAAAGCATTTAGGGTTGTATGTGCACCATAGGATGTTGTAGTATACTAAAACCCTTAAGTGGTATTAGAGCCATGGGTTGTTTTCTATTATACTTGATGCTTATTTTTTTTAAAGCAACAAAAATCGTTTTTTTGGAATCTGCCTAATCACCACGAGGTGGTGACTGTTCAGTGATTTTTTTTTTCCAGTTTTTTGGCCTGTTTTGGATTAGGATCATTACCATAAAATGTTTTTGTTCATAAAATTTGATTTTGTTGCTATGGTAATGATTATCCTCATCCAAATAAAAGATAATTGTCAAAGTTTCATGATTTGTATTAGTTTATATGATTAGGCTAATTTCTTGAAATTTGTTTGGTATGATTTATCTTAATTTATGAGTTTAATTAGATCATAGACACATTTTTTGATTTTGTTAGTTACAATTTCTGATCTAAATGTTTTTGATGCAATCCATAACTTGTCCTCAAGTTATGGAAATTGAAAAGCTTCATTTTTAAATGTCTTCATAAAATGGTTTTAAGTCTTCCAAAACTTGTCCTCAAGTTATGGAACTTGAAGAGTCTTTTACATAAATGTTTTTATGAACTCCATAACTTGTCCTCAAGTTATGGAATTTGTAAATGCAAAGTTTCAGTTTGAAACATTTAGTTCCAAACCCTAGAATTTTAAAAGTTTAAAATTCAACCCTTATGCTATTATAATATTATAGGTTTAATATATATATATATATATATATATATATATATATATAAGAGTGAAGTCAGTCTTACCGTTAGTAGACCTCATTCACGAAGCCGGTCTATAAGGAGGGTATAAGGTTAATGCCTATAAAATGACAGTTTAATGGATGAGCACTTTCACCTACCGGTTCCTTGATTGGTGGAGGGTTGTTAGCCGAACGGGTTTGACAGGACATTAAAATTCTCATTAAAAGTATAATGAAATACTAAGTAACTAAACACTTATAAATTCCCAATCTTAGTTACTTAGGATAATGTGAATTTGGTTCTAACCCATGAAATTGCACTTTTCACCTTGTTAATTCGTTAGTGGAGCGTGCGTGGTTAACCAACACACTAATCTGGGACTGACAGTACGTCTCAAAGGGTAGCTTGATGTTAATAATAGATCAATGGAGCGTGTGTGGTTAACCAACACATTGATTAGGTGGTTGTAACATTGGGTGTACCAAGCTAATTTGCATGGTTATTCACACCTTGTTTGTGATCCTCGGCATCCTAGTCACAATCTTGAAGGGCACAATCGAGATTTAAACATACCATTGAAAAATTCTATGAATCTCAAAGGATCTAGGAATTTCAATCCATTTAAAACATAATAATCAATTTTGTTTTCATGGTCGAAATTAGTAAATCGTCATTTACCTACCTTCAAATATTTTGCAATTTGGATTACGACATCCCTCTTCCAAATTATAAAATATTGTGTTGGGTCCTAGCCTTAATATTTCATGTTGGGTGTTATATGAAGGACTAAAATCGACTAAACTTGAATTTCTCCCATTATAGATGTCTCGTTTAGACAACTATGGTCATCCCGAATCATTTGAAAAAACTTTCTTTATAAAGATGATTTTACACAATGCGATCTAGGTGAAAGATTAATCCCTTTTTCGTGCTGTAGTGGAACTTCACTTCCTCCATCTCCTCCAATAATTCTCCCTAACCCACAAGTTCTAGGTCACTCAAGGCCCTATTGGCAAGAAAGAAAGTCTGTATCTGCTCACGTCTTGGAGATGAAGTTACATACTGACAAGGTGGGAGAGTTGGGTGTCGAAGTCTCGAGGAAGTTGGCTGTTGACTGGTTTCTTCAATCACTTCCTAAGCCATATAGCGGGTTCTTTAAGGACTACTATATGGGAGATCACGACATGACCCTTATTGATCTAACATATTTGCTTGTTGCTACCGAATAAGCAATGACTTGGCGCACTGGTAAAATTAAATTTGATTGGAAGATCTACTTCCCAAACTTCCATGGGCATTGACAATGGTAACATTGGAAGTCCAAAAAAGCTTTCTCTTCCCAGTGGAAAGGGACCGGCCATGGTAAATTCATTTGACCAAATGGTAAAGAGAATGACTAAGTCTGAGATAGTCCCGTGTACTATTCCAAAGAGTCTATATGTTTCTATTGCCAAGAGAAAGGGCATTGGTTACGAAGCTACCATATTTACCTGAAAGATCGCAAGGATGGTAAAGTCAAAATTTTTGACTCTACTTCAGGTAAACCCACTATCTAACTTTATTAAGTTCCTAATTGTTGATTCTTAATACATGATATGTCAAGGTTGCATTTTGATGTTTTGAAGAATCAAAGAAAATAAAGGAAGCATAAAGGAAGAGTATGTTGAATCTGGTCGCAAAGATGGACTGCAATCACATGGTTTGATGATCGGATTTGTGAGCTGCTGCTTAAGAGTTATGATAAGATTGCTTAGGAATAGATAATAGCATAGTTTTCACTTGTATTTGCATTCTAAGGACAAGTTTTTTGCACTTATATGAATAATGACTTATTTTATTTTATCTTATTTTAAATTTCCTTAAAATGGCATTTGTGCAAAATTGTTGCTTATATGTTTCCATTGATAGCAATATTGGAAAATATATTTGATTCTATTGTCTGTGGAAGTGTCAAAATTTGCCAAATAAGGAAAGATTCTCATCACCCAAGTTTCAGTTGGATAGAAACTTGGAAACATGCAACTTGTATTGTGTGATGAATGAGAATTTTCATATTTGGTAAATTAGACTAATTCCTTGTTTACATGTATATGTGAGTCAAGTGAAGGACTAGCGGATTGGGTACACCGGGTGTGCACTGGTCAGTTCCACCACAAAGAACGATAAGACTATTCGTCATGATTTACTAAAATTTAGTAAGTATGGTTATGCTTACAAGTTTAAGTATAATTCTGAAACATTGGAAAAGTTTCAATGTATAGCATAACGAATGAGAAGAATCAAATTAGGCTGAAAGATAAAAGTTTCTCTAATTTGAAAAGATGGGAGAGTACTTGAGTATCGTGTTTTATGGTTATCTTAGTGATCATGAAACCATATCACAATTGATTCTCTAAGGACATCTTACTGAATTTGTATGGCTAAGAAGAGGAATCGTGAATTGTTGGCATGGTTAAATCAAAAAAGTGAATCATACTTCGTTCCAAATCGAGTCTTAGAGTCATACTCCAAAATAAACCTTGAGTGACACTAAATTAAGAAGGTTTATAACAATCATCAAATATAGTATAACATGTTTCTTACTCTTGTACATTTGAAATTAGTAAGTTGTGATGTTTTGGATAAAACAAAGACCAACTAAGGCCAATTGTGTGAAGCGTTTGTCTTGATAAGAAACCCAACTAACTCTTGAATATTTGTTTGTCAAGAATGTTTCTTGACAAACTGAATCTTATATGTCAAGAGGTCAATGAGAGTCTTAAAGATCTTGATTAGTTTCAACAACTAATCAAGAGCAAACATATTGTTAATCACTAGCACACGACTTGAGGTTTGTAACCTATTGTGTTGACATATTCTTGTTTCTGTGCCCATTCCAGTTAAGTTGACTATGCATGTAAGTTCTATGAGTTCTCAATTGTTTGCATAACAACATGGATGCAACTATAGGCCCTTGAGCTGCCAAGTGGGAAGAAATTAAGATTGAACAAGTTCGGTCCATATGAGTTTCGATTTGTCACTAACCATGTCTTGTGATTATGGTTATGAAAAATTCACATGGATAGGAACACATACACCATAAAATCTAAGTGTCATAAGGTTTCTCTCTAATTCATGAAAATGATTGTGAGAAAACACTTTCACTTAACAGATTTTAAGGAGATAGCAATTGTGTTATTTGCATTCTCAAATTCGATTATGATTACGACATCCCGCTTCATAGTTCGAATTGTTAGAGATGGAAAAGGTCTAAACATTTGAGACTTATCGCTGTAAATTCTAAAATTGTTAAGACACATAGGTGAGCTATCTAAGGAAAGGTGTATGATTTTGAGAAGCCTAGATAAAGTCTTATCGAAGCATCTTGTCACACCACCGAACCGTGATAACAAACGGTAGAAACGTCCGGGGGTGGATAACGCCATGCGTAGTATCTCAACAATTGCATCATAGTAATCAAAGTAAACATAACCATCACATTATAATATGAATATTTACATTAGCTTGGAAACATAGTTTATATACACCAAAATGAAACAAAAGTTAAAAGACGAGTCTACGAAGTGCTCCGTCTTCTCAAAAGCTGGCGGGTGTACCTGTCTACTAAAGCCATGAGAATACAAGTAAGTTTTGAAAGAATATCAGCATAAATCTGGTGACTTCATAAGCATTTTTAGGAAAAACAGTTCTTGTTGATATCAGTTAAAAGTGTTCCTCAAGAAAATCCCATATTTTCTTATGAAGAGCGTGATTAAACTCATTTCCTTTATGATTTCTTGGTTCGTACTAGTTATGTATAAACCAATACCAAATAGACAGTTAATTGTGTGGATCTGCCCTAAACCTACAACCAAACAAGGAACATGGAATGAGGCGGAAACCACACCTTCCACAGTCTATCAGGTATTCCCCATTCATAAATAGGATGCATAAACTAAGAAATCATGGAATTAATAATGAGAGTTCGTTAGTTACTTGTTAAGTAATCCGTTTATGAAAGGCCGAGTTATCCCGGGAAAATCGTATATTTTCCCTAAAAGTAGTTTGTTGGTTATTCGTTCTAAGATGAAGTGTACAAGTATCTACCATACTTATATCGTTTAACGTAGTTTCCCTGGAAGACCCTGGTTACTTGAAGTATATTAGCCTTATTACATAAATAAAACTAATAAATATGTAGTGAACTAATTCCTGAAGGTATTATTAATACCCTCTAGTAATCAAATCGGTTATCACTTTGAGGTTAGTTCACTTGATTCATTATTACAAAAGTAAATCTCTGTTATCTATGTTGTGAGTTTTATAACCATACATTAACTTGATATGGCATGTATCGGGGCCAATATCCTTTATGACTTTATTACCCCAGGCATGTCTGCCTAACTATAGCTAGCAGTTAAGGTGCGGGATAGTTAATCCCGTATAGATCTATACACAACAGTCACTCTCTCCCTACAAGAGATTCTGGTCATAAGTGCTAGTCCTACACTTGGATTCCGGGGGAGTGTTACCAAGGACGTGTCTCCAACATTAGACTAACAAATTTACAAGTAATAATACTGAAATTCCTGTTTATGATTTGCTTGAATCCCTTATAAAATAGTATATTTTACTACATTATTCATGAGTTTGTTACCGTAGTTTTGAAAACTATTTCTACGAGTTGATTTCTTATTCGTTTGGTAAAAACTGTTTTCTATGTTAAAAGTATACTAAAAATATAATTATCTTAAACAAAATAATATATTTTGAGCACAAGTTTCCTTGTACTCTTACTTGTATTTCCCCTGAAAACATGAAATCTCAGAAAATCGTAGGGGTATGAACTCACTGTTTGACGTAGGATTCGAGCATAAGATCGGTGTGGATGCCGAGTGTCAACTGAAGTTTTGAACTCAACTGGACCCTATTAACAAATAGTAACACACACACACACATACACACACACACACATATATATATATATATATGTATATATATATATATATATATATATATATATATTAGATTAGGGTATTTCATGACTAAACATTATCGGGAACCACTTTAAGGGCCTGGAAACACTAGAACTAAGTGTCGAACTCATATACGATCAAATGAGTGAGGTGTACGGCCACCCTTTGGGTGTATACGGCCATGGGTGTACGGCCCATGAGTGTACGAACGTACACTCATGATGGGGAGTGTTTTTGAGGTGTTTCCAAGGTTCTACAAGCATCCAATGAGTGTTCTAGGTCCCATGCTGAGTGGTATTGCATGTTTGAGGCCAAATATGAGCATCAAACTGGGTGTACGGTCATGAGGATGTGTGTGTGGCCGTACAAAGGGGTGTGCGGCCGTAAAGAGGGGTGTGCAACCGTACAGAGGTGTGTGTGGCCGTACACTCTTCATCTATGCCCAAAATGTCGATTTTAAGGTGCTTCAAGGCTAATACCAAGTCCAATTAGCAGATGGAGGCCAAACTTTGAGTTTGGAGAGCCTTTAAGGTGTGTACGGCCAGCTTATGAAAGTGTGCGGCCGTACAGTTTCAAAGGATGAAGATCATTGTAACGCCCCGATTCTCAGGTCATCTTAAACAAGATTCATTGGGTTAAGCTCTACTTTACGAGTTGGTTGGCTTACTCGTCGAGTAGCAGCGGGGTGGGATCGCATGTTAAGTGACCTACTCGACGAGTCCATTCTCGACTCGGCGAGTACGAGCTGGAAGTGGAAACCCTAAATCCCGGGGTTTGCACCTCTATTTAAAGGAGCCTTAGCCTCCTTTGGCCTCTTTACAGTCTTTGGGAGACCCTTAAAACCCTAATTCGTGTGTGTGTGCCTTGGTGTGGGTTTGAAACTTGGAAAAGAGGATCTTGGAGGAAGAAGCTAAGAGTGCAAAGGAAATTGAAGCAAGGAAGGAGTGGGAAGCAGGATTTACCTCAGCTAGCATCCTTTGGAGGTATCAAAGTGCCATTATTACTTCCCTTTTTCTCTTTTGTTGAGTTTCTAGGGCTTTTTATGGATTTTCAAGTTGGTATGAAGAGATATGGGCTAGATCTGAAGTTGTAACTTCAGATCCGGACCCTCCTTGGATGCTAGTAGCATAAAGTCACAATCTTGGTTGTGATTAAGGTCCCTCTTGGGCATGAAGTTCCATTAAGAACTTAGAATAGACATTTAGAGCCTTTATGGTCATGCATGCATGTAAAGTTTGCAACTTTACGTGATAAGCATGCCCTAGAAGCTTGGATCTATGAGTTGGAGCCGTTGCATGGCTCAAAATATGTCTGTATGGAGAAAAAGGACTGAATGGACTCGGTGAGTCGCAAGGTGAGTCGGCGAGTCACATGAAGATGGCCGTGAAATCGACGAGTTGGATGAACAACTCGACGAGTCTGATGAAGATCGTCATAAGACTCGACGAGTTGAAGAACAACTCGGCGAGTCGGATGAGTTTTCTCTGGGATATGTATGAGTGTGTATCCATCGAGTTGCAAGGAAGGAACTCGACGGGTGACCTTAAGTTTGATCGAGAATCAAAGGGACCCGACGAGTTACTCCGTTGACTCGGCGAGCTGGAATGTACTTCAGGGAACTCGGCGAGTAGCCAAGGATACTCGGCGAGTTAAGGTTAACATGGACTGTTGACCTTGACTGAGGAATTTGACTTTGACCAGGGGTTGACTAGTGGGTTATGGAGTACCTTATACGGTTAAGGACTTATGAGTATATTGTGCTATGATGATAGGTGTCGGAACCTGTGTCAAGTGATCCGAGAGTTGGAGCTTACCTTTTGTGTCGTCATTTGCGCGGTGAGTTATCCTCACTATATCGATAGGGTCTACCACACCAAGGCCGGCCCTTTCGTTGTTATTGTTATGGTATGATACATGTGGTTATGGTTTGATAGATCGGAATCGGGGTAGACAATATGTTATACTCTTATGATCCGTAGGGATTGGTATGTTAGTGACCTGCTAGGTCGGTACTCTAGTTAGAGGAGAATTCTATGTTTTATGATTGGTGTGACATATATGTTTGATGTTTGTATATGCATGTATATGATGGTATGCACACATGGTTATTTGCGTGTGGTTGGGTTGAGGCAGTCCTGCTTTGTGCTGAAGGCCAATATACCCTATGAGCGGTCTGGGGAGACTGTAGGCCCACGTGGCGGACCAGTTGTGCCGAAGGCTCAGGATAGATTCAGACAGACTGCAGGCCCGGTAGGGCGGTCCAGTCAGGCCGATGGCCCAGTATGCATGATGATTGATTGATTATTACTGATATGGTATTGGCAGTGTGGTATTGTTATTTTGGGGGTAGCTCACTAAGCCCTTGGGCTTACAGTTTTCAGTTTATTGTTTCAGGTACTTCAGGAGATCATGGAAAGGCGAAGGGATGACTGTACCGCTTCTCATCCTTTTGTTATAATTTTTGGGACACTCTGATAGAAAATGATTTGAAAACATGTTGTAAACAATGCTATTTGGTTTTTACTTATGATTGAAAAGTTTAAATTTGGCGTAAAATTTATGGATGTTACAATCATGATCAAACTTGGTGAATTAAGGCTTAGATTAAGAAGTCTTACATGCTAGATGATGGAATACTTATGTTTTTGAAGCCTTTAGAGGGTCCTTATATGAAGATTCTAGAGAGAGAAAGTAGTGTGCAGCCAAAAGGGGAAAAGAATGAATGAAGGGGTCTCCTCCTATATATAGAGGTGGGAGTACGGTTGTGGGGTGGGTGTGCGGCCGCACACCCATGTGTACGGTCGTACACTCCTCCCGAGAGAGTGTATGGCCCGAATGTTGCACTATGACTTGGTATTACTCGACCTAGAACCCAAACTTTGATTGTACAAGGCTTAGAATACTTTAACAAACCCTTAAAAGATGTTAAAAGGTGATAAAATCGAGTTTAATATTGATATAATTGACCAATTGTACATGATAGAAGTTCCGGGTTGTCACATCATCCCCTCGTTAGAGGGAATTTCGTCCCGAAATTCAAGAATAAAGATACAAATCATGGACTTGGAAAAAGTTGGGGGTACTTTTGTTTCATTGAAACCTCACACTCCCAAGTGAGTTCAGGTCCCCACTTGGCGTTCCAGCGAACCTTCACTATCGGGATGCGACTTTTCTTTGTTCGTTTGACCTCCCGATCCATGATTTCGATTGGTTCTTCCACAAAGTTGAGATTCTCGTTGATTTCAATCTCATCGAGAGGGATCATAAGAGTCGCGTCGGATAAAAACTTTTTAAGATTCGAGACGTGGAAGACGGGATGAATGTTACTAAGCTCTTGAGGTAAACGGAGTTTGTATGCTACGGGACCGATCCTAGCTTTCCATGCTTTCCGAAGCGTATCATGCCTTTCCAGGGCGAGACCTTCAGCAGAAAACAGTCTCCAACCTAGAACTCCAAAGGTTTTCGTCGTTTATCAGCGTAGCTCTTTTGTTTGTCTCGTGAGGCTTCCAGTCGTTCTCCGATTTGTACGATCTTTTCTGTGGTTTTGAGAATGATTTCTGGGCCTGTGAGAGTGCTGTCGGGGACTTGTCCCTTGGCTACCTGCGTGTCGCCTACCTCAGTCCAGCACAGAGGGGATCTGCACTTACGGCCATATAGGGCTTCAAACGGTGCAACCTTGATACTGGTGTGGTAGCTGTTGTTGTAGGAGAATTCGACCAAGGGTGAATGGATGTCCCACGACTTACCAAAATCGATAACACATGCTCGCAACTTGTCTTCCAAGGTCTAGATGGTTCTCTCACTCTGCCAATCTGTCTAAGGATGGTAAGCTGTACTCATATCCAGCTTAGTTCCAAGAGCTTTATGTAGGGACTGCCAAAATCTCAAGGTGAACCTGCTATCTCGATCGGAGATAATGGACACAGGCACACCGTGTAGTCGAAATATCTCTTGAAGGTAGATTCTTGTGAGTCTCTCCATTTTGAAAGTCTCCTTGATTGGAAGGAAGTGGGCGGATTTTGTCAATCGGTCGACTATTGCCCAGATGGTATCGCACCCACTCGGAGATCTGGGTAATTTAGTGATGAAATCCATAGTAATCCTCTCCCACTTCCACTCAGGTATTTCCGACTGCTGAAGCAAACCTGAGGGCTTCTTATATTCGACCTTCACCTTGGCATAATTTAGACACTTGCCTACGAAGGTAGCAATCTCCGCTTTCATGTTTGGCTACCAATATAGTTTCTTGAGATCAAGGTACATCTTATCCGAACTTGGGTGAACAGAGTATCTAGTCTTGTGAACTTCGTTCATGGCAACCTCCCTGTAACCACCGAACTTTTTGGTCCAGATCTGGTCCATGAAATAATAGACTCCGTCTCCCTTGATCTCTAGGTTCTTATACATTCCTCTCAAAGCTTCATCTGTCATGTTCTCTAGTTTTGGGGCTTCCAGCCGAGCCTCTCTGATTTGTGCGGATAAGTGGGAATGGATAGTCATGGTTAGTTTCTTCACTCTACCACCTGAGTGCTCCTTCCGGCTGAGGGCATCTGCCACCATATTGGCCTTGCCGGGATGGTAGCGTATTTCGCACTCGTAATCGCTGAGTAGCTCAACCCATCACCGGTGCCTCATGTTCAGCTCCTTCTGGTCGAAGATATGTTGCAGGCTTTTATGGTCGGTGAAGACAGTGCACTTGGTTCCGTAGAGGTAATGTCTCCATATCTTCAATGCGAAGACCACTGCTCCCAACTCCAGGTCGTGAGTTGTGTAGTTGACTTTGTGTGCCTTCAGCTGTCTCGAGGCATACACAATATCCTTTTCTCGCTGCATGAGCACACATCCTAAGCCCTGATTGGATGCATCACAATAGACAGCGAAGTCCTCTGTCCCTTTCGGCAGAAACATGATAGGTACGCTGCATAGGGAGCGCTTCAATGTTTGGAACGCAGTGTCTTTCTTTTCACTCCAACAAAAGGGTACACCTTTCTGAGTCAGATTGGTTAAGGGTTTGACAATTCTGGAAAAATTCTGGATAAATCTGCGATAATAGCTAGCGAGGCCCAAGAATTTACGGATTTCCGTGGGCGTCTTCGGTGCTGACCAGTTCTCTATCGCTTTGATTTTGGAGGGGTCCATGTGTATGCCTTCCTCGCTTACCACGTGACCTATGAAATTTACTTTTCGAATCCAGAATTCGCACTTGGAGAATTAGCGTATAGCTTCTCCGTCCTTCAAGTTTCTAGCACTGATCTCAAGTCCTGTCTGTGATCTTCCTCGCTTCTGGAATAGACAAGTATATGGTCAATGAAAACGATTACGAACTTGTCCAAGAAAGAACGGCACACCCGATTCATCAGGTCCATGAATACCACCGGTGCGTTGGTTAGACCGAAGGGCATTACTACAAACTCGTAGTGATCATATCGAGTCTGAAATGCTATTTTAGGAACATCACTCTCGTGGACTCATAGCTGATGATACCCTGATCTAATGTCTATTTTCGAGAAGTAGCTGGCTCCTTGAAGTTGATCGAAGAGGTCGTCGATTCGAGGAAGAGGGTAACGGTTTTTGACAGTGAGTTTGTTCATTTTGCGATAGTCAATACACATCCGGAACGATCCATCCTTCTTTTTCACAAATAATATTGGGGCTCCCCAGGGTGAGGAACTCAGTCTGATGAATTCTTTGCTGAGCAGCTCATTGAGCTGACTGGATAACTCCTGCATTTCTACTGGTGCTAGGTGGTATGGGGATTTAGCTACGGGGGTAGCTTCGGGGATTAAGTCGATGTGAAACTCGACTTGGCGTTCTGGAGGAATTCCCGGAAGCTCTTCAGGAAAGAAATCGGGAAAGTTACAGACTTTGGGGATGCTCTCGAGGTCTTTAACTTCCCGCTTCTCATTTATGACGTGGGCTAGGAATGCATGACACTCCTTTCGCAGAAGTTTTTGGGCTTTGATGCAAGAAATTGAGACGGATAACTTTTTTGTAACAAAGGATATCAGCACGATTGGGGCTCAACCAATCCATGTCGATGATGACATCAAAACTCTTTATGGAAACTGGCATAAGATCGATGGGAAAAGAATGATCGTTTAGGGTAAGGGTACAACCACGAATTATATGGTTAGTGCTCTCTTTCTCACCGTTAACCATCTTGACGGTAAATGTTTCGGTTAAGGGTTGAGGTTTATGTTTGAGAAGGTGTTTGAATGCATGACTAACAAAACTTCTCTCCGCACCACAATCGAAAAGCATGCATGCATAATAGTTTTCGAGGAGGAACGTACCCGAAACAACGGTATGGTCAGCAACTGCCTTCTCTTGCCCCATAGTCAGTACTCTCCTCGTGTTGCCGATCGTGGTTGCCTTGGGGCAGTTTCTCCTATCGTGCCCGACCTCACCACAACCATAACAAGCTTGACCGGCACCTGCTCCAGATGCCAGATTGGTTGGTTGGACTGGTGCCTTACAAACTCAAGCTGTGTGCCCCTTTTTGCCACAGCTGGTGTAAAGCATTTCACGGCATGGGCCGGGATTATGATGGTAATTGCACTTGTTGCACCGAGGAAGGGAGCCAACATATTTACTGGTAGGTGCTTGAGTTGCCGAAACAGCGACATGAGTAGTAGGAGCGTGGACTGCTATTGTTTGTTGTTTCTTTGTGGGCTCCTACGAAGTCTGGCCCTTACGTTGCTTCCATAACTTTCTTTTCCCACCACTCCCCTTTGTTGGTTCAGGAGAGGCTGTCACTTTATCAAGATCAACTCCGTGATCTATGAGAGTTTGCGCCAGGCACTTGGCGCTGTGGAAAGTGGTTGGCCTAGCGGCCAAGACATTTCCTTGCATTGGGGGCGTTAATCCCCAAATGTACCTTTCTATCTTCTTGCTTTCCGGGGTGACCATTCTCGGGGAAAGAAGTGTTAGGTCTTCAAACGTAGAAGTGTAGGCAGCAATATCAGAACCCTTCATCTTCAAGTTCCATAGCTCATGCTCTAGTTTCTGCATCTCGTCTCGTGGGCAGTACTCAGCAAGCATGAGCACTTTCAAGCTCTCCCAACCCATAGCATTTGCTACTGATAGGGTTAGGGATTTGACCCGAATATTCCACCAGGTCAATGCTCTATCTGTGAAGGTTCAAGCAGCGAACTTCACCTTGGTCGTTTCCGAGCATGCGCATATCTCGAAGACCGATTCGGTCTTCTCGATCCATCGAGTTAGGTCAATGACGCCTCCATTGCTGTCAAAGGATCTGGGCTTTGCGTTCATAAAATCCTTGTAGGAACACTCCTTTTGATGTCCCTGGTTTCCATCGAGGTTAAAACGTTGGGCACCACTTCTCGATCCGCCAGAATATATCTGTGACATTGTGGCGGCCACAACGGCAGTGACAGCTGCCTGAAACATAGTAGGATCGAACTAAGGAGGTGGTGGCGGCGTTGGGTCTGTCGAGGAATTGTTGATCTTTTTGCTGGGTCTTTTCTTTGGAGGCATCTTGTTCTAAAAATAATCAGGAAGGAAAGGATGGTAAGTCCTCTGGAATTGAATTAAGAGATATGAAGCAAGATATATCTCAATATGATAGCTAGAGTGTTCTACTAAGAAATAAACAAGGAAGGGTTACCAATGCAAGTAAACTATCGCTAAGAATGAATGAGTAGAAACACTTGGAATGAATCTCTACATGGTATTTGGCTCTAGATAAAATACTCCTATAGTATTTTAAGTTGTATGTTTTGCTCTATTGATACCTTATGGTAGGAATACTTGGTAAGTTTTAGGCCTGCTGCAACACCACAGTCACTCCCAAGCACATGTTGGTCATGTATCGAATGAATATAGTTGATCAGGCTATATTGACCCTAGACATGATTACATAACTGCCCAGGTTTAACCGCAGTGTCCAACATCCAAATACTTTTGTTTTGTTCTACACATGATACTGTTTCTGGTATGTAGGTATACTTGTATACTTTTTGTAAAAATACTTATATTTTAAAAGTATACTTTTAGTTCAGAGCACTATGGCCCCTTAGTGTTTATAGTTGTATACCATGTAAGGTTCGGTATACTTAGTTTACTATAAACAATAGCTCTGATACTAATCTGTCACACCCCCGAACCGTGATAACAAACGGCAGAAATGTCCGGGGGTGGATGACGTCATGCATAGTATCACAACAATTTCATCATAGTAATCAAAGTAAACCTAACCATCACATTATAATATGAATATTTCCATCTTCTCAAAAGCTGTCGGGTGTACCTGTCTACTAAAGCCCTGAGAATAGAAGTAAGTTTTGAAAGAGTATCAACATAAAGCTGGTGAGTTCATAAGCATTTTTAGGAAAAAACAGTTCTTGTTGATATCAGTTAAAAGTGTTCCTCAAGAAAATCCCATATTTTCTTATGAAGAGCGTGATTAAACCCGTTTCCTCTATGATTTCTTGAATAATACTAGTTATGTATAAACCAATACCAGATAGACAATTAATTGTGTGGATCTGCCCTAAACCCACAACCAAACAAGGAACATGGAATGAGGCGGAAACCACACCTTCCACAGCCTATCAGGTATTACTCATTCATAAATAGGATGCATAAACTAAGAAACCATGGAATTAATAATGAGACTTCATTAATTACTTGTTAAGCAATCCGTTTATGAAAGGCCGAGTTATCCCGGGAAAATCCTATATTTTCCCTAAAAGTAGTTTGTTGGTTATCCTTTCTAAGATGAACTGTACAAGTATCTACCATAATTATATCGTTTAACGTAGTTTCCCTGGAAGACCCTGGTTACTTGAAGTATATTAGCCTTATTACATAAATAAAACTAATAAATATGTAGTGAACTAATTCCTGAAGGTATTATTAATACCCTCTAGTAATCAAATCGGTTATCACTTTGAGGTTAGTTCACTTGATTCATTATTACAAAAGTAAATCTCTGTTATCTATGTTGTGAGTTTTATAACCATACATTAACTTGATATGGAATGTATCGGGGCCAATATCCTTTATGACTTTATTACCCCAGGCATGTCTGCCTAACTATAGCTAGCAGTTCAGGTGCGGGATAGTCAATCCCGTATAGATCTATACACAACAGTCACACTCTCCCTACAAGAGATTCTAGTCATAAGTGCTAGTCCTACACTCGGATTCCGGGGGAGTGTTACAAAGGACGTGTCTCCAACATTAGACTAACAGATTTACAAGTAATAATACTAAAAATCCTATTTATGATTTGCATGAATCCCTTATAAAATAGTATATTTTACTACATGATTCATGAGTTTGTTACCCTAGTTTTGAAAACTGTTTCTACGAGTTGATTTCTTAATCGTTTTGTAAAAACTGTTTTCTATGTTAAAAGTATGCTGGAAATATAACTATCTTAAACAAAATAATATATTTTTAGCACAAGTTTCCTTGTAATTTTACTTGTATTCACCCCTGAAAAACATGAAAACTCGGAAAATCGTAGGGGTATGAACTCACCGTTTGACGTAGGATTTGAGCGTAAGATCGGTGTGGATGCCGAGTGTCAATTGAAGTTTTGAACTCAAATGGA